>NC_083718.1:38620180-38932566 GCF_028564815.1 Eubalaena glacialis | reverse complement strand
TTCTTATTTTTTTAATTATTATTTATTTATTTTTGGCTGTGTTGGGTCTTGGTTGCTGCGTGCAGGCTTTCTTTAGTTGCGGCGAGCGTGGGCTACTCTTCATTGCAGTGGCTTCTCTTGTCGTGGAGCACAGGATCTAGGCCCGCGGGCTTCAGTAGCTGTGGCACGTGGGCTCAGTAGTTGTGGCTCGCAGGCTCTAGAGAGCAGGCTCTGTAGTTGTGGTGCACGGGCTTCGTTGCTCCGCGGCATGTGGGATCTTCCTGGACCAGGGCTCGAACCCGTGTCCCCTGCCTTGGCAGGTAGATTCTTAACCACTGCGCCACCAGGGAGGTCCAACTATTGTTATTTTGAATTCTTCTCCATTTCCAAGTAATACTCTTACATGACTATTTTCTGACTAAATTTGGGGCATTATCTGTTCACTTTCTGATTTACTAAGTAAGGGTTTAGTTCCTTTACACTCTTTCCTATGTCCACACTGCTCAGTAAAGTTATGTCATCATTAGTTATTCCACTGCTCATGATCTCTTTGACTTGTAGTGATATACTTAAAAACCTACATTGTTAATCCACTATAAACTCTCTCAACGTCACATTTTCTAAAATGAGGACATTCATACCATCTTCCCTTTTTTCTACCTCCTGTCTACCTTCCAAACCTAGTTTTTATGTTGTCAAAGTTGAAATTTATATTCTGTTCTATGTGCAGTTAAGTCTTCTGTTATTTGAGAGTCAGTAGGGAGTAAGGTTTAAGAGAACAGGCAGAGAGCCTAAACTCAAAGCCTCGATCCAACCCTAAATTCGGTACAGCCTGAGCAAGTTCCTTCCCTGTCTTAGCATCCTTTTCTCAAAAGTGGGAATGATATTAGGACCAACCTCATAAGGCTATTCAGAGGATTAAATGAGTTAATATATGCAAAAACACTTAGAGCCTAATATATACTAAGTACATACTAGTACACAATACATTTCAGTACATACCAAGTTAATACTAATACATACTAAGTATAGTTTAGGTTAGCTATTTGTTATTACATGCAAGTTGACAATAAAAGCTGCAAACCAAGACAGCATTGCCATTATTACAATTAAATTAATATTGCCCACTGCAGATGTACTGTGTCTCTGTGTATAGACTACTCCTTGTTCCATACTGTGTCAGTGTCACTGCCCTTGTGCAGGGTGACCACATACGCCAAGCCGTCTTGGGCTGTTCCAGTTTATACCTGTTGTCCTGATGTTACAGCATTAGAGCGCCTCCTTACACTATTGAAGTGTAAGGAGTTTGGACAAGTTCTGGTTTGGACAACAAATTAGATAGGTGGTCATTACCCCTGTGTGTCACTGAAAACGGGAGCATCTATAGTGTCAAGTTTAAGTGGATTCTTCTCTTGCTCACCAATGGTAGGTTAAAAATCCACCATAGTTTAGTTTGCTTCATGTTTATGTCAGTATAGCCTTTTCTCCTCTGGAGTTCAAGTTCCTTCTCCTCTTCCTCTCCCTCCTCCCTTCCAACAGTGCCTAATACCTAGTAAGTACAATATGCCTCAAGGTGTTTCTAAGCTCTCAATCACACAATCAATAGAAGCCTCTCCAATCTAGACTAGCTGCTCTCTGCACTGAATCACCTATTACCTTCCTTTTTGGTTTATTGCCTCATTTTGCTGGATTATTTCTATAAATAGCTTAAGGTGTAGCACAGGAGGTAAATTTTTCAAATTTCTTTGTGTACAAAATATCTCATTCAGCCTCCACTTATGACTGATAGTTTGGCTGGATACAAAATCCTAGGGTGAAAATTATGTGCTGGAAAAATTTGGAGGTATCTTTCTAATGCCTTCCAGCATCCATGGTGCTGATGACAACTATGATAAATTCAGATTTTAACTTTTTTTTTTTTAGGTGACCAGTATTTTTCTCTCTGGAATGGACGTATCCTCTCAGTATTTTATTCTATTTTAATTTATTTTTTCAGTATTTTAAAGTTTCACAATGAAGGATGCCTAGGTATGAGTCTATTCTTGTTCATCTTGCTCAAAACTTGAGTAACTATTTTCAATCTGAGGCCTGATGTCTACTTTCAGCTGCGGGGAATTTTGTTGCCCTTTGACAGCTTCCCTCCATTTTTTGTCTGGGTCTGGAGTTTCTAATAGTAACATGTTAGATCTCCCAGATGCAGCATCTCTAACATATTGCTATCACATTTTCCATTGTGTCGTTCTTTTTTATATACTGAGAAATTTTTAAAATTCCTACTGATTTTATTTCAGCAACCATATTTTCATTTCCAAGACACCTCTCTTGCTTTCTGACCATTCTCTTTTTAATTAACACCCTAGTCTTATTTTATAGTTGCTAGCTCTTTTTAAACCTCTCTCAGGATACTAATTAGGGTTTTTTCTTAAATTATTTTGTTCCCTAAATTGTCCCCGGTCCTACCAGGATATGTTTTCACTCTTTTTCCCCCTCTCTCATGTTGTAAGCTTTACTCAACTATCAGGCAAATGACAGTTATTTTCTATTTAAGAATGAGCGCAGAAAGCTCCCTGAAGTCAACGATTGACTGGCTTCTTATGCAGGAAGAAGTGGGGAGTGACTGTAAGAGGATCCCCCCCAAACACTCTTTTCTAGGGTGTAAAAACTCACACTAGCTGCCCTAGTTCTCCCCAGTTTCACTGTTTTCAAAATGAAATCATCTCATTTCAGGAGTGTGAGGGCAGGGTTGGGAGTCCACTCCTCTAAACACAACCCTTCAATGAGCTCCCCTATTTCAGTCACACTTTTAACTAACTCCACCCTCTCTCCTACATGCGCATCAAAGCATGAAGCTACTTCTGCAGGTGGGGTCAGAATCCTCCTCAGTTGCAGGTGGTCCCTGTGCATATTCTAGGTGATGCTTTTCCTCTGTTCTACTGCTTCAGTTTCACACTCTTCCACTTGTCTTCTGTCTTTCAAAACTATGTTGAAATCTCTTTACTGTTGTTGGCTTATGTACTTAAACACTTTGATACCATCCTTGTAGTGTCTTGTCAAAACGGAGAAGAGCTGCAAGGGTTCTCAGTGCATTCTGAATCTGCTATTCTGTGGTCCCAGTGTTTAAAGTTCTTGGTCTTCCCCAGTCTATCACTGCTTTTAGAAATACAATCTCCTGTTCTACTCATGAAGGAAATGAATACAACACATCTAAAATGACAAGGAATGCGGCTTAGATGCTCTAGGGTCTTGTCGTACTCTGCAATTTACTAAGAAACCACTTATGTGCTACAAATTGTAGGTGCTCATTTATAAAACGAAAGGGGGTAACTACATGAACTATAGATTTCTCCTACTGTAACATTTCATAATTTTCTAAGTTTTCTTAAAATTTCTCTATATTATCATTAATTTTAATTAAAAACATAAAAATCTAACTTTCTCTTTTGAAAATCAAAGAGTAATTACCATAGTCCTACAATAATGGGATAATTAGTTCTGAAACCTGTCAAGTTTCATGTTTCATATGAAAAGAGAATCATATTAAATAATTTTAAAAAAAATTAAACATGGACTTTGTAGCACAAAGACAAGGTTCCCCCAAATGGTATTCCCTTATTTACTAGAAATGTTCAGCTCTGCATTAAAGTTGAAATAAAACAAATATATTATTTTTGAGGTGCAAAAGTTTCTTATGAAAATCAATTTTTCTTTTCTGTCCATACAAACAAAAGTATGGAATCACATTAGATGTCAGGTTTATTAGGGAATATAATGTAGCTTCTTGATGTTTTTCATTTTAGGAAAGGAGAATATTAACATCAAAACTTTTTTCAACTTTACTTTTATTTAAAATGAGGCCATATTTTCCTCTTATAAAAAGAGAGTTCAACTAGAACTGTCAATTTTCTCATTTGTAAAACAAGAGCACTGAATCAGCTGACTATATTCATTCAGAACTCAATTTCTTTATCTTATGATCACTAAGGTTCTCCCTAAATCGAATATCCTAAGGTTCTAAGGAAAGGAAACTATATTACTAACGACATGTTTTGATTTTTATTTCTTAGACTTCAAATGTCCACCATTCACCTTGGTCTAACCTTAAGGAACCATTCAAGGGGATACAATACAGATGGGAGGAGAAAACAGAACCCTCACTCAAGCTGTGCAGTGTTGCAATCAGGCTTCCATTTGAAAAATAATCTTCTCTATAGCTTTAAAGTGATAACTTTGTACCGGCAATGCTTCTTGTTTCAAACGGATTTTCTCTGGCTCTTCCTGAACACTTTCTGAGGAATCTTCAACTTCTTCGATTTCTGAGGAGGAAGGACTCTCTACTGTCACAGTCACAGGAAATTCTGATGGACCTGAGTGTCACAAGAAGAAGATAGGAAACCACAGAGTTGTTAAACTGAAGTGCAAAGAAAGAAGACAAGATTGTATAAAAGATAACACAAGCCAGATACCAAATATCCAAATATTAGAGGACATTTAACAAAAGTGATCTGAGGTATCATTATTTATAAATGTCTCTCACTGC
The DNA here is from genome assembly GCF_028564815.1 of Eubalaena glacialis. Taxonomy (NCBI): domain Eukaryota; kingdom Metazoa; phylum Chordata; class Mammalia; order Artiodactyla; family Balaenidae; genus Eubalaena; species Eubalaena glacialis. The sequence continues at coordinate 38,928,050 of NC_083718.1, read as the reverse complement.
TCCTTAGTCTAAAACAGGCAATGACTAAGTAAAAGTACAGTAACTTATTTTTGCTATGTTACTGTACAGACCTCTGTTGTACATGGTTAGGATTAGTAATGGGAATTGCCCATATTATTTTATTAAGTTTCTTTCACAGAAGCCAAGTGAAGAGCCAAGGTAAACATTTTTTCTCAGATCAACTTTATACTGCAAATGAAAAATTTATTCTTTACCATCAGACGAAAACAGTCTGGAAGAAAATGTAGTTTTTCGGAGGAAAATACATCAGTAAAGGGACTGATGAATAATCAGAAAGTCAACATATCTAAGCTGTGAAAAACAGACGTTAGAATTTTAAAAAATAAATCACATACACATACACAACTAAAACTGACCCATCAAAAATTTCATCTTCTCATCACCCTTAAGCCAAAACTAGGGTAACAGTAATACAATTCTCCTGTCAAGCGTCACTGCCACTGCAATGTTGTTCCATAGGACATTTCCAAACATTTAAAAACTGACCTGGCCACAACCCCATAAAAGTCTACAGATCATACAGAAGTGTGCTGGGATTATATAACTACGCAGAAGACAAGTCACTAGGACATCATTTTCACAACAAGCAGCAAACCTGCAGCATAGGAAATTCCCAACAGGAGAACGAGGCGCACACCCCTCCCTCTGGGCATGCAAGGGCAGGACTGACACCCAAGGTGCTCTTCTCTCAATCTCAGCAGTGGTGCCTTTCACAGAGCAACTATGCAGTCTCCCAAGACCACTGGGAAGGAGAATCTGATACTGACAGTATTAGCTTGCCATGAGGCCATAAGCGAGGGAATGTGTGTGGCCTTGGTGAGAGAGCAGAGGTTTGGGAGATGTTGCTTTATATTGGCTTTCAGATCAGGAATTTGTACATATAGCCTGCAAACAACATTTCTTGAAAACATATGAACATTCTTGAGTATGACAGCTCCATGTGAGGGGTCAGAAATGGCAGTCAAGTTCGTTTCACTGGGTAACAGCTGATTTGCAGACTGGAGAACAGGCTTCCTTGTTTACAGACATAACCACAAGGCTGCCAGTTGTGTGCGAAATCCACACAACTACACGGTTGCATTGGGAGAGCGACCAGACAAGTTTTACATGGATTTATTTCAGAGAGGGAAATGCTTCTTGTAAGGCTCTGTCAGTTTAAAAAGCAAAAAGAATGACCACCCACCTTTCCCAATTCGACCCCTACATATCATAAATATGATAGCTACATACCTGCACCTGACTACATACATCACGAGTTTGATGAATGGAAAGCCCCTAAAAGGATATCAACAAAACGAAGTTAGATCTTGATGTAAATACATCACCAGTTAAATCCAGTTAATACAACTATTTAGTATTATGTACAGTATCCATACAGAATTGTGTATAAAAATAAATAAGCTCAAAAGAAGGACCTGGAGGGCTCTGCTACAGAGAAAACTGAACAGAATTCAGCCGACTGGCTTGGTGATAACTCTCTGAACTGCTGAGAGGCCCCTTCAGTTCCTATGTTCAGGATGGTTGAGATTTCAGTCTCACTTCTTTAAATGGTGATATTAATCGTTCTCTAATTTACCACTCTGTGTGACGAGGATGGACCTGAGATTAAGTGTCTCACCAAGAAGATAGGAAACCACAGAGTTGTTAAACTCAAGTGCAAAGACTGGAGATTCAACACTATAGTTTATGCAACAGCAATTCACATTACCATTTGCAAAAAATTAGTTGGTTGTCCAATAGGGATTATAAACATCCATTTAACATGAGCTACTGAACAGATACTTTACACAGTAACTCCTTCAAGTACTATTTAAAATCAATTCTCTTTGTTTTCTGAAGCAATTGTTAACCCCCAATTTCATGAATACTACCAAGTAAGTCACTTGAAAATCATCTAGAGCAATCTATTTCACTTAGCAAGCCTAAAGCTATAATTCAACAATTTTATTTACTGTTCTATGACAAAAATTACTATGAACAGCTATCCCTTGGATAAGTAATCAGCTAAAGCTAGCTTGACTCACTAAATCTGATTTACTGAGTTAATAAGCCAGTTGATTTAGAATAGGTCTAATGCAGATTTCTCATCCATTCTGCATTAAACTACTTCCCATGCCTAAAATATCTTTTTCCCATTCGTACATATCCAAATTCCTACTTCTGTGCTGTAAGGCTTGGCTCAACTACACCTGCCCTTAGTGAAACTTTTCTCACCTGCACAATTGGAGATAATTTTAGTCTCCTCATGACTCCCACGGGGTTACCTCTGTTGTGACACTTGAGAAACAACATGAAACTCCCAATTACTTTTTGGTTTTCTTCCGTAGAGGGCTCATTAGGCATAAGCCATGTGTGAGTTATATTTTTTCCTCTACAGAAAGCACCAGAGACCGCTCACGTAATAGAAGTTCCAAAATAAAGAATTCTGAACGACTGAAAAAGACAGGGAATGCAAACATATTACCTGTTGCTTTTTGCACGTTCTGCAGTACGCCACGGCAGGAAACCAGACACACCAGGTGGTAGAGGTTCAGGACCATAACACTCTTTACCAGCAGAGTGTTTCCTTCCATTACTTACAGGTTTCTTTGTGGCCAATCCTATGTTTGACAAAGCACGAAAGAAGGAATCAAGATGCACCAAAGGTCTACAGAGCAACTCTCAAACGTGTACAGTTTGAAAGGAATCAAACAGGCACTGGACGATGATGCCAAGGCCATTAAAAAAAGGATCGTTTTGTAAAAAGGTTTTACATAAACCAGCATTTTTTAAAAGTATAAGTTCTCTACAGTAACAAGTTATTTTAACTAAAACAAAAGTATTGAGATGTGCAGAAATGGAAAAATAAATTTTTTAAAAATCCCAAAGTATGATACATTTTATGTATCATACAGAAACACTCAAGTTTATTGTATCTTAGAACACCTTTGGCATTTCTGAATCTCAAGGATAGCGAAACACAGGTACACCCATGACTTCTGCCAAACAGAATCTTCAGAATTAGACCAAAACTTCAATTTAAGATGAATTTTTCTATGTAAAAACAATAAAAGTTATAAGACTGCAAGTTGCTGGGTGGTACGTGAGTCAATGTTACTCTCCTATAAGCCTGTCAACCTTCACTGCTCCTTTGATTTCATATAGACAACACACAAAAAAACAAATGAAACCCACTGGATAAAAGAGTGAAATGTGGAGACTTATCCTATATTTCAGTAGTAAAGAGGCAAGTATCTTTATATGAAATATTTGGTTGCAAAAACTAGACCTATGTGTTAACATTTTATTTAGAACAAGCCATATATTAAAATTCACATTTAAATATTTAATTTGAATTTACTGAAAACAAACATCATAGGTTAAAATGGTTATATTTATCCTTCAAATCTACTATATTTCATGTTATTTTATTTATTTATATTAATAGATCTTTATTGGAGCATAATTGCTTCACAATTCTGCGTTAGTTTCTGTTGCACAACAAAGCAAATCAGCCATATGCATACACATGTCCCCATATCCCCTCCCTCTTGAGCCTCCCTCCCACCCTCCCTATCCCACCCCTCTAGGTCATCGCAAAGCACCGAGCTGATCTCCCTGTGCTATGCTGCTGCTTTCTACTACATTTTAGCAGCATTAAGATGGAGTGTAAAATAGAGTGTATGTGGTAATATAGGATAACTATTTCATAGAGTGTAGCTTATTGATAATCACCACATGATCCTGTGTGATTTAACATGCCTCTTAAAAATATATAGGAGCTCAGTTCATTTTGTGCTATTTTATTTTGTTTTTTAACTTAATTACCCTCCCCAAAAAATGTCTGTATGCATGTGGTTTGTATGTGTATACCCTTCCTTTACTTTCAGAAACTAATGCAAATACATTTGTATTAAAATTTTTTTAATTACACTTTTCATGTTAGGAGATAAAAGAAAATTTCTAATAAAAGTTCCCATCTTTTTTAGGCATACATAATTACAATATAAATGTGACACAATTCACACCATTATCTTACCCCTATACTCACCTGGATCTAAGTATATACCCACCTATTGATTTGGCTTACCTCTATGTCTCCAAATAACTGAGGCAAATACAAAAAATAGCCCAAGAAATAAAATTACTCTTAAAATAGCTCAATGAGCTTGTATACTTCAGTTACATTTCCACTTTGTTTAATCACGCTAAATAAAAAAAAAATTTTAATTGTTTTATTCTCATTCCATGATGCCGTATTATATACCATCAAGTACTAATACTACAGAATTCCTAATATGTTTTACATATACATGTTTTATTTATATATATTTCCATTTCTAATATTATAGCAAAAGGCAACTTAGCTATTTTAAGAATGCTTTACATATCATATAAATTTTTAATGATAATATGTAATTAGTGTGATACCACAAATCTTAACTTCTTTGTATGTACTATTTGATTATTAAAATATCACTGTCTTGAAATAACAATTGGCAGACAAATCATAAGCTTTTTTTTGACTTCATAAACACTCTTAACAACTTCTATTTAATACACTATTGTCCAAGCAAGTTGATTAATGGAGAATCAAAAACATACATCTTTAAGAAGAAAAAGAAAAGTTGTATTTATGAAGATGTTTACAATAGTTTATTTTAGGTTATTTCCAATTTTTCACCAACTTAAAAAATGGACCAACTCAATGAAACCTTCTGAATCCAATGTTAAAAAGTATAACTATGAATCATAAAATTTAGTATGAAAAGATAAGAATGGCAAATTATACTGAAGTTATGTGGAATTATGTTTATAGACAACAGGAAGAGAAAATAAAAATGTAAACAATGCTAGATAGGATAATGAGATTAGAGATGGTCTTTAAAATTTTTCATTGTTATGCTAATACAATACCTTTATAAAACCTAAAAATCTTGAAACAACACATTTTTTTAAAATTGTGGTAAAATACACAAAACAGAAAATTTATCATTTCAACCATTTTAAAGTGGACAGTTCAGTGATATTATGTCAACAAATTTTTAAAACTTTCAGATGGCACCTGAATAAAATAAGTGTTGTCCATTGGTGATTTTAATATATCTGGTATATAACTAAAGTCACCACAAAACTTTTTCTGGGAAATTGGCAGATCATAAACATAAAAAATTTATTTTGCTTTATATTAAACCTTATTGTTTTACTATTTCAAAATTCAAATTTACTCACAAGGAAGAGTCAGTTTCATATTAGATTTGGTCTAACAAATGCTGCTCCTGCTATTCATTCTTATCACCAAAAAAAAAAGGACTATTTGTGACTTAACGATAATATATTCCAGAAAATTAAAAGTTAAGGTCTCTTAGAAACAATACAAACGTTATCAGTAGAAGCGTTATCAGTAGAACTCAGATTTTCAACTGCGAAGGGGTCGGCACCCCTGACCCCCACATTGTTCAAGGGACAACTGTATACGATGAGGAAAGTTAAACACATTGAGTTTTAAAAACTGTCAATACGTGAACAAACTCTTTTTGTTTTGCTATGTGTTAATCAATTTAAAAAAAAAATGTCACAACATACCAACAAGTGGATTTTTTCTTACATCCAGAATGACCAGAGTTCTGTTGGTTTCAAGGGCCTTTAGTAAAGCCTTTGCTCCTTCACTGCTGAGGCCACACTGCTGCAGGTCAAGTGCTTTCGATGAAAGACAAAAGGTCACTTGCGAAGTCTATACAGATTTCACATATAGACAACACTCATTTTCTCACGTGTGGAAGAGTCCTCCACAAGACCAGCCATGGCAGGTTTGTAATTTTGGGTATGGAAAAAAACAGAAACGTATACGCACACACATAATGCATAATCCAATCTAAAAACCTCTTTTTGGATGTGCAATGATAACCCTGCCTTTAGTACCAAAAAATCATCCAACATATTTTACAATTATAGAACTGAAGAATAACTGTATATAACCTATGAGCAAAAAACATCACAAAATGAATCTCAGTTCATAATTAGGAAGGGCGGCAGTGGCATGTAAACCTCACAAGCAAAAACTGGTGGAGCTCAGAAATGCACTGCATTCTTTTGATCATGATCTTGAGCTTCAAATCACACTTGAAACTAGTTAAAAGGGGAAAATGAAAGAGAAGAAATGTAATAACTGTTAGTTTTAGTACAAAAAAGACAAGTCTAAGAGGATACAAATAATAACAAATTCAAACAATGTGTGAATACACAATACATACTAAAAACCTATCATGAAAGTATGATGGTCAAGAACTCTCTCAGTAAAAGGTCAGACAAAAACTAGAACAAATGATCATGAATTCTAGTAGTTCTGGAGCTGAACAACCTACTCATTTAAACAAAAGGGATCATCACAAAAGCACAGGTATTAAAAAATATTACATGAAAGGCAACTATCATGAGTCATTTTTTTAAGTGTTGTGTGGACCATCACATTAAAATAACTGGAGTCTTTCAACACCCCACGGCACACAGAAATCGAAAGTCAGACATATGGATCTGACAGGATAGGATACAACCGTTACAAACTCTCACTACAGAAGAATGGACACAGGGTATAATTAACCAAGTAGCCAAATTAATACAAACAGCCAGTAAACCCACCAGTAAATCAAATGAATACAAAATAAAACAAAACGTGGTTATTCTCCTATCAGATTAAGCCAAGCCTTTAAAATGTGTATACCCTTTTGATCCAACAACTCTCTTTCTAAGTATTTAACCAAAAGAAATAGTCAGAGATATAGGCAAGGATACATATCAGAGTACTATTTGGAACTGAAAAACTGGACATAGCTTATATACAAGAATGGATAAGCTATGTGTACTGTGACATATTCATATAATGGAACACTGAACAGTCACAGAAAATCATGCAGTAGATGCAAATTTACTGACTTGCTAAGATGCTCACACTAAATTAACTGAAAAAAGTTATGAAATTTGGAGTAATCCCACTTGCATGAAAAAGGGAGAGGTACTCACTTTTGTAGTTTTACACTTTTTTAAAAGTGCTACAAGCCAGTGTTTGTGTGAGGCAGGCTTCACATCCACTGTTGGGGTGGACTACAAATTGGCATAGCATTTCTGGATGGTAATTTGGCAATGTGTATCAAAAGTCTTAAAAAGGCAGAAGCAAGAAGAACTACAATCCTGCAGCCTGTGGGACAAAAACCACATTCACAGAAAGATAGAAAAGATGAAAAGGCAGAGGGCTAGGTACCATATGAAGGAACAAGCTAAAACCCCAGAAAAACAACTCAATGAAATAGAGATAGGCAACCTTCCAGAAAAAGAATTCAGAATAATGATAGTGAAGATGATCCAGGACCTCGGAAAAACAACAGAGGCAAAGATCGAGAAGATGCAAGAAATGTTTAACAAAGACCTAGAAGAATTAAAGAACAAACAAACAGAGATGAACAATACAATAACTGAAATGAAAACAAAACTAGAAGGAATCAATAGCAGAATAACTGAGGCAGAAGAACGGATAAGTGACCTGGAAGACAGAATGGTGGAATTCACTGCTGCAGAACAGAATAAAGAAAAAAGAATGAAAAGAAATGAAGACAGCCTAAGAGACCTCTGGGACAACATTAAACGCAACAACATTCGCATTAGGGGTCCCAGAAGGAGAAGAGAGAGAGAAAGGACCAGAGAAAATATTTGAAGAGATTATAGTCGAAAACTTCCCTAGCATGGGAAAGGAACTAGCCACCCAAGTCCAGGAAGCGCAGCGAGTCCCATACAGAATAAACCCAAGGAGAAACACGCTGAGACACATAGTAATCAAAGTGGCAAAAAGTAAAGACAAAGAAAAATTACTGAAAGCAATACTGAGGGAAAAACGACAAAAAACATACAAGGGAACTCCCTTAAGGTTAACAGTTGATTTCTCAGCAGAAACTCTACAAGCCAGAAGGGAGTGGCATGATATACTTAAAGTGATGAAAGGGAGGAACCTACAACCAAGATTACTCTACCCGGCAAGGATCTCATTCAGATTCGATGGAGAAATCAAAAGCTTTACAGACAAGCAAAAGCTAAGAGAATTCAGCACCACCAAACCAGCTCTACAACAAATGCTAAAGGAACTTCTCTAAGTGGGAAACACAAGAGAAGAAAGGGATCTACAAAAACAAACCCAAAACAATTAAGAAAATGGTCATAGGAACATATATATCGATAATTACCTTAAACGTGAATGGATTAAATGCTCCAACCAAAAGACACAGGCTTGCTGAATGGATACAAAAACAAGACACACAAATATGCTGTCTACAAGAGACCCACTTCAGACCTAGGGACACATACAGACTGAAAGTGAGGGGATGGAAAAAGATATTCCATGCAAATGGAAATCAAAATAAAGCTGGAGTAGCTATACCCATATCACATAAAATAGACTTTAAAATAAAGAATGTTACAAGAGACAAGGAAGGACACTACCTAATGATCAAGGGATCAATCCAAGAAGAAGATATAACAATTATAAATATATATGCACCCAACATAGGAGCACCTCAATACATAAGGCAACTGCTAACAGCTATAACAGAGGAAATCGACAGTAACACAATAATAGTGGGGGACTTTAACACCTCACTTACACCAATGGACAGATCATCCAAAATGAAAATAAATAAGGAAACAGAAGCTCTAAATGACACAAAAGACCAGATAGATTTAACTGATATTTATAGGAGATTCCATCCAAAAGCTGCAGATTACACTTTCCTCTCAAGTGCGCACGGAACACTCTCCAGGATAGATCACATCTTGGGTCACAAATCAAGCCTCAGTAAAGTTAAGAAAATTGAAATCATATCAAGCATCCTTTCTGACCACAACACTATGAGATTAGAAATCAATTACAGGGGAAAAAAACCGTAAAAAACACAAACACATGGAGGCTAAATAATACATTACTAAATAACCAAGAGATCACTGCAGAAATCAAAGAGGAAATCAAAAAATACCTAGAGACAAATGACAATGAAAACACGACGATCCAAAACCTACGGGATGCAACAAAAGCAGTTCTAAGAGGGAATTTTATAGCTATACAAGCCTACCTCAAGAAACAAGAAAAATCTCAAGTAAACAATCTAACCTTACACCTAAAGGAACTAGAGAAAGAAGAACAAACAAAACCCAAAGTTAGCAGAAGGAAAGAAATCATAAAGATCAGAGCAGAAATAAGTGAAATAGAAACAAAGAAAACAATAGCAAAGATCAATAAAACTAAAAGCTGGTTCTTTGAGAAGATAAACAAAATTGATAAACCATTAGCCAGACTCAACAAGAGAAAAAGGGAGAAGACTCAAATCAATAGAATTAGAAATGAAAAAGGAGAGGTTACAACAGACGCTACAGAAATACAGAGCATCCTAAGAGACTACTACAAGCAACTTTATGCCAATAAAATGGACAACCTGGAAGAAATGGAAAATTCTTAGAAAAGTATAACCTTCCAAGACTGAACCAGGAAGAAACAGTAAATATGAACAGACCAATCACAAGGAATGAAATTGAAACTGTGATTAAAAATCTTCCAACAAACAAAAGTGCAGGACCAGATGGCTTCACAGGTGAATTCTATCAAACATTTAGAGAAGGGCTAACACCCATCTTTCTCAAACTCTTCCAAAAAATTGCAGAGGAAGGAACACTCCCAAACTCATTCTATGAGGCCACCATCACCCTGATACCAAAACCAGACAAAGATACTACAAAAAAAGAAAATTACAGACCAATATCACTGATGAATATAGATGCAAAAATCCTCAACAAAATACTAGCAAACAGAATCCAACAACACATTAAAAGGATCATACACCATGATCAAGTGGGATTTATCCCAGGGATGCAAGGATTCTTCAATATACGCAAATCAATCAATGTGATACACCATATTAACAAATTGAAGAATAAAAACCATATGATCATCTCAATAGATGCAGAAAAAGCTTTTGACAAAATTCAACACCCATTTATGATAAAAACTCTCCAGAAAGTGGGTATAGAGGGAACCTACCTCAACATAATAAAGGCCATATACGACAAACCCACAGCAAACATCATTCTCAATGGTGAAAAACTGTAAGCATTTCCTCTAAGATCAGGAACGAGACAAGGATGTCCACTCTCACCACTATTATTCAACATAGTTTTGGAAGTCCTAGCCACAGCAATCAGAGAAGAAAAAGAAATAAAAGGAATACAAATTGGAAAAGAAGAAGTAAAACTGTCACTGTGTGCAGATGACATGATACTATACATAGAGAATCCTAAAGATGCCACCAGAAAACTACTAGAGCTAATCAATGAATTTGGTAAAGTTGCAGGATACAAAATTAATGCACAGAAATCTCTTGCATTCCTATACACTAATGATGAAAAATCTGAAAGAGCAATTACGGAAACACTCCCATTTACCACTGCAACCAAAAGAATAAAATACCTAGGAATAAACCTACCTAAGGAGACAAAAGACCTGTATGCAGAAAACTATAAGACACTGATGAAACAAATTAAAGATGATACCAACAGATGGAGAGATACACCATGTTCTTGGATTGGAAGAATCAATATCATGAAAATGACTATACTACCCAAAGCAATCTACAGATTCAATGCAATCCCTATCAAATTACCAATGGCATTTTTTACGGAACTAAAACAAATCATCTTAAAATTTGTATGGAGACACAAAAGACCCCGAAGAGCCAAAGCAGTCTTGAGGGAATAAAACAGAGCTGGAGGAATCAGACTCCCTGACTTCAGCCTATACTACAAAGCTACAGTAATCAAGACAATATGGTACTGGCACAAAAACAGAAACATAGATCAATGAAACAAGATACAAAGCCCAGAGATAAACCCACACACCTATGGTCAACTAATCTATGACAAAGGAGGCCAAGATAGACAATGGAGAAAAGACAGTCTCTTCAATAAGTGGTGTTGGGAAAACTGGACAGCTACATGTAAAAGAATGAAATTAGAACACTCCTTAACACCATACACAAAAATAAACTCAAAATGGATTCGAGACCTAAATGTAAGACCAGACACTATAAAACTCTTAGAGGAAAACATAGGAAGAACACTCTTTGACATAAATCACAGCAAGATCTTTTTTGATCCACCTCCTAGAGTAATGGAAATAAAAACAAAAATAAACAAATGGGACCTAATGAAACTTCAAAGCTTTTGCACAGCAAAGGAAACCATAAACAAGATGAAAAGACAATCCTCAGAATGGGAGAAAATATTTGCAAACGAATCAACGGACAAAGGATTAATCTCCAAAATAGATAAACAGCTCATGCAGCTCAATATTAAAGAAACAAACAACCCAATCCAAAAATGGGCAGAAGACCTAAATAGACATTTCTCCAAAGAAGACATACAGATGGCCAAGAAGCACATGAAAAGCTGCTCAACATCACTAATTATTAGAGAAATGCAAATCAAATCTACAATGAGGTATCACCTCACACCAGTTAGAATGGGCATCATCAGAAAATCTACAAACAACAAATGCTGGAGAGGGTGTGGACGAAAGGGAACCCTCTTACACTGTTGGTGGGAATGTAAATTGATACAGCCACTATGGAGAACAGTATGGAGGTTCCTTAAAAAACTAAATATAGAATTACCATATGATCCAGCAATCCCACTACTGGGCATATACCCAGAGAAAACCATAATTCAAAAAGACACATGCACCCCAATGTTCATTGCAGCGCTATTTACAATAGCCAGGGCATGGAAGCAACCTAAATGCCCATCGAGAGACGAATGGATAAAGAAGTTGTGGCACATATGTTCAATGGAATATTATTCAGCCATAAAAAGGAATGAAATTGAGTCACTTGTTGAGATGTGGATGGATCTACAGACTGTCATACAGAGTGAAGTAAGTCAGAAAGAGAAAAACAAATATCGTATATTAATGCATGTATGTGGAACCTAGAAAAATGGTACAGATGAACCGGTTTGCAGGACAGAAGTTGAGACACAGATGTAGCGAACAAACATATGGACACCAAGGGGGGAAAACCACGGTGGCGTGGGGATGGTGGTGTGCTGAATTGGGGGATTGGGATTGACATGTATACACTGATGTGTATAAAATTGATGACTAATAAGAACCTGCAGTATTAAAAAAAAAAGTCTTAAAAATCTGTCACATTTAGTCATTCCACTTCTAGGACCTTATTCTACAGAAGTAATCCCAATGGACACAGAGATGTATATACAACGTATTCACATTGTTTCTGACAGGGAAAAGCAAACTGTAAATCTAATGGCAAAGAATTGATTAAACTATGGGACATCAATACGATGGAATACTACATGATACATCATTAAGTGAAAAAGCAGGAATATGAAATAGCAAGTATACTACAATTCTATTTTTGTAATCCCTAAGTGTACAAATATATTTATAGAAAAATAAAAGACTGAAAGTGTATGCACCAAAATTAACAGTGATTATGTCTGGGTATTAAGATTATAGGTAATTGTTCTCTTGTTACTCTGTATTTTCTGTAAAGAATATACACAACTCTTAGAGAAAGTTTAAAAGCAAAATAAAAGCCAACAGTAAAATGAGGCTTTAAAAGAAATTCTATCACAATAGTATCATGCCAAAAGCTAAGCATATATCATATTAAAAATTCAATATTTTCAATTTTAGAATTTACCTGTATAAAGCCATAAATCTTCGCTAAGAGATTCTGCCAAAGCACTTGCACCCAGGTCACCAAAGAGCGTGCTGCAATTCAGAGTGATGCACCTCAAACCAGCCATACAGTCAAGATCAGGTCTCCTGGAATGAAGACTCTCAGCCCAGGTTTCTTCATGCCTTCTGGTAGTCTGATACTTCAAAGATTTAATGGGATGAAATTACGATGCTTGAATAAGGAAACAGGGTGTGCCTACTGAGTATGGCTTATTATGTCAGAGATTTACACACACACATATCAAGCATATATGCCAGGAGAATCAACCTGAGAAATTAAACAGTCAGTTCTGGTTTATGAGTCCAGTGACCCAAATTCTAGTCGGTCAGTGATTAGATTCCAGCCACTGGATGACCTGCTTTTGAACAGTTATGTAAAGTTGGACAACTCAATTACAGTCTATGAATTATTTTCCTTATCTTCTAAGTCAGGGAACTGGTTCTAAATTCTATCATTGCTGAGGCTCTAAATTTCATCATTCTGTCCTCCAACGGTCTCCAAACACCTGACTGGGCAACCCATAAGAAAACTTTTTAATATGCATCTTATTTTTTAACAAATTATATACACGAAGTTCTATACATATAATGTATGTACGTTATAAACTACACAGATATATTTTAAATGATACAAAGCTAAATAGGTTCTAATATTTTCTTTTCCTAACTCCTAAGGCATTATTTTATTTATTTTTAAAAAATATTTGTTTGTTTATTTGTTTGTTTGGCTGTGCCGGGTCTTTAGTTGCAGCATGCCGGATCTTTTAGTTGTGGCATGTGGGCTCTTAGTTACGGCAGGCACGTGGGATCTAGTTCCTTGAGCAGGGATCGAACCCAGGCCCCCTGCATTGGGAGCGCAGAGTCTTAACTGCTGGACCGCCAGGGAAGTCCCAAGCATTATTTTAAAAACTATATTTACAAAATGTATCTCACATGTTACCTAGGGTATGCACACAAACTTTAGAGGCCTGGACTATGCAGAGCCAGTTTGATGTGCCTTGGGAAAATAATGGTTTGACATTTAACCACAAGTCTTGTCTTAAAGACATTCAATTCTTTATATTCATAAAATAAATTTGGGTAACAGGGAACACTGACTTTAAATGGAAAAAGTCTTATTACATTCTTGAAAAAATAAAAGACTCAAAGTGCCTTTGATACTCTAAAAGGAAAATCATTAGTGTCATTTTTCTATTAACAATAACTTATAAAAGCTCCAAGCACAAATAATACCAATCACTTATACAGTGCTTAGTATGTGCCAGGCACTATTTATACAAATGAGTTCATTTAAACCTCATAATGAGGCATAGATGTTAAGTGATTTGCCCATGGTCAAATGCTATGAAAAGGGAGAAAGGGAATTTGAACCTAGGCCATTTGGCTTCGGCACCCAAGTTCTTGACTGTTTTCTACCCCAGGGGTTAATGGACTTGCCCTGTATAGGCTCAAAGAATTTTTCAGTTTTTCAAATCTAAATTTAAACATTTCCAGCTTTCTGGGCTTTACAGTTTCTGGTGTAACTACTCTGCCCCACTGGTGTAGGGTGAAAGTAGCCACAACTACCATGTAAACAATGGGTGCAACTATGTTCCAAAAAACTTTCTTTACAAAACCAGGCGACGGGCTGGATCTGGCCCACCAGCCATAGTTTACCTATCCCTGATCTGCACCATCAAACTATTAAAAAGGCTTCATGTCAAATTATTAAATAACTTTAGGCCTAAATACAGTCATTATAACCACTGTAAAGTTGTTAAGGCATTATTTTAAAAACTGTATTTACAAATCGCTGATGTAGTGATTTTTTGACTTTATAAACTACAGCAGCTAATAAACACTTGATTCATTTAAGTCTTGAAGACTATAATGGCATACTTTCTTCACAGTATCACAATCAAAGTTTTCAGTAACTAAAAATACATAAAAGTATTATTATGTATTATATATTAAATCTCTTATTTCTAAAATTAAGTGGACTATCTTTACTAAATGGTAGAATCCCAAACTGAAAACTGGTCATATTCTTTCAACAAAACGAAAGCTGCACTCACATGTATTAAAAGACAAAAATTAACTGCCATCTGTATCAATATGTTAATATGCTTCAATCACATATGTTTTCATGGAAGTTTAAACATAAAATCACCTTTAAGATCTTGACCATGTGATCTGCTCCCTGCCATTTCAGATTATAGCCTGTGAAATCTACTGTCTTAAGAGTGATAGAGTTCCTTATACCTGGACAAATAACTGAAAGGAAGAAAAAAACCACACACACAATAAGATGAAGAGCCTGTACATTTGTCAGTCTTAACTTATTTGCTTTTCTTAGGTCAATTGGAGGTTTATAGCCACATTCTTAAAATCATTAACTACAATCTTCCCAAACAGGTAATTGATGAACAGATGCATTCTAAAACTTGTCAGTAACAAAGTGTTATTCCACTTTACAGAAACAGTTTAATTCTATTTAGATACTAAAACTGAATACACTGAATACTGGAAACTTCATTCCCAACCGCTCAGTAAAGTACTACGTACCTTCTGAGACATAGGAAAAAAAGAAAAACCTAAAAAGCGTAAGACTCTTCCTATTTTCATTTCCAATGATACATCCCAACCTTGATGATCAATCAGCGATTTAAATGTCAACTATAAACCCAGTATGTTATGAGGTGCTATGCAGTATATTAGAGCAATATGACAGAGAGGACCTCAAACCCTCTCTTCCCTCAAATTGAAAGGCAGGCTTCCTGACCCCTCCAGGCCACTACTGGACACAGGGAACACACACTAATGTTTCAGGACCCCAACCAACAGTCACCTGCTTTGTGATTACTTCCATGACACACCCCCACTAACACCACTGACTTTGCTGCTCCTACGGGACATTACATATATTTCCTATTTTAACACATACCACAGTGCATTATAATTATGATTGCAGATAGATGTTCTAACAATTTAAAGAGAATGATGACTTTTTTGCTCTTTACATCTTGCTATTTCCCTTCTCATAATATTTCTTGAAGAGAAACCATAAAAATATAAACAAACACAAAAAACAGAAAATATACAAAATGTGTGCTTTGCAGCTTAACACAAACTTAAGTTAATTCTGACATTATCCGGCATGACAAACTTCCATGGTACAAATGAGAATGGACCAAGGTTTGAGCAGGTACAGGAGACAATCCAGGCATGAACAACACCAAGAAAAGGTAGACAGCAAGTAACATGGTATGTAGGAAATCACGAGACCAGTCTGATGGGAAGAGGCTTAAAAAAGACTGAAACTCCTTTCTAAACCTCCATCTCCAATTGGACAATTCGCAAGACACAGGTGCACCAAAGTGGCCGATTTATTCAATCCCTTTAATGGGGAGGAACAGTTTAAAATTTTAACCGTTTAGTTTGCCCCAAAAGCAACTATCAAATGTTGGCAGGACACAATGAAGGCTTACTTTTGTTAACGTAGTTTAGTCTCTCTCTCTCAGAACTAGCCCATTTAGCTCCAGGTTCCTTAGCACACCCGACGCACTTACACAGCATTTAAGAGCTTTACACAACTGGAAGGTCACATCTTTATTTCTTATTGCAGGAACACAACTTCTGGAAACTTTATTTCTGTCAGAACCTGAAGCAAAATTATTGTAAAATGAGTGATTTAAACCATACATTTTATCACCGTTAAAAAGCATCTAAAAAGCAAAAAAAGCATCTGCTCTGTGCTAAGGATTAGAAACGACCACTGCCCTTAAAGCCTCATTAAGGAGGGACATGTATAAACTCAAAATTTCAATCACATGAGATAAAGAACCATAACCTTTATGCACAGAGGTTCCTATGGAGGCAAAAAGTTATATCTAAGTGACGGCTTCATAATAACCCTGAAGTACAATCGAGAAAGATGAGGCTATGCAGAGTTGGAGGAGGTGCAAAGACACTCAAGCCTGACACCTGCTGCGCACTGTAAATACTGCAGGTGGGGATAACTAAACGCCAGGGGTCCAAGTGTGAGAAGGGACAGAAAATAGAGATGTTGGTCGAATCAAGCCTGGGAGACAGCATGGCTTGTATCCCAAAGGTGATGAGCCCTGGGGCTACCACTGGCTGAGTAAGGGTGCCTCCGCTGATTAGAAAAAGGTGCCCCGCTGCTGAAGGACCAATTAGATAAAGGGAGTGATCACAAAAAGCTCCCCTTCCTCAGGGCCAAAGAGCCCCAGGAGGCTTGGCCGAGCACAGTTCAGACTACACGGAACACACGCTGGGGGGCTAGTATGCACTAACTCTGTGTGGGCAAGCCATTAGCAGCATTATTTTAGGCGTATCTTTTCATGATAGAAGATCACTCAACCCAAGTAGGCAGATGAACTTAGAGGAACTGAGTCCAGGGGCCACGAAACCACCCAGGAGCTTCTGCCATAGTCCAGGCAAAATGTAACGTGGATGAAGAAGCAAGTTTAGGAGGAGGCCAAAATCTACAAGCTAGACCCACTGGATGAAAGACATAAAGAAAGTTCAGTGAAGGAACTCTGAAGAGAATGGGCTCTGCAATAAATTTTTCTTACAATCAATATAAAATATTAGGCAAAATTAAGTACAGTGGCCTTTAAGGTCCCTTCCAGCTATAATTTCTTTTGATTTCTAACTTATTACTCTGGTTAAGTAAAGTCCCTTCAGAGGGACAGAACAGTTCCTACACCTGAATGGGATGCAAAGAATAATCTGACTTCTCTTCACGAGGGGATGAGTTGAACTGTCCTTGCAGAAGAGATGACACATGGTGTGAACCCCAGATCCTAGAAGAGGGCCAGGCACACAATAAGTATTCAGCTTTTTGAAAACAAATGAACAATCATTTCCTCTCCTAGATCTTCACACCCTTTCTCTGCTGGCTACTTTCTTTCAGCTTATAAACATCCTCAATGTACCCATTTAAAAAGCCCTCAGACCTATGATTCTTTGGATCTTCTTGTGGGTAACCTAAGTCTCTCCCATGCCTTCAAACACCTGTCCTCCCAAAAAGCCCAGATCTGTACCTTGGGCCCCTCTAAAGTACTGAAGATGAAGTAAGATCCTCTCCCCCTGCCAATCCCTTCGTACTGTGCTCTGTATCTCACAAAAACATGCAGCTGTAAACTGTCACCCACACTTGCTGCCCTCCCTTTTCTAACTGGTCACCAGGCCCCACCCATTCTCTCTCGGATCTGCAAAATCCAGTCCAACATTTTATAACTTGAGTGGGACCCTTAGATTACAATTCACCCTGCACCCAATCAAGTGCTTTCCACATGGAGGTCCGAGTGAGTCTCTAAACCAGAAGTCCATCTCACTGTTCTTTAGGGTTTCCCACAGCCTTCAGGATAAACATCTAAACTTCTGACAGGACAAACAAGGCCCCTTTCTATTGGACCCCAGTAGGTTTCCAGTATCAACTCTCATTTCCTTCCCAAACCCGGAGTTCCATTCCTGTACCTTAGTTTTGCCATATTTTCTTATATTTCTCAAACTCTGACACACACTGCTCCCTCCGGCCACCCCAGGAGCTTCTACATATCCTTAGAAAGGATGGCACCTCCTCCAAGAAGCGTACCCTGAACTTTCCCTTCCAAGATTCTGTGCTCTGCAAAGGGGAAAGGTGGTGGGGAGGGATACATTAGGAGTTTGGGATTAACATATACACACGACTCTATATAAAATAGATAATCAACAAGGACCTACTGCATAGCACAAGGAACTCTACTCCATAACCTGTAACAACCTGTATGGGAAAAGAATCTGAAAAAGAATGGATATATGTATAACGGAATCACTTTGAATCACTTTGCTGTACACCTGAAACTAACACAATATCGTAAATCAACTATCCTCCAACATAAAATAAAAATTAAATTAAAAAAATAAGATTCTGTGCTCTGTAGCACCAGATCTCACTTCTTCCAGAGCACTGACTACTGTGCTTGTGTTTACCTGCCGCCCAGTAGAAGGGGAGATTACCTAGGGCAGAAGCATCGTCTCCAGCAGCCCTTGGTTCTGACAACTCATTCAAGTGCCAGGATACTTCACACACATAACCTGCTTAATTAATTCTAAGAACCCACAGAAAGAGTGGTTTTTCATGTCATTTTACAAGTGTGGGGATTGTACTTCAAAAGTAACCTGCCCAGGCCACAGAGAGCATAAGCCCTGGAATTCAAACCCTAAGCTGCCTTCACACCAGTGCTCTTTCCACTATATGATACGACTATTGGAAAAAAGATTTTTTTTTTCCTGAGCCCTGTTTTAATGGAAAGGAAATAAAGCTGGGATATATCCATTTCCTAAACGCTTTGGCGTGTACCAGGCAAAGTCGTTCAACAGACCAGGTAACATCTGTCGAACAATTAACGATGCTCCAAACTGCGCTAAGTGTTCTACATTGTAGAGTCTACAAGCATTAACAGAATGCGACCTTGTAACCGCCACAGAGAGTGAGTCCCGTTCAGCCCATGCTACAGATGAGAACACTGAGACCTAGAAGCCTTAAGGCACTCGGCCGGGGTCACCGAGCTGGCAGGAGTCCTAGGCCGCACGCCCCGTCTAGTGCACGCACACCCGGGCACTGGGCACCGGTTCTAGCGCCCATCCTCCACCTTGTACCATCTAAAACCCCGCTTCGCAGCGCCCACACGAGAGCCCCTGGAAGCGAGAACTACAAACCCGTCTCACCAAGCCGTGGCTGGAAGAAGCTCTGGATACAGATCGGGGGCAGAGGGTGCTCAGGGGCGGCGCCCAGTCCACCCCGCGGAGGCGGTCGGCGTTGAAGTCCAGCAGGCCCTCCCGCAGGGAGGCGCGCACGGCGGGCAGAGGCACGGGATCCTGCAATGCGCACAGGTCCTCACAGTGCCAGAAAAAGTCGGCCGCGCTGTCGCGGCGCAGCTTCACTGAGTGATTATGGGCCGAGCGCGGCCTCGGGGACGCTGGCTGCAGACAAGATGCCCACACACACCTGGAGGCCCCAGCTGGCGTCCCCGCCCCTCGGGCGGCCACCGCAGTCCAGGGAGTCATAATAAGGAGCAAAGTGGTAAAAGTCCTGCATTCTTCTTCTTCTTGCATTATTTCAAAACCGGCATCGCTGGCGTCAGGCAGTCCGGTAATTGGGTCCGGCGGACCGGTAATTGAGGTCATTTGCCTCGGCGTTATCTGCCTGCCATCTGCTTCCTGAAATGCAAACAGCTACACAGGGTGATTTGCTACAAGCGAGGGCAGGGAGCTTAAGCACCAGATGCAGGATGTCATTTACATAGACAGCTAGAGAGTGATAGGAACAGAATGTAATTTAGCTTTGTGAAAGATAAATCTAGTTACAGACACTACAGATTAGTAACAGTTAAAATAAAACTAGGATCGATTAACCCTTTCAGGCCAGCTTATGTGTCTTCTCTAGCCTGTTCACTGTCCCCTTTACTTTTCTTATTTTCAGGAGAGGAAAAAACTTCATTTCTATTTTTGCTGCAACACTATTATGCTTAGTGAAATAAGTCAGACAGAGAAAGACAAATACGGTATGTTATCACTCGTATGTGGAATCTAAAAAATAAAGAATAAATGTAACAGAAAGGAAATGAACTCACAGATATAGACATCAAAGCAGTGGTTACCAGTGGGTAGAGGAAAGGGGGGAGGGGCAAGATAGGGGGAGGGGAGGGGATTAAGAGGCACAAACTACTATGCATAAAATAAATAAGCTATAAGGATAGCCAGTGTTTTATAATAACTTTAAATGGAGTATAATCTATAAAAATATTGAATCACTGTGTTCTAATATATTGTTATTACAGTATAATACTGTAAATCCACTATACTTCAATTTAAAAAATGATCACCACAGTATGTCTAGTTAACATCCATTACCATAAATGGTAGAAATCTTTTTTTCTTGTGATGAGGACTTTTAAGATCTACTTTCTTAGCAACTTTTAAATATGCAATACGATGTTATTAACTATAGTCACATCCCCAGGACTTATTTTATAACTGCCAGTTTGTACATATTGACCACATTTACCCATTTCACCCACCCTCCACCCCCTGCCTCTGGTAACCACCAGTCTATGTATCTATGAGCTTTTTTTAAAATTCCATATAAAGTGAGATCATACAGGATTTTTCTTTCTCTGTCTGACATATTTTACCTAGCATAACGCCCTCACGGTCCATTCATGTCACAAATGGCAGGATTTGTTTCTTTCTCATGGCTGAATTATATATATATATATATATATATATAATTTGGCATATATATATGCCTAATGTCTTTTATCCATTTATCCATCGATGAACACAGGGGTTTCCAAGTCTTGGCTATTGTAAATAATGCTGCAATGAATATGGGGGTACAGATTTCATTTTGAATTAGTGTTTCTGTTTCCTTCATACAAATACCAAGTAGTGGAATTGCCGGATCATATGATAGTTCTATTTTTAAGTTTTTGAGGACCTCCATACTGTTTTCCATAGTGGCTGCAACAATTTACATTCCTACCAACAGTGCACAAGGCTTCCCTTTTCTCCACACCCTTGCCAACACTTGTTAGTTCCTGTCTTTTTGATATTAGCCATTCTAACAGGTATGAGGTGACATCTCTTTGTGGTTTGATTTGCATTTCTCTGCTGATTAGTGATTTTAGGTGTCTTTTTAATTATCTGCTGGCCATCTCTATATCTTCTTGGTAAAAATGTCTATTCAGATCCTCTGCCCATTTCTTAGTTGGATATTTTTTCTATTTTTTTGGTATGAGTTCTTCATATAATTTGAATACTAACCCCTTATAGGATATATGATATGTAAAAATTTTCTCCCATTCGGTACGTTGCCTTTTCATTTTGTTGTTCGTTTCCTTTGTTGTGCTTTTTAGTTGGATATAGCCCCACTTGTTTATTTTTGCTTTTGTTGCCTTTACTTGGATCAACGTCTTTGCATAAGTTCTGGAAACAACTCTTTCATAGTTTCCATGGATCGTTTGTAGGGGAGAGGGTGAGTTGAGATGAACTACTAGTGAAAGGAGGGTCAGTGGGTCGAACTACAGCCTCTGTTACTGTAGGTGGCCTCAAGGCCACAACTGATAGTCATTGTCTCCCTCCTGTGCTATCCATTCTCAATTCCCCTCATCCTTGGATAATATCTCTGCTAAAATGGATGGCTTACTTGGTGGGGTGACCCTCACCCTCGTCCCTGAGTGAGTGTTCTGAGCCCTGGTCATCATTTCTTTCTCAAACCATGGCTGCTGCACTTGACCATTTACTGTGTACTTGACCATTTACTGTCGAAATTGGGAAAGGCAGTACCAAGAAATACCCCACAGACTTCTGTTTTTAATCAATCATTTTCCAATTAAAAAATTTTTTCTTCCCACAGACATTTTTATCACCCCAAACGGAAACTCTGTACCCATTAAGAAGATACTACTTCGCTCTCTCTGCCAGGCCCTGGAGACCACCAATCTGCTTTCTTTCTCTATCGATTTACTTATTCTGGATATTTCAGATAAATGGAATCATACAATGTGTGACCTTTGTGTCTGGCATCTTTCACTTAGCATGATGTTTGTGAGAGTCATCCACACTGTAATATGTATTAGTATTTCATTTCTTTAAAGAATGTTTTTGGCCGTGTAATTGTTTGATATTTAATTGCTCCATTCCTTTTTATGACTGAATTACTATTCCACTGTAGGTGTATACCACAATTTGTTTATTCATTCATCCATTGATGGACATTTGGGTTATTTCCATGATTTTTATATTGTGAATAGTGTTGCTATAAACATGTGTGTATGCAGATTTGTTTGAGTGTTTGTTTTTAATAATTTAGGAGTGGAATTGCTGAGTCATACGGTAATTCTATGTTTATCCCAAAATACACACCCCAAGAAACTTCCTGAAAGTCTGTCCTTGTCTCAGAATCAGCTTTTCATGGAACATGACTTGCAACAGTATGGACAGTGTCCCATGAGAGCTTATTTGTGATGCCTGGGGGTCTGGAGTTGGAAAGGGCTTCCCTTAGGAAGTGGCAGCTAAACTGAGGGCAAATTCGATGTTTTTTCCTTCCTTCCTTCCTTTCTTCCCTCCTTCTTTCCTTCAGAGGGGTGACATAGATGTTTTACACAGTATATCCTTTTAAAACTTTCGCATTTGAACCCTGAACTTATTCATAAGACAAATAAATGATTATTTTAAGCAGGGTATTAGGGCTCAAATTATTAATATCATAGAACCATTATAGTGACAACATGGATTGGAAACAATTTTTAGGAAAAAATATGGAAACTTTTTTTATAACAATTTTGATAAATAAAAAAGTTGACTAATCAGAGTGCATAGAGAGAATCTTGGTTATTTGGGAAGTTGTATCATAAAATGGATGGGCTCCACAAATTCTTCCATTTACTTGAAGAAAAGAGTGCTAAGTCAGTTTGGGCTGCTGTCACAAAGTACCATAAACGGGGCGGGGTGGGGGCTTGTAAACAACAAAAATGTATTTCTCAGTCCTGGAGACTGGAAGTCTGAGATCTAGGTGCCGGGATCATCGCCTTCTGGTGAGGACTCTCCTCCGGGTTGCAGACTGTCCACTTCTCATTGTGTCCTCACAGGGCAGAGAGCAGAGAGAAAAAGCCAGCTCTCTCATGACTCTCACAAGGGTAAGAATCTCATCATGAGGGCTCCATCCCGATGACCTCATCAAATCCTAATCACCTCCCAAAAGACCCACCTTCTAATACCATCACATTGGAGGTAGGGTGTCAACATGTGAATGCTGGGGGGACCCAAATATTCCGTCTATAACAAGTACTAATGGGGAAATGAGAGCTTCTCTTGAGGATGTTAAGGGCTGCTACAAAGATCAACGGTACATGTGTTTCCAGACAGAACTACAACATAGAATAAGTTCTATAAGGCGTTCACAGAATAGATTCGTCTTTCTTCCCCAAAACAGTCCTTGGTATCCAGGGACCCATTCCTGGAAATTCACTCTTGCTCAAGGAAATCCATCCTCTCATTAAAAAAAAAAATCTTATGAAGCTACATAAATGACACAAAGGACTTTTCCCAGCTCTAAGATTCTGTGTGTAAAACCTGTTAGTCTAAATTTATTTCCAAAAGATAGACCCTCCGCTGGGTCTGCTCCTGCGGGGATGGTGGGACCCGCGCTTGTGCCGCGGCCCCGAGGTGTGGCCTCCTCAAGTTTGGGGTGAAGCCCCCAGCCCCCTTGGGCTCTGCAGCGCTGCGGTGGGCTCGGGGGACGGAGCACGGTCTCTGGGGTTTCTCAGCAGGAGATGCCAGGCTGCCGCGCAGGAACCCAGCGGCCCTGGGTGGGGCGCAGACTCGACAGGCCTGGGTGTCCCTGTTGCACACGGCTGCTGAGAACAGGGTCCGCGATGAAGCTCTGCCTGGCAAACAGGGACTGTCGGCGGCTCCATCCTCCCCTTCCGTCGGCACAGCCCCATCGCAGCCCTCCCTTCCAACAGGCAAAGCCTGTGACCTGCGGCCAGACGGCTCCACACCCTCAGGCCCTGATGCTCGCCCCACGCCGGGAACAGGCATAACCCCTGGGCCGGCCTCTCCGGACGGCTCGAGCGGGACGGCTTCTTCAGCGCGCCTGTCACCCACCCCGAGCCCAGGGGCCGGCAGGGAGGTCTGAGGGCCGCTCGGGCCTGGGCTGGGCGGAGGCACGGGCTTCGCGGCTGGGCCGCCCCTCCTCATCGCCTCCTGCCTCTGCGCCCTGGCCCGGCATGGGCTTCCCGTGGCCCCGTCTCCTTCCCACCCCCATCGCACCTCTTGCCCCCCGGGCCGCGGGCTCCACCGGGAGCAGCACCGAGTCGTGAGGGTGCGGGAGGGTGCGGGAGGGTGCGGGAGGGCGCCCGACCCCGGGGCTTCCCCGACACCTACCGGCTGTTCGGCCACGTCCCGGATGGGCAGCGGCAGGTCAGTGGAGCGGAGTCGGCCCGGGTCTCCTCCCCCCTGAGGAGGGGCGACCGGCACCGCGCACGAAGCGGCCCTGGCGGGAGGGAGACCAGGGCGGAGGGGGTCGGTGAGGAGCTTGACTCGCAGTCACTTCCGAGGGGACGCTGAGCCCCCAGAGTTGGGGGCTGACTGGCCTCAGCACTCCCAGGAGGGGGTGGTCAGGAAGGAGGGACCCTGTCCCTGGGGCCCAGGGCACTCCCGGGTCAGGCGGAGTCGCCAAGTGTGTAGGGTGCCGTGGACAGCTGAGGCACATTTAGCCCAAAGGAAAGTTCCAGCGCATTGCAGAGAGCAGAGGAAATACACGGTGGTGAAAACTCACTGTTGCTAAGGGTTGAAACGAACCAATAATTCCTCCTGTTTCTCAGGGTGTTCCCTTTGGCTGTTAATGAAATGTATTTCCAAGGAAGGCAGGCATGTGGCTGAAAAGGCCAGCAGTGCCTCGGGGTCACAGCGAGACCCTCCCATCTCGCCCCCCTCGGCCATCCTGTGCTCTGGGAGCAGAGCTCTCAGCTACAAGTGAAACACAGTAGCGGCCATATGCGCATTCTAAGATTTTCTAAAGCCCTTTAAAGGCCCCCTTCTCTGAGTGGTGCTTGACCTGCTGGTGTTTGGGGCGGGAGGGTGGGCTGGGTGGAGGGTCTGAGCGCCATCCCGAAGGAAGGGCTTTGGAGGCCTGTGTGAGCCTGAGACCAGGGGGCCCAGTGCACGTGTCCGAGGGGAGGCTAGCGCTGACTCCAGCCGTGCTGAGCCAGACGTTGCCCTCCTTCCCAACAACCCAGCAAAGCCTGTCGCTCACATTCCTGGCTGTGCTGCTTACACTTGCCCTCTGGGAAGGCCAGCCTGGCAAATCTCTGTTCCTGCCCTCTGGGCTGCTGGTAACTGAGTACCTAGCCTGGGTGCTGGAGGGGAGGATCCATAGATGGTGGAGGCCCAGTGCCTGCCCAGGGTGCTGCCCTTCTGCTGAGGGATGCTTGCCCAGCTGGTTAGACCTGTTCGCACCCAACTACCCACAGTCAGCACCCAGCCTAGGAACAGCAGCCTCCCCATTTCCTAGGTGTCTTCTGGTTTTGTTCCTTTCTTCTTTTCGCTGCCTTCCTCCCCAAAGAGGCAAGATACTGATCTTCAAGAGCCAAATCAGACCATGATTTTCCAGCTAAACTCATGACAGTTCTGCACTTCTGAATGACTAGGTACAAACATTTGCAAGGGTGAGCTCTTGGGTGAGGCGCCAGCCAACTTTTCTAGCTTCATCTCTCTTGTGTGTGGGCACCCCCTGCTGCCCCAGATGCCTTGACTCCTCCATTTTCCTATATTCCTCCTCAGAATGCTGCCACCACCCCATCCTGGCCTTTGGGAATGTTAGCTGGCTGTTCCCCACAGCATCCTGTCACCTTGGTCCACTCTTTCTAACCTCTGTATGCCCGTCTATGAAATCTTGTCAGGTCCAACTGGAGGAAGACCACCTATAGGTCAGTTAGCTTGGGAAGGAACCCAACTGTGTGACCTGCTTCCCCTTTCCCAGTGTCTTTAAAATAACGTTAAAAAAAAAAGAAAGAAAGAATGTTGTTCTAGAGCTCCTATATCATCTCTTACCACCATCAGAAAACCACCCCCCAAAAGGGGGACCTCATTCATATTGAAAATAACTTCTTAACGTGCAGGCATTACAGTAGGGCATTCTAGACACTGGGGGAGGGAAAAACCATTGTACTGTTTTCTAACATTCATGTTAAACTTATTTCCAAAGTTCTTTAAACTGTGGTATTCTTACAGGTAGACAATGTTGCTGAACAAGCGTTTGTTTCTTCCCTTTTCTTCCCCTAGACTCAAAGATTTGGAAAGAGATAGTTAACAGAAAAGGTAAGGTAATCTCCACCTTAACAAAATATATGATCAAATGTGACCATTTGACAGATACTATGTAGTTCATAAAAACAAATTTAAGTGGAATTGGCTCTCTTTTCCCTAAAGTTGAGGATAACATGGATGTTTCTGTCTAATGTGCTGTACTAATAGGCTATTATGGGTGAGCTTTTGGTAACTCATCGAGTTTCCCAGTCTGGGTTCCGTACCATCAAGTCTGGATTATAACTTGTCCTGGTCACACTGTTTTTCAAAATCAGTTTTGTTCTAGTACTCTATTATGTGTCTGTTTCACCTCTAATCTTTCCATTTTTCACCACTCTGGAGATGGTGTGATATGATCTTAACGGAAACATCACGAACATGTCTTGTGAATATTTAGTTTTCTTTTTGGCCGACTCAGCATTGCCTGCCATTCAGCCATTGTTATGTGACCAGGCAGTGTAACTATTTGTGTATTAGTCCATTGGTTCCTACCTTGGGAATGTGGAGACTTGTAAACCTATATCCTTCCCTTAGGAATGCATGAAGGAGAAATGGAATCTCTTGCATGAACTTCTGCAGACAGAAATAAAGAATCAGTTATGTGACTTGGAAACCAAATTACATAAAGAAGAATTATCAGAGGTAAGTCGTCAGCATCCCGGCGGCTAGAAAACGTTTCCTCCCATGTAACTTGTCTGTGACCAGGGATGCAGAATAATTCCACCTCTCCCTGTTACCTGATAGTTATAAAGGAAGCGCATGTGTTTCCTTATTCTCTCATGGCCCCTTGTTTACATTCACTGCTACTTAAATTATCCTTTCCTGCTGTAGGAGGGCTACCTGGCTAAAGTCAGATCCCTTTTAAATAAAGATTTGTCCTTGGAGAACGGAGCTCATGCTTTCAGTCGGGAAGTGAATGGCTGTCTAGAAAACAGGAGCCAGACAAGTGGTGAGGAGCGCAGAGTGGAAATAGCAGAGAAAAAGAAGTCCCCCAAACCTGTTTCCAAACTTTGCATGCCCAGGAGAAGCAAGTCCGATGGAGAAACAAACTGTAAGAGCGCTTGACTCGTTTGACCTCGTTGGAATCTGGTACCACCTAAGGGGAGGACAGACTTGGCACCATAGGGTCTGTCTGTTCCCCCCACACACAACCCCTCCACCGGCAGTACATGTTTTTTGTGTATCTTTTTTTTGCGCCGGGAGGGCGGGGGGTGGCTGTGTTGCTCGGCTTGTACCATCTTAGTTCTCCAACCAGGGATCGAACCCCGGCCCTCGGCAGTGAGAGTGCCGAATCTTAACCACTGGACGGCCGTGGAATTCCCTCTTGTGTATACTTCTAACTAGCTTAGATATATACTTTAAATTTTTGTCTTCAACCAAGTTATAGAGCATTAGATCCCCAAATGCGGTTGAATTTATGAGGTATAAGATAACAGGAGCTGCTGATATTTATGACTTCTAAGTTACATGCCTGTTTAAGCTAAACATTTATTCTTAGACTCCTTCCCCACTTGTAGTCAGAGTAACTCTTCTGGAATTTTAAAAAAAAGAGCATGGGACTTGAGCTCAGGTCAGGTGCTTGGCCACTTCATCTTTTGACGAAATAAACGGAGGCTCTGTTTCCTTGTGCGTCTCAGGGTTGGGCCCCTCATACAAGAGCTTGTGTTAAAATGGCCCAGCAAACTGGCAGGTGCTAATTTGATGAGTTTATCAAGATGGTGGTTGCTTAGAATAAGAAGAGAAGGTTACTTAATCCTCAGAACCTGGTCTCTGCACCAGCTTGGTAATGCTGAAGAACTGTACCTTGGCTGTGAACTCTTTATTCATGGTGGCTTTTTTGTTTCTTTTTCTTTAAGCAGCTGAAGTCACATCTAGCCCCAGAATTAGAAGGCAAACTACCAGGCAGACCACCATCACATCTCATCTCACAAGGGGGTCAGTATATAATGAATGGACAGCCCCCATTTTAGGGGCCAACTCTTTTTGGTAAAACACATATAAATTAGTAGGATGTAACTTAGTAATTCTGACTTCCACATTGCTTAGGTTTTCCTTTTGATATTCTGTTATTAGACATTCATGAACAGCATTTCTAAAGATCTCATCCATTTTTACTCTTAACATAGGAAACTTCAAATGTACATACACAGAATTACCAAGGATAGTAAAATGAACCCCTGTGTACCTATCACCCAGTGTCAACAGTTAACATCTCCTGGCTGTTGTTTCATCTATACCCGCATATGCTCCAAGTGAAAATTATTCCAAATGGATTACAACTCCATACACACCCATATCCTCCCAGTTGGATTACTTTGAAACAAATCGGACATGTCATCTTATCCACACATACTATATTTCTAGATGACAAGGTCTCTTTCTCTGACAAGTTTTTTATTCATATTTTGCTATAATTGCTAACATCTAGCAAACAGTCTTTTGAAGAAGACAAAACATGCCTTATAAAGTGTAACAGTTCCTTACTAACAAATATATAGCAGTGTTCATTCTTCCCCTTGTGTAACAGAGTTTGGTTGATTTGCTCCTTAAGTCTTTTAAGTGATAGATTCCTTATTTTCTTGCCATTTATTTAAAGAAAATAGGTCTTTTTTCTAATAGCTTCTAGGTCTGGCTGACTGCATCGTTTTGGTGGTTAATGTGTTCCCTTGCCTCCAGTTTTCTGTAAACTGGTAGTTAGGTCTAGAGTCTTGATCAGATTCCAGCTTTATTTTGTGAGACTTCATTGATGGTATGGGGCTGTCCATCAGAGGCATGTAATGTCTCTTTGGTGATTCTAGCAGCCATTGATCAAAGTCTAGATCCATTATTTCTTAAGGTTTGCAAAATGGTGGTATTCTAAACCTGTCATCCAAAGAAACATTAAGCTCGAAGCTTCTTTTAATGTCCTGGCAAAAAGGGCTTCTCAGAGGGAAGAGGGGACCATGCCCTGAATCTTTCCAAAGAGAGGGTACTCTTGGTAGGGAGGAATATGAGTTGTTTCGTGCCCACTGGAGGTCTAGGGTCTGGTGAGCTAACAGTTGGCTTTACTGTGTGTGACAGCCCTGCCAAACGGAAACCTGAGGAAGACTCTGAAAAAGCAAAATCAGATGATTCTGTCGATGAAGAAGAAAAAGACCAGGTAGGGCTCGCATTTAAGTTTCTTAACTCTGTTTTTTTTTTGTTACACTTGCTGGTAATTGTGAATTTATACTTGGTCTATCTATGGACCGTAAGTGACTGAGAGGGTGTTAGAACACATCCCTGGACCCAGGACAGTACTAAGTGTATTATGGTTAGACCCGAGGACTCAGCAGGCCCATAACTTTGGTCTGTTCTCTCCTGTCTACCTTCCTACGTCTCCAGCTGTCAAGATTTGACAGTCGAACCAGCAGACGTGATGTGTTCAAAGCATTTGCTTCTGATGTCAGATAAGCTCCTTTCCCACATCTAATTTCTCTATAAAAGCAGAATTGTCGTGTTATTATGTGTATTGTAATAATGCTGCTTAGGCTTTTTAGGTTAGAAAACTGGTGGCTTGCCAAAGACCTCCAATATAGAAAATGTCAGTCTCTAGCACTGTCCCATGTGACTTGAGGGGCAAACCTAGATAATACCAGATGGTCACACGCTATCTATTTCATTCCTGCCACAGGATTAGCTGTGTAAGTCAGGAAGTCTGTAGGTTTACAGGTGGGTAGTAAATGCCCTGTTACCTGCTAAAGATGAGTATCCGTGGTTTGCTCTAAGGCAGGGTTTCTCAACCAAGGCATTGACTTTTGGGGCCAGATAAATCTTTGCTGTGGTGTGTGAGTCCTGTGCATCGTAGAGTGTTTAGCAAGGTCCCGACCTCTACTCACTAGGTGCCCGTAACATTCCCTCTCTCTCCTCCCAGTTGTGACAACCAAAATCACCTTCAGACTTTCCCAGATGTCCCCTGGGGGGCACAATTGCACTCAGTGAGAAGTAATGGACTCAAGGCTACCAATATCTTTGAGGTAGACTTGACGTCCTATTGTAAAAGACATACTCATTCTCCTGTTTTTATTTTGGAAATTAGATGCCACTGTTCATGATCCTTATTCAGATGTCTGTAACTAAGTTTAGTCAGACTACCCACTCACAGGTGGGACACTGGGACAGAGGGAAACAGCTTGTCCAAGTCACATGGCCACATCCCTTGCCTCCTAAGAAAACGTGTCACAAGTGAAAGCAAGCTGGCTCTTGTAATATTGACAAGTCTTTTTTTTAAAACAAATGTGCCAGTTTTAGAGTTGTTCTTTGCCCTCTAACCTTTTGGAGGGCTTACATAGCCTTCAAGCTTCTAAAGAAATGAACTGGGGCACTCTTTCCCAAGCAAGAAGCAGTTTCACTGGCAGTGTGTGAGAGGCCTTGGGGACTTGGAGGATGAACACTTGTCGAAACAGGGTTTATCCCGATATGCTAGAGTAAGGCTCAGTGCACCACACCGGTGTTATCAGGTGGTGTTGGTCAAATAAGTAGTACTACAGAGAGAATCTTACTTTAGTCAATTTAAAGTTTTGAGATCTCACTATGTTTTTTAAAACAGGTATTAAATACATGCATTTGGTAAAACAGTACAAAAGGCTGTTTGGTACATAGCAGCCAAAGAAAAACAATGTGGCTATTCCGTGCTGAGCTATGCTGTGAGCATTATCAAATAGATACTGGATTCTGAGGCCTTTGTTCAGGAACAAAAAAGAATATAAAATATCTCATTACCACAACTAAGGAGCTGGCCTGTGGCAACTAAGACCGGCACAATTAACTAACTAACTAACTAACTAACTGACTATTTTTTAAAATCTCATTAATAAGTATTTAATATGATTTTTTTAATTTTATTTATTTATTTTATT
Source organism: Eubalaena glacialis (assembly GCF_028564815.1). Taxonomy (NCBI): domain Eukaryota; kingdom Metazoa; phylum Chordata; class Mammalia; order Artiodactyla; family Balaenidae; genus Eubalaena; species Eubalaena glacialis. The sequence continues at coordinate 38,896,526 of NC_083718.1, read as the reverse complement.
TATTTATTTTTGGCTGCATTGGGTCTTCCTTGCTGCGTGCGTGCTTTCTCCAGTTGCGGTGAGCGGGGGCTACTCTTCGTTGCGGTGCGTGGGCTTCTCATTGCGGTGGCTTCTCTTGTTGCGGAGCACGGGCTCTAGGCGCACGGGCTTCAGTAGTTGGGGCACGAGGACTCAGTAGTTGTGGCTTTTGGGCTCTAGAGCGCAGGCTCAGTAGTTGTGGCGCACGGGCTTCATTGCTCCCCAGAGTGTGGGAACTTCCTGGACCAGGGCTTGAACCCTTGTCCCCTGCATTGGCAGGCGGATTCTTAACCACTGCTCCACCAGGGAAGCCCAGGCTCCAACCGTTTTAAAAATGTGTTCCTTCCACCTTCATGGAGCAGGCGTAGGGGATGGGGAGGAGTGAGAACCCGATTGGCAGGGGTCCGGTCGCAACCCCGGAAGGGGACGGGGGAGGATCTAAGAGGTGGCACCAGGCCACAGTCGACCCCCAGTGACAGCTAACAGCTGCACTGCTGCCCCTTCCTGCCCCCCCAGGACCTGAGCTCAGGTCCTGGGGCGGCTGGAGAAACGCACTGTTTTTGGTGAGATGCTCTTACTTATTGTGTGGAGCTGCTCCGGCTGCCCCGGGGACCACACCCTTGCAGGGCCCTGTGCCCATCCTCCCTGCCCCCTGCCCAGGGCTCGGAGAACAGCAGTCTCTGTGGGGCAACCTGCTTCCAAGTCCTTCAGTGACCACGGAGGACTGGGAACGGGCTGGGCTGCCGGGGAGCCTGGGCATCCAACACCTGAGCTCAGCCCTGGGGGCTCACGTGAGGGCAGGGGCTAGGGGGTGCGGGCGGTGAGCGGAGGGGCCTCCAGCCGGTGTCAGCCTGGGCCCTGGACCCGGGGAAAGGCCTCACCCTCTCAGTCCTGACCTGCCGCTTGGGAACCCTGTGGCCCACCAGCCCAAGGCCTGTGGCGCCCGCCACGGACTGCCCGGCACATGGCTGGGGTGCCAACGCCACACCTGGATTTTGCACGGGGACCATCTGGGGGCTCGGTGCACGGGAAGACAAGCAGCCCCCAGGCCCTGACACGCCCCTTACATATCCATCGAGAGGTGCCTGATGGAAGGCCGGCTGTGCTCCTTTTCAAGCCCCAGGGAATTCACACGAACAGCCCTCCCGGCCACGGGGTGCCTGCCCACCGGCTCTGGGCCTGCGACCAGCCCAGAACACAGAAGGCACCGAAGTGGGTGCAGGGAGCTGAGCTGGGTCTGCAGAAGGGCAGACACCACAGCCTGGTCCACAACCGACTGGCCTAGGGCGGGTGAGAACGGGCGGGCAGGCTGAGGGGAGGACAGAGCGTGGCACAGCCTGCCCGCCTGGGCCACAGGGAGAAGGTTGGGGCACCGCCCGCGCCCTCGCTTTGCTGCCTGGCGTCCTTTGTGGGGGCGAAGGGCCGGAGGCAGGGCTCCCGAGGAGCTCAAAGGCCAGGGAAGGACACACGGGACGGTCCAGAACCACCCTACTGCTCCAATGGTGCAGCACCCTCTCTGAATTCCTACTGCCACCAAAACACATCCCTAAGGCCTTTGGGAAGAATCGCTAGGACCCAGGAAGGCGGCCCCTTGCTGTGGTCCAGACTTCAGCAGCTGCCGATGACCAGAGGGAGCCAGCCGGCCGGCCGTGAGCAGGAGGACAGGACACGGGGACAGCCAGGCTTCCCGCAGCTGTGCCCACCGCCAGAACCAGCTCCAGCCAATCATAGCCCCCGAGATGCCAAACAGTGACAGGCGAGAGGCTGGCAGGAAACTGACACCCCCTCACTGGAGAGCCTGCCCGGCTGGGGTGCGGGGCACCATTCCCGTCTGAACTCACCCCACAGCTCAGCCGTCTCCCAGTGACCCAGACGTGTCACCATGGCCTCAGGGCTGATCCCCGACCAAGGTCAGAACTCCCCCCAGTGTGACGGCCCCCATGCCACTCCTGTGGTGGAAGGGAGCGCAGGCAGAGACCAGGAGTAGAGGCTTTTTATTAATGGCTGCGTTTTCAAAGAACCGTTTTGTTACCAGGAAAGCTCCCCAGGAAGGGATTGCATTAGTGCAACAAGGGGGAGCCTTGATGCCAGGCTCTCCAGACACTTCCAGGTGGAGACTTTTGGCCTAGGCCGGCCGCCGGGGACTCAGGGGCTGGGAGGACACGCGGCCCGTCCCCCGCCCCGACGGGGCGCTAAGGCCCCCGGCCCGCCTGTGGGGGGCAAAACCCCGTGCCGGCAGCAGGCCGGCGGCTTGCAGCCCTCAACCTGCAGCCCTTTGCTCAGGAGGAAGGCGTCCTGCGTGGGGTCACAACCCAGGAAGAGCTTCACCATGCCCTTGGCATCCTCGGAGCCCCCTGGCCTCAGAATGCAGCTTCTGTAGTCCATGGCAACCTGAGGAGAGGGGGCGGGGCTGCAGGAGGGTGGAGCACCCCCTTCACTGAGGGTGTGGGTGTGGGTGTGGCCACCTCTGCTGTGACTCAACAAAGGGCAGGGGAGCAGGGGGTCCAGGGCAGGGCCCTCAGAGCCTGGCAGGCCCAGGCGGGCGGCACAATCATCTAGGCCCAGGCCAAGGACCTCCGTGTTGGTCTGCACGGCAGGCCGGCCTCTCACCTTGCCACTCAGGACGCCCTCCTGCTTGAAACGTGTGTGGAACGTGTCCGCGGAGTACACCTCGCTGCACAGGTAGCCATAGGACTGGGCGTCGTAGCTTCCTGCCAGGTGGCCGAAGGTCGCAGGCAGGTGGGTCACTGGGACACACGCGGAGAGGCTCCTGCCCGGCCCCCTGGCCGCTCCGTGCCCCTTCCCCAGAGCCCAGAGCTTGGGGCCTCAAAGCAGCCCTGTCTGAGTCCCCTGCCACTAGAGGGAGTATTGGCCCAACACTTCTAGTAAACGGGGACCTTGCGGGCAACTCAGTGGAGGGACACAAATCAATCTTTGCCGACTTTCTGCTGAAGCTCACGAGGGTTCACCCCTAAGCCTCTCACAAGGACAGCTGCCCGCGGCTCCGAGGGATGAGTCAGGGCTCGCCCTCCAGCACGGGGAGAGCGCGGGTTAAAGCGCTCACGAGGGAGTGAGCTGCGTCTCCGCACTGCACCGACACGCATGGGCAAACCTCGTCGACGCGTTCCGTCCGGGGTATGAAGCCTTCTCCTGCCTCTTCCAGGCTCTCCAGAAAGCACGTGCAGATACGCCCACCCCACCCTCAGACTCTGCGGGCCACAGCTGGAGGCACCAGCCCAGGAACCAAGGCAGGAAGAGGCCAGAGGTCAGCGGGCCTCAGCCAGAGCCCGTCAGTCGGTCCCCCTTCACACACCACCAGAGGATCCTCTTGACCTGGGCAGTAGCCGCCAACCGACCGCTAAGGTGGGCCCGGCGCGCGCTTGGCTACCTGGCGTGGCTGGGACCCCGAGGATCTCCTGGCAGAGGCGGGCATTGTCCTGGGCCGGGTCCGAGGGCGTCTGCGTGTGCAGGGCCTGGTCCACCTTGGCCAGGACGATCTGGCGCAGGTTGAAGAGGCCTGGAGGGCGGGAGGAAGGAGACAGGGGGCTGGCACTGTGTCCAGGCCGCGCTTTCCACCCGGGCGGTCCGGGAACCCCTTTCCTTTCCCTCGGCCCGGCTGCACCGGGGTTGCAGGGGTTGCACCAGGGTTGCAGGGTTGGCCAGCCGGGACTTGATGAGCTTGTCCAGCAGCTCCTGGGGGACGGCGCTGCCCGTGCCCCGCCGAGACTGGCAGCAGCGCCAGGGCTTCACAGGGCGCGGCGATCCCAGCCCCAGAGACTACCCTCTGGTTCTCATCACCGGCTGTCACCAGAGTCGCAGGCAACGTGCCTTTCTGTTCGCTTGTCTTTTTTCCGGCCCTCAGCCACGCAAAGGTGTGAAGCCCTGACACTCGCTGCCACGTGGATGCACCCTGAGAACATGATGCTCAGCGAGAGAAGTCAGACACAGAAGGACACACAGGGTGTGACCCCACTGAGGGGAAACGTCCAGAACAGGTAGATCCACAGAGTCAGAGTGGGTTCCTGGTTGTCAGGGGCAGGGGAGGGGAGGGAATGATAACTAAGGGCGTGAGGGACATTTTTGGGGTGAGGGAAATGTTCCAGAACAGGGCAGTAGTGACGGCTGCACAGCTCAGTAAAGTGTCCCCACGCGCTCCGGTTGCAGCCTGTGAGAGCATCGCTCTCAGGACGAAGGGCTGACCGCAGGAAGACTGAACGAGCACTGGGTCCTGGGCCCAGATGCTCAGCTGGGGACGCCCCCCATTGGGAAGTCACTGGGACTTGCTGAGCCTCCACCGAGACTGGCAGCAGCCCCAGGGCCTCACAGGGCGCGGTGCTCCCGGCCCCAGAGCCTACCCTCTGGTTCTCATCACCGCCTGTCACCAGACTTGCATGCAACGTTCCTTTCTTCTATTTTGTGTTTTTTAAAGGCAACTCTTGAATACATGTATTTAACATGCAGGGAACCAGTCCTGACTCCTTGATTTGGGACTTCCAGCCTCCAGAGTCTCGAGGACATCCACTTCCGTTGTTTACGCGCCCAGTGCGTGGGGTTTGATGATGGAAACTGACACCGAGGGCGTCGCCACGTGCGGGGTGACATCAGCGGAAGAATCCCATGGCGAGGGCCTGCCTGAGGACCACGGGAGAGCCCGGGCCCTCCCCGCCCCCTGCCTGCAGCCCCTCGCCCGCAACTTCCTGGGAGCAGAGCTGGTGCATCGCTTGCCAGAACTCATGGCAGTAGGTCTCCAGCTCATCATGCTGCAACAGGGAGGGCGGGTTGGGCGTAGGCTTGGTGAAGTTGGCCAACATGGCCTTGATGGCGATCTGGCGCCTCCCATCCTGCTGCAGGCAGCCCGGCTGCAGGCCAAAGCAGGCCATGTGCCCGGACTTCCTTTCCCTGGGGAGGGACGCGGGTGAGGCCCCGCTTCCACAGAGGAGCCCCGGCCCACGGCCGACAGGTTCCCCCACGCATGCACCGAGGGTAGAGGTCCAGGTAGAACTTGCTGATGGATGACCTTGCCCGAGGCCGCGTCCCGGACCGTGTAGAGCCTCACATCTTCTTCTTCGTGACACATGTTGGCGCCTTCCTCCAGGTCGAAGGTCAGCCCCAGCAGCTCCTGGGAGATGCCCAGCCGCCCGCGCGTGACCACCTGCATGGGGAAGGACTCATTGAGCAGGTACTGGTCCTCGTGGTAGCGCGTCTCCTCCCCCTGGTTCATGTAGTAGCGCAGGTCCTAGACGTTGATGGGCCTGTCAAAGTGCAGGCCCCGCCTCTGGCACTCAGCCTTCTTTAGCTCCAGGATCACGGCCGCTCCTGCTTCCCGACGGGCTTCAGCTTCTGGGCCAGCTCATCTGCGGGCGGAGGAGAGAGGCTCAGCTATGTCCCTGTGGCAGCCCCCCAGCCGCCCGCCACCCCACGCCCCTCGAGGCAGAATGAAGGGTTGGGGAAGGCGACCCCCAAGGGCTGACACAGTGGGGTCTCAGGCAGCACCACGTCCAGTCAAGGTCCGCCTGACCCCCGTCCCCACTGGGACTCGGGGAGGCGGGGTTACCTAGGAAAGTGGCCACCACCTGGCTGGTCTTGGCCATGTTCATCTCCAGCACGGAGTCGGCACGCGTGCTGAACCCCAGCAGGCGGGACTTCTGAGCCTGCAGCCTTACCAGCTCCCCGAGGATCGCGCAGTTCTCCTGGAACCCAGAGACGGCCAGCGCTGGGGACCGTGGGCCACGCCCTCCCCACAGGCCCCGGGCCAGGTCTCTGTAGGCGGGCAGGGCTCTCAGGCCACTGGCGGGCACAGCCAATCCCCCTCCCTCCTCCTCCTGGCCCGGATTTCTAGACACTTTGGCGCTGTCCTAACACGTGGTCTTTATGAACACAGGTCCTTTTGGAACCAGAAACGGCGTGAACCGTGATGAGCTCTAAGGCCAAGGGCAGGAAGAAATGCGACCAGCCTCTCCAGGAGCCACCCAGGGGCCTCCCCGGGCTCAACAATACAAACTCGGCTGCCGTGCAGACAGCAGCTCATCCCCACGGCGCCCGAACACCCAGCCGCTGGACAGCGAGAGGCCTGTTGCTGCAGGTGGCCCGTGGCTGGCTAGTGAGGCCCGGCCCCAGGCGTACGCCACCTTCTCTGGGGCCACCTCTCCGGGTCTGCGGTGGGGTTCTCCTGGGAGCCCCCAGTCACCACAGGACCAACATGGCCTGTCTGCAGCCCAAGAAGGTGGGGACACAGGACTGTCCCCCGTGCCCCCCGCATCACCCGCGAGGCCGAGCAAGCACCAGTGGTGTCTGCGGGGAAGATGAAGGGCTCATGCACGCCCCCATCTACTGAAGATGCTAAACGGGAGAAGCACAGACTGCAGCCACACGCGGTATGGACCAAACGCAAGTGTCCTTGCAGGAACCGATGTCTGAATGTCAAGGCTGTACCTGGGCCACAGTGAGAAGGCCCAGACCCCACGCAAGGCACAGAGAGGGGATGGGGGGAACATCTGCGAATCTGAGCTCATTGGGCATCACCCCAGAGGGAGAGGGAGAGAGCCAGAAGGAGATACAGAGAGAGAGGGAGAGAGAGGGAGGTACAGATGTCTCTCCCTTCCCTGGGGGTTCTCTAGTGCAGCCAAGGCTGAAAACCACTGCATTTCAGGAGATGGGTCCTTGTGGAAAAGCTAAATAGTAGCTCATGGCATTATCGACACATATTAAAAAGGCCCCAAATCTTGGGGAGTCAGGGAGGGGAGCTGGCAGCTGCCTCGTAAACGAGGAGAGATTGGGCGTCAGAAGAGGTGCCTGTGCAGCCCGCTGCCACCGCCCAGGGCCCGGCAGACTTCATCTCCCAGCTGTGGTCCCGGGCTGGAAGGCAGCGGGGAGGTCAGGCCGTCCAAGCATCAACGTTGACTTCAGGGCTGATCTAAAAGGCGCCTGGTGTTTGTTGAAGCAGAAAAAAGAGAAAGCAGTGGGCAGAGGATGGGATGGGGAGGGAGCCCCCATCAGCCCTTCTCCCTGTCTCCCTCTCTGTCTCCCTCTCTCCCTCCCTCTACCTCACTGTCTCTCACTCTCCCTCCATCTCTCCCTCTGCCTCTCTCCCTCCCTCTCTCCCTGTCCCTCTTGCCCTGTCCTGTCCCTCTCTCCCTCCCTCCATCCCTGTCTCTCTTTCCCTGTCCCTCTCTCCCTCTCTCTCTTTCCCTCTCCCTCTATCCGTCCCCCCTCCCTCTCCCCGTTTCCCTCTCCCTCTCTGCCTCCCTCTTTCCCTGTCCCTGTTTCCCTGCTCCGCTCTCCCTCTCCCTCTTTCCCTCTCTCTCTCTCCCTGTCCCCCTTTCCCTGTCCCTGTTTCCCTGTTCCGCTCTTCCTCTTCCTCTACCTCTTTCTCTCTCCCTCTCTCCCTCCCTCTCTCCCTCTCTCCCTCTCGTGCTCCCTCTCCCTCTCCCTCCACCTCCTTCCCTCTCCGGAGAGGGAAGGAGGTGGAGGGAGAGGGACAGAGAGCAGGAGAGGGAGGGGGGAGAGGGAGAGAGAGGGGGGAGAGGGAGAGAGGAATAGAGGGAGGGAGGGAAAGACAAAGACGTCTCTCCCTCCCTCCTTCTATTCCTCTCTCCCTCTCCCTCGCTCCCTCTCCTCCCTCTCCCTCTCCCTCCAACTTTCCCTCTCCCTCCGTCTCTCCATCTCCCTCACTCCCTCCCAGAGATGGAGAGACGGAGGAAGAGGCAGAGACAAGGGAGAGGGAGAGAGGGAGAGGGAGAGAGAGGGGGGAGAGAGGGAGAGAGGGAGAGAGAGAGAGGTCTCTTCCTCCCTCCCTCTCCCTCTCTCCTCCTTCTCTCCCTCTCCCCCTCTTCCCTCTCCCTCTCCCTCTCTCCCCCCTCCCTCTCCCTCTCTCCCTCTCCCTTGTCTCTGCCTCTCCCTCCGTCTCGTCTCTCCCTCTCTGGGAGGGAGTGAGGGAGATGGAGAGACAGAGGGAGAGGGAGAGTTAGAGGGAGAGGGAGAGGGAGAGGGAGGAGAGGCAGGGAGGGAGAGGGAGGGAGGGAGAGGGAGAGAGGGATAGAGGGAGGGAGGGAGGGAGAGATGTCTTTCCCTCCCTCCCTCCTTCTATCCCTCTCTCCCTCTCCCCCCCTTTCTCTCCCTCTCCCCCTCCCTCTCCTGCTCTCTCTCCCTCTCCCTCCACCTCCTTCCCTCTCCAGAGAGGGAAGGAGGTGGAGGGAGAGGGAGAGGGAGGGAGAGGGAAAGAGGTAGAGGCACAGCGGAACAGGGAAACAAGGACAGGGAAACAGGCACAGGGAGAGAGGGAGGGAGAGAGGGGGAGGGAGAGAAGGAGAGGGAGCGAGGAGAGGGAAGAGGGAGAGGAAAGAGGGAGAGGAAAGAGGGAGAGGAAAGAGGCAGAGGAAAGAGACAGAGGAAAGAGGCAGAGGAGAGAGGGAGAGGGAGAGAGGGAGAGGGAAGAGGGAGAGGAAGAGGGAAGAGGGAGAGGGAAGAGGGAGAGAAGGAGAGGGAGAGAGGGAGAGGAAAGAGAGAGAGGGAGAGGGAGGGAGAGGGAGAGAGGGAGGGAGAGAGGAAGAGACAGATGGAGAGAGAGCGAGGGAGAGAGAGAGGGAGAGGGAAAGAGGTAGAGGGAGAGCGGAACAGGGAAAGAGGGACAGGGAGAGAGGGAGGCAGAGAGGGAGGAGAGGAAGCAGGGAGAAAAGAGAGAAAGAACACACCATCTACATTTCTGTCACATGACACCGGGGATCCTTACACAACCAGGAGAAAAGAACACAGGGAGGCTCTTTCTCAGCTGGAACTGGAACTGCAGACGGGGCCAAACACCACCAGGCTGGCCACACATGTCCAGCCGCCGCTCCAGCCCCGTCAGCCGTGAGTCCGGTCACCAGGGCTCTGAGTGTCTGCTCCAGGGAGCTGGGGTTCACCCTCTCACCCGGGAGGCCGGGCCAAGACAGCAGGGCCCCGGGCTGGACACATAGGGGGAAAAGCATCCCCACAGGACAGCTTGTGCGAGCAGATTCAGCTGCCAGATTCTAGAGGCCCGGGACCACCCTGTGGCCCGTGAAACCCAGGAGCCACGAGGGTCTTGCATCGTGATTCCTGTCCATTGGACTGTAAAGTTTATGTAGGGAATCTTGGAAACAGTGGTAACAAGGCTGAATTGGAACGAGCTTTAGGCTATTATGGAACACTCTGAAGTGTGTGGGTTGCTAAAAACCCTCCCGGCTTCGCTCTTGTTGAATGTGAAGATCCCCGAGATGCAGCCGATGCTGTCCGAGAACTAGTTGGGAGAACACCATGTGGCTGCCGAGTAAGAGTGGACCTGTCGAATGGGGAAAAGAGAAGTCGAAATCGTGACCGCCTCCTTCTTGGGGTCGTCGCCCTCGAGATGATTATCGGAGGAGGAGTCCTCCACCTCCCACACATCTCCAAGATGGAGAGCCTTCTCCGTCAGCCAGAGCAGGTCCCTTTCTAGATATAGGAGAAGAGAGAGATCACTGTCCCAGGAGAGAAATCACAAGCCGTCCCAATCTTTCTCTAGGTCTCCTAGCCGATCTAGGTCAAATGAAAGGAAATAGAAGACCACTTTGCAAGAGGAGTGGTGTACAGGCAATAACTTCATTTGGCAGGAGTATGTACAGAAAATTCAAGTTTTGTTTGAGACTTCCGAAGCTTGGTGCACTTTTTAAATGTTTTAGTTGTTCACATTTGTTTGTCTCTTGGGACAGTGACACATAAAGGTGTCATTCTCTATGGTTTGAAATGGGTCCTATGAGGCATGTAATATGAAGAATTGTTACCTTACAATGTTCTCTTAAGCAAAATTGAATTTGCTTTGAAGTTTTGGTCTTGCCTAGACTGATAATAAAACTCTAACTCCTGCCCACCTAAAGTGTGATGTTTACTATTATGGAAACAACACTGGCAAACATTGAAAAGACTTTCTGTAGCTGGGATATGGTATGCAGCTGTAGTTAAGCAAGCAGTCTTTAAAAGGTGCTGTGAACACAAGCCAGCAGGTAAAAATGAAAACCGCACCCTTACCCTAGATTAGAGGTTTAAAAATTCCACTAGTCTTCACACCGGACAAGAGGTTGTCCAGGGAGTTTAGAATCTAAGAAGTTTCAAGGAAGTTAGTTTACCTTTGAGTTAGGTCATAAGTCCCCTCTGTGATTGCTGTACATGAATACATAGCTCTTTGTAATATTTTTTGGAAATTTGAGATTATCAAGATAACAATGTTCTGCCAGATTAAGAGTATATTGTAGAGCTGAACTTGGAGTTACTGTGCAATTTTTCTTTTCATGCTGTCATTTGTAATATGTTTTGTGAGAATCCTTGGGATTAAAGTTTTGGTTGCAAAAGAAAAAAAGAAAAGAAAAGAATCCGCCTGCCAATGCAGGGGACACAGGTTCAAGTCCTGGTCCGGGAAGATCCCAGGTGCCGCAGATCAACTAAGCCCGTGGGCCACAACTACTGAGCCTGCGCTCTAGATCCTGGGAGCCAGAACTACTGAGCCCCCGTGCCACAACTACAGAAGCCCGCACGCAACGAAGACCCAACGCAGCAAAAAAAAAAAAAAGACGATACTGGCCAGGTGATCAAGGGTAAAATCGTTTGCCATAAGTCCCGTTGATGGTGTGTATCCTTGATGTGACCTGAGGAGAATGGCATTTTTATCTCTGTCTGGATCTTCCACCCCAAACCCCATAACTCCAGACCAACCATAAGAAAACATCAGAAAACAAACAGACAAACAAATTGAGGGACAAAATACCTGACCAGTCCTCCTCAAAACTTTCAAGGTATCAAAACCCAGGGACGTCTGAGAAATGTCACAGCCCAGAGGAGACTGGGACAGAAAAAGGATGTTAGGGGAAAACTAGGGAAATTCTAATAAAGTGTGGACTTTAGTTAATAACAATGTATCCATCTTGGTTCCTTAGTTGGATAAACATGTCGTACTAAGGTACTAACGAGTTGGAAATAGGGGTACTGGGTCAGGGTCCAGGGCACTCTGTACACTCTGTACAGATCTTTGCAACTTGTTTGTAACTCTAAGCTATTCTAAAATTAAGCGAGTACTGAACAGAGATAAGAATGTTATTTCCCTGATTTAAACATGCCTGAGTTTCTTTTCATGGTCACATTTTTGCTATCTGGATGTGTCTTGGAATCAGTAGCAAAGGGGGGTTGCCAGCCCCTGGGAAGATGTGGGTGGTTTGCAGGTGGCTTGCTCTGGAGCTGAAGACCACGGTGGGAAGTCTGCAGCCTCGGGCTGCACTTAGAACCATGGGAGGGGATGGGCCAGCTCAGTTAGGGATGGAACCTATAAATAAAACTTTTTTCTTTTCCATTATGGCTTATCACAGGATATTGAATATAGTTCCCTGTGCCAGACAGTAGGACGTTGTAGTTTATCCATCCTATATTTAATAGTTTGCATCTGCTAACCCCAAACTCCCAGTCCAACCCTCCCTCAATGTTTCTCCCCCTTGGCAACCACAAGTCTGTTCTCTATGTCTGTGAGTCTGTTTTTGTTTCGTAGACGAGTTCATTTGTGTCGTATTTTAGATTTCACATATAAGTGAGATCATATGATATTTGTCTTTCTCTTCTGACTTACTTCACTTAGTATGATAATCTCTAGGTCCATCCACGTTGCTGCAAATAGCATTATTTCATTCTTTTTATGGCTGAATAATATTCCATTGTATATATGTACCACATCTTCTTTATCCATTCATCCATCAGTGGACATTTAGGTAGCTTCCATGTCTTGGCTATTGTAAATAGTGCTGCAATGAACATTGGGGTGCATGTATCCTTTCTTTCTTTCTTTCTTTCTTTCTTTCTTTCTTTCTTTCTTTCTTTCTTTCTTTCTTTCTTTCTTTCTTCCTTTCTTCCATTCTTTCTTTCTCTCTCTCCCTCTTTCTTTCTCTCTCTCTTTCTCTCTTTCTTTCTTTTTTCTTTCTTTCTTCTTTTATTGTCACACGGCATGTGAGATCTTAGTTCCCTGACCAGAGATGGAACCCATGCCCCCTGCACTGGAAGCGCGGAGTCTTAACCACTGGACCACCAGGGAAGTCCCAGGGGTGTATGTATAGTTTTGAATTAGAGTTTTCTCCGGATCTATGCCCAGGAGTGGAATTGCGGGACCCTATGGCAGCTGTATCTGTTCCTGCACGTCTCACATCAACCACCTGCACTCCAGTCCTTGCTCTCAACGTCATCTTCGGGGAACCCAACCTGCAACAGGGACCTTGACAAGAAGAAATGGCTCAGGGAAAAGCTACCTGCACAGGGAGGAGATAGAGGCCATCGCCCCTGGGGTGCGGCGGGGAGAGTGGGCACAGAGATTTGTCATTTCACCCCCGATACTCATCTCAGCCCTCCTGGCTGCCCCACTCTAGGTCACCTCGGGATACAGAGGTGACCCGGTTAGAGTCCCTGCCTGTGCAGGAATCTGGGGGCACCAGTGGGTCTGAATAATATTAGTGCAGGGTCTTCCCCGCGGCACTGGGGTTATTCGGGGCGGGTCATCCTCTGCTGAGGGCCCCTCCTGGGCACTGTGTGGGGTTTAGCAGCATCCCTGGCCGCACCCATTTGATTCCAGGGGCCCCTCCCCCCCCCAGTTGTGACAACCACAGATTTTCCCCACACATCACGGAAGAACTGGGTGAGGCGGGGGCAGGATGGCCCTGGGCGAGGACAGCTGTGTTGAAGCAACCAGCCTGGCCCAGGGCAAGGTCTGCCCCGATCTGGTCAGCGCCTGCATTTAGAACTGCCCCTTTCCTCTCCCACCTCCCCTGCCCTGCAGTGGTCTCCGAGACATCATCCCCATGTAATAAATCACACCTTCTCAGTTTACTGTTTGCTGCCCTCGCTAGAACGTGAGCTCTTTGAGGACAGGGATGCTGTTATGTCCCCAGCACCTAGAAGAGTGTCTGCTGTGTAGTAGATGCTTCATAAATACTTGCTGAATAAAGGAGTTGAATAAAGGGATGAGTGGATGAATGAATGAAGGTTACAATGGAAGGAGGGGGGAGATTCCCTTTCTGGCTCTCGGGGGTTGGGAGATCAAGTGAAAGATCCGTCCTAAATAGGCTGACCAGCCTTCTGGGGTTCCCCGGGACTGAGGGTTTCCCCAGAGTTCCAGCGCTCAAACCTGAGCGGTCCTGGGCAAACTGGGGGCGGGTGTTGGTCACCCTATCTAAACACAGTAACAATTCCAGCTGCAATAGCAATAGCCAATGACCTCTACGGTCTTATTGACCACGCACAGTTCTTTACCTGGCGGGGAAGGGTGGGGCCGGGATTGGAATTCTGGTGATCCAGGGCGGGTGAGGGCACACCCCGGCTTGTGTAGGGGAGTCCAGGAAGGTTCTGGAGGAAGTGACAGTGACACAGGAGGGAGGGAAGAGTCTAAGGAAGAACGTCCCACATGACAACGTGTGCCAATGGCCCTGGGCCCAAGGTCACACCTGACCAGGGCTTGCTTTTTTTTTTTTCTAATTTACTTTTTCCCACATGAATATGCAATTGTCCTAATGCCATTTATTGAAAACTCCTTAATTTCCCACTTTCTGTCATATCAAGTTCTCATATATCTGTTTCTGGACCTTTATTCTATACCATAGAGCTATACGTCCCATCCTTGCACCACTAGGGCTGTTTCATCACTATAACTTTATTTTTTGTTCATTTATTTTTTTTGGCCGTGCCGTGCGGCATGTGGGATCTTGTTTCCCTGACCAGGGATCGAACCCGCGACCCCTGCAGTGGAAGCTCGGAGTCTTAATCACTGGACCTCCAGGGAAGTCCCCAGGGCTTGCTTTGACATCCATCGAATGGTGGCAGGTGGGCACGGGGAGCAGCTGTGTGTGAGCCATCCTGTGTAGAAATGCAGGGTGGAGGGGAGGACAGATGGAGCGGGCGGGGAAGAAGCGGAGGAGGGAGGGAGGGAGGGAGGGCAGGAGAGAGACAGACAGAGCATGAAAGCTGAAAATAGCTCCTAGTGCCGGGAGCCTTGGAGCCGGAGCCTGGGAGCCAGGGTGACTGGCTCTCCTCCCTGGTGTGTGTGTGTTGAGGGGGGGTGGCTCTGGGCTTCTCAGGCTGGGAATGGGGTGCACAGAGCAGGGATGGAGCAGGGACCCTTCTCTCTGGGACCTCGTGGGCCATCCTCAGCTCACAAAGCTGAGCCACTCCTGGCCTACGAGTGGGGGGCTTATCCTCCCTGTCCCCTGGATCATACCCCCTCACACACAGCTTCCCCGTGTGTGTTCCCAGCAACCAAGAGAATCTGTTTTTAAAAGATTTGGGGGAGGGGGGTAACCATACAAACAAGAGCAGAATGGATACTTTTTCAGAATGTGAATGGCTCTGTGTAAGCCCACCCCCAGGGGTAACCACAGTCCTGACCTCTAACACCCTTGACGAGTCAGCCTTGGTCTGGGCTTGCGGACCCACGGAAGCTTCCTCATCCCCTCCTTCAGATCCCGTCTCTCCCTCGGCGTCTTTGTGAGAAGCACCCAGGGAAGTGGGACTGCTAGGCTGTACTGCTGCTAGAACTCCACCTGGGCTCCACCAGGCTCCAGCCCCCCGCCCTGTGCACCTCTCTGACCCTGAGGCACCTCAACTGGTAGGAGCCGCATCACCTTCCCTCCTGGGACTTGTGACACTTAAGGGAGACACCGAAAGGACAAGCCTTTGGCTCCCTGGCTGGCAAAGAGCAGGTACTCAATTGTCATAAGTGTCCGTATCAGTGAGGGTTCTCCAGACAAACAGAATCCATAGGGTGTGTGTGTGTATATACACACACACGTACATATGTACAACGCATACAAAAATATACAGCTGTGTACATATGCAGTATGCATACACACATATACACATATAGTATATACAATACACACATACATATATACACACATAAAAAATGCATAGTTTGTATATATACAGTATGTATACACACATATACACATAATATATACAATACACTCATGCATATACACTATACATACACACATATAAAATGCATAGTGTGTATATATACAGTACGTACACATACGTATAACATATGCAATATACACACCTAGGTACATATATATCATACATATATACACACATACAAAGATATTTAGGTGTGTATATAGACAGTATACATATATACACATATAATATATGCAATACATACACGTACATACATATAGACGCACATATACACCTACATATAAAAGCATATAGCATAAAAATATATATGTACTGTATATATAAATTCATCATATATATACATATATCATATATATAAGATATATACACATACATATATACAATGTGCACACACACATACACACCTATATGTAAATATGCGCATGTACATACACATATAAATACATACACAAGTGTGTATACAATAGTATATACATATATACATATAATACTTAGAAACATATACACATACAGGTATACAACATATATACACACCTATATATAAATATACACTGTGTACATATACTGTATATACACACACCCATATATCAATATATGGGTGTGTGTATATATACAGCATGTTCACATTTATAATATGTATACTATATATATACACACAAATATATAGGCTTGTATGTACACTGTATATAGTACTTACACATATACTACAAACGCACGCACATATACACGTATGTGTATACATATATATAATATGTATACACACATATACAAATTAATAGGCTTGTATATATTCAGTATTTTTACATATATAGTTTTGTTTTAAGGAGTTGACTCATGTGACCGTGAGGCAGGCAAGTCAGGGCAGGACTCTGCGCTGGAGACACAGGGAAGAGCTGATGTCCCAAGGCCATTGGAGGAACAGTTCCCTCTTTCTACGGAACCTCATTTTTCTCTCCAGTCCTTCAACTGATGGACGAGGCCCACCCACGCCGCGGCATTGACAATCTCCTTTAGGCAAAGTGGACCAATTTCAGTGTTCATCTCTTCTGAAAAATACCTTCCTGGCCACATCTGGAATAATGTTTGTGGTTGCCGGGGCCCCACGCAGTGCGCACATGAGATTAACCATCCCCGTGGCGATGATGACACTTTATGTTCTCCCTTGACCATTGTCACTACTATTCCAATTAAAATGGCAGCGCCATGAGGGCAGGGCATTTCCTTTTTTGCAGTACTGAGCGTCCAGGGTCTGGTGCCTAGCATAGGCTAAGCACACGGCATTTTTGTGAACAGAAGCCGGGATTCTGGCTGTCATATTTAATGAGGAATTATAGTCTTATTATTGGGGGGGAGGTGTCACGGTACATCAAGGGCGGGAGTCGAACCCGCCACCCCAGGCCCCGAGGGGTCTTCCCGGGTCCCCACTTCGGGCCGGTGGGGGTGGGCGGGGGCAGCCGAAGACGTGCGTGCGTGCGTGAGAGCGGGCGAGGCCACGGGGCGGGCGGCGCGCGCGCCGCGAGTGAGTGGTTCAGCCCGGCCCGGGCTCATTGTGCTCGCCTCACGCCGGCCCGAGTTGGCGGCAGCGCTGGAGGTCCCGGGCCTGTGAGCACAAAGAGGGAGCCGGGGGCTGGACAGGAGCGCGGCGGCGGCGGTTGAGGCCCAGGCCAGGCCCCCTCTCCTCAGCCTCCCACCCGCCCGCCTGCCCCGCCCCCGCCGGCGGCGCCCCGCCCCTCCCCCAACCGCCAGACTAGCCTGGTGCGGGGGCCGCGCGCGAAGACATGGGGGAGAAGTTGGAGCTGAGGCTGGAGTCGCTCGTGCGGGCCGAGCCCGCCGTCTACCCGTGGCCGCTGCCAGTCTACGTGAGTGCCGCCCGTCCCCTATTCCCGGACCCCCGCCCCTCTTGCCCCACGGCGCGCCCTGAGCCCACTGAGAAACGGAGCGACTCGAGTCGCCAGACCCTCTTTGGAGCCCCCCTTTCCGCCCCGCCGTGGTTCTCCGCGGCCGTTTCCAGCCCCCGCGCGCAGGGTGGGCAGAGGGGAGCCGGGGCCGGCCGGGGGCGCAGACTTGGCCGCGGGGACCCCGCGCTTCCGAGGGGCGCCCGAGCAGGGCTGCCGTTGGCTCTGTAGGGCTGGGGACCCCGGTCCCCCTGGGCCTGGACTGCCGGCGGGCTTGCCCTTCCGTACTTTATGATCTGACACGTCGGGTTTCTTTTTCCTGGTAGTTTATTCTTAGCGCTGTCAACGTGCTTAGCTTTTTTATTTTTGAGGACACCCTTTCCTCCCTCTCTCCAGTTTTTTGTGTTTTTATTTTGTTTTGTTTTAGTTAGGCATTTTGTCCCTCTGATGAGTAGGTGGGCTGGCTGGACCCTTGGAGAGGAGGCGTTGTCTCCCCTAATTTGAGTGGGTGGGCTGGCAGGCCCCTTGGAACGGAAGCATTGTGTCCCGTAATTTTAGTGGGTGGGCTGGCTGGACCCTTGGAGAGGAGGCATCCTGTCCCCTGATCTTGAGTGGCCTTTGGAAAATGACTCGCTGAACGGAAATTTACACAGGCGTCCGGTGATTCCAGAAATGCAGGGTGTCCGGGCAGGTGGGCGCCCGGCCTCTCGTCCCCTGTGGCGGCGTGGTGCGCGTGTTCTTGTCTCAGGGTTTACGTTTGGGCCCCGCAGCCCACCTTCAGGAGGGAAAGCGCAGCGGGCGCCTTGGGCCGGCGCCTTTGGGGCGCCCTTTCGTGCGCTCGGCTTGCGGGGGACCGGCCTCCAGGGGCCCCGGCGGGGAAGGCCGCGCGACCCGCCCCTCGCGCGGGCTCCGTGTGTGTCAGTTTGTGGAAACTGTGTCGCGGCCGGGGGCGGGGTCGGGACGCTGGGACCTCCTGGGAGCCGTTGTTGACTCCGGTCCCCGGTTCTCCGCAGTTCTCTGAGGTCGGAGGGTTTCCAGCCCGCCACTGTGCACTGGCGCTTTCTATTTTTGCTCTTCCTGTGCCCGGAGGCGCGGCTGAGCCTGGGCTCTGGCTTTTCCGGTTGGGTAACTCTGGGTGGCCCGGGTGGGCGGCCTGAGCAGTGGGCAGGGCGGGGAGACATCCCAGGGGAGGGAAACTGAAAGTGGGGAGAACCTTCAGAACTCCAGCTGATCCACTTGCCTTGCCTCCCCGGCCCTCTTACTGCACTTGTCATGTACGGGTTGGCTGGCCGGCGCATTTTTCAAAATGTAATAATTTGTTTATCCTTAGTAGCCGTGAAGCATAGTTCACTTGTAGTGCACAGTTGTAGGAGTTTTGACAGATGATTGCCGTCAGGTGGCAGAGCAATCCCGTCATCCCATTTGCTGCCTTTTGGCGCCAGCACGCCTCTAGCCTCTTGGCCACTAATCTCCTCTCTGTCCCTAAGGTTTTGGCTTTTCCAGAAAGTCAGATAAACAGAACAACAGCATGTAGCTTTTTGATTCTGGCTGCTTTGGCTCAGCAAAACCTATGCGAGATTCATCCCTGGTTTGTTTTTTGTTGTTGTTGTTGTTTTAAATATTTATTTAGTTATTTACTTGGCTGTGCTGGGTCTTAGTTGCGGCACATGGGATCTTCATTGCCGCGTGCAGTATGTTTTAGTTGTGGCATGCGGGATCTAGTTCCCTGAGCAGGGTTGGATCCCGGGCCCCCTGCATTTGGAGCGCAGAGTCTTAGCCACTGGACCACCAGGAAGTCCGTCATCCCTGTTGTTGCGGGTATGAGAAGTCACTCCTTTTTCTTGCTGTGTTGTATTCCATTTTCCGTTTGTCCATTCACCTGCGGGTGGCAGGACTTGTGGGATGTTTCCAGTTTTGAGGGGATCAGGAATAAAGCTGCTGTAAACATCCCAGGGCAGGTTTCCATGTGAACTTGGGTTTTTACCTGACTTGAGAAAATACTCAGGAGTGGGACTGGCGTCTGTGCTAAGTGTATGTTTAACAACCCTTCTGCGTCTTAGAAATTGGTATTTTTGAGTATTGGAAGAGTTTAGAAATCCACTGTGACCCAGCACCCAGGCACTTGAAACGAAGTTGAAAGTTCATCTGGAGATGGTCACGTTGTCCCATCACTGTCTTTTATTCGAGGCAGAGCAAGGCCACAGATTTGTAGCCCTTGTAAGGGAGGCCTCGTGTGCCCAGGCCCTGGCAGGACCTGGCTTTCTAGTGGTGGGCGGTTCTGAAGTGGAGAGCGTCTTTCCCTTGCTGGCCAGACCTCGCTTGGCAGGGTGCGGGGTGTGCTGCCTGCCTGGCCGGGCGCTCTTTCTGCCGGTCAGCAGCCGTTCCTGGTGTGTCTGTCCTACTACCAGGCAGGCGGTCAGGGGCCCTAGTGAAGTGCTCAGCGAGCTGCAGCCTTCCTAAAGCTTTGCGGGTAACGTCTGTTACCCTCCCATTTCCCTGCTGAGGAATTTTGCTTTCTCATGGGAAGTGAGGGGGCAGTATTTTATAAGAGTTCATATTTTGTGATGACTCGATGCTGAATACATTAAGAAAATGGGCTCCTTCCAGAAGCTTAACTTCTGAGAAGGTCAGATTACTCATGTGACCGCACGTTTGAAATGAGTGAGCTTGTTTGTTCATTGATTTATTCATTCTGCAAGCACCTCCTGGATATTTACAGTGAGTGTTCCAGGGGCCGCTGAGGACAGTAGACAGTATTCTTTTTTGATTTTTGAATTTTATTTTATTTATTTTTTTATACAGCACGTTCTTATTAGTCATCAATTTTATACACATCAGTGTATGCATGTCAATCCGAATCGCCCAATTCAGTACACCACCATCCCCACTCCCCCGCGGCTTTCCTCCCTTGGTGTCCATACGTTTGTTCTCTACATCTGTGTCTCAACTTCTGCCCGGCAAACCGGTTTATCTGTACCATTTTTCTAGGTTCCACATACATGCATTAATATACGATATTTGTTTTTCTCTTTCTGACTTACTTCACTCTGTATGACAGTCTCTAGATCCATCCACGTCTCAACAAATGACTCAATTTCGTTCCTTTTTATGGCTGAGTAATATTCCATTGTATACATGTACCACAACTTCTTTATCCATTCGTCTCTCGATGGGCATTTAGGTTGCTTCCATGACCTGGCTATTGTAAATAGTGCTGCAGTGAACATTGGGGTGCATGTGTCTTTTTGAATTATGGTTTTCTCTGGGTATATGCCCAGTAGTGGGATTGCTGGATCATATGGTAATTCTATTTTTAGTTTTTTAAGGAACCTCCATACTGTTCTCCATAGTGGCTGTATCAATTTACATTCCCACCAACAGTGCAAGAGGGTTCCCTTTTCTCCACACCCTCTCCAGCATTTGTTGTTTGTAGATTTTCTGATGATGCCCATTCTAACTGGTGTGAGGTGATACCTCATTGTAGTTTTGATTTGCATTTCTCTAATAATTAGTGATGTTGAGCAGCTTTTCACGTGCTTCTTGGCCATCTGTATGTCTTCTTTGGAGAAATGTCTATTTAGGTCTTCTGCCCATTTTTGGATTGGGTTGTTTGTTTCTTTAATATTGAGCTGCATGAGCTGTTTATCTATTTTGGAGGTTAATCCTTTGTCCGTTGATTGGTTTGCAAATATTTTCTCCCATTCTGAGGGTGACAGTATTCTTATTCTCAAGAAACTTATGAACTAAGGATGGTAGGTGATCTATAAACACAGAAGTTCAGCTGAGGTGTAGTTCCCCGTATATGGGATCAGCTGAGGTCCCAGAGGGTGGGGCTGCCAGATTTGCCCTGGGGGAGGTGTGGGTGGCTTCTCTGAGGAGGGGACACCCGCAGGAGGAAGTGCAAACAGCCACAACCGCCTGTACGCGGAAATGTCCAGCCTCCAAAATGGGCTTTTGCGCAATTGACAAATAGGAGGGCGGGGTGCAGGGCGAGTTTTGTTCCTTCTGTGACTGAGAGTTCCCAGATATCCACTTATAGCTCACGGTGGCATTTCTAAAGCAGGATGGCCCTTCTTTTGGTGGGAAAACCGGGTCTCAGCTCAGGAGGAAGCAGGTGGTATCTTCGGCTGCCTGATGACAGGGCAGGAGCCAGCGAGGGCGTGCAGTGGTCCTTCCCCTCCGTGACTCACTGAGGCTGTGGGCATGGAGCGGCCCCAGCGTGACTGTCCCCTCCTGCTTCTGGCTTCCTCCTGAGAGCCCACGAGTCTCTGATGAATGCCCACTGAGCAGTCACGCCATTCACTCGACTGTTAGTAGTAGCTGAAGTGGGCGGCCGAGTGAGCCATCCCTCCCTGTGACTCAGAAAATATTTTCTGATCTGACCTCTGCTGGTGTGAGTCCTGCCTAATCTGAGCTCAGGTGGAAGGCAGGTTAACCCTTTGACGACTTTCCGTGGGTGAAGTAGCCTCTTTAAAGAGGAAGGGATCACCGGAAAAGCCTGGTATTCCGTACGTACGTGGCTGTTAGCTTTCGTATTTTGGTCCCTTACATCCAAATGCCGCCTGTATGCTCTGTTCCTGGTGGGAGGAGCCAGAGGCAGCCGGCCCTTTGGATATTCACTAGGCAGGAGGCAGCAGAGCCGCAGGGGACCCGTCCCCAGTCTACCTCTAGGAGCTGCGTCCTTTTTTCCTTAATTAAATTAAACTTTTTATTTTGAGATGATCATAGATTCTTGCACAGCCGTCAGAAATAAGTCGGACACATCCCACGTTCTCTTTACTCAGTTTCTCCCGATGGTGGCATCTTACAAGGCTACGCACCGATGTAATGATTTCATTGGCATTGGTACAATCAAGATACAGAGTGTTTGGTGTCCCTTTTGAATTCGGGGACCTGTAGGGTGCGACTGGCTGTCTCTGCGCATCCCTGGGTCCCGGGCCCGGTGCACGTCTCCCAGGAAACCCCTCTCCTCCCTCTTTCTTTCTGCTGTGTCCTCGTCTTGTGGTCCTGGCGCTCTTCCCCAGTGCGTGCGCCTTGTCTCCCTGGCTGTGGGATGACAGTCCTGTTTCCTTCCTCCCACTCAGGGTGCTGCCTGGAGGCCTCTTTGGCATCTTCTCTGTCCCTTCAAGCTGTCCCTGCCGTTCCCACCAGCCGGGTCTCCTGCCGAGGCTGTTCACAGAGGATGTGCCGGGTGTCTGTCCGCGGTCCTCTGCAGCTCATGCGTGGCTCTGTAGTGCCTCCCTCACCGCCCGCCTTTCTCTTCCTTCCCGGACTCTCTCTCCCCACCCACGGCCGCTGTCGCGGTGCCTAGCCCGGGGCTCTGTTCCTCTGCGCCCCCGTGTGGGACCGGGCCCTCTTCCTGTCCACGGTGCCTGGCAGGGCTGCCGAGTCACAGGTTCCCGTTAGCTGCAGTTGGGAGGTCGGAGGCTGTGTGCTTCACTGAGTATTGACCTTGGATGACGATGCCTCCTCATCTCTGAGGGGCTTCCGTTTGAATCCCCTCAGTTAGTCATGGGGTGTGCGGCCGATGCCCAGAAAACGTGTCAGACTCTTACCAGGTGCACGGGCAGCCAGTGTGCGAGAGAGGTTACCCCTGAGAACGCTGGTCCTTTGAAAACCTGACGCGTCTTTTCCCGGGTGGGGAAGGGGTTTTGCAGGCTGTGTGCTGGGGGGCGGGGGGCCACCACGGGGTGGTGCCCACGGGGACGGCGGGAGTCGTGGGGCTCAGAGCGGGGAGCTCTCGGGAAGGATTTCCACATCTCGTGGTGGTGGTGGCTCACGTTTCCCCTGGTGTGCAGGTGGCTCCCTGGCGTCTGCTCTGTGCTCACCCTGCGCGCTGAGTGAGGCTCCCACCGGGGAGCAGGTGCTGGGGCCGCAGGACACGCTGGGCCCACACCTGGTCTGGGACAGACACCAGGTGAAGGGGCGGGACAAGGGGAGGAGGAGCCGCGCTGGGTCTTGTGGGTTTTGTGTCTTTTTAAATAACAGCTTTGTCGAGATCGCATTCACACACCACAGAACTCAGCCATGTGAAGTGTACAATTTAATGGCTTTTACTATATTCACAGAGCTGTGCAGCCATCACCTCTGTCTAATTCCAGAACATTCCGTCAGCGCAAAGGGCCCGCAGTCCCCTGCCCCAG
The DNA here is from genome assembly GCF_028564815.1 of Eubalaena glacialis. Classification (NCBI taxonomy): domain Eukaryota; kingdom Metazoa; phylum Chordata; class Mammalia; order Artiodactyla; family Balaenidae; genus Eubalaena; species Eubalaena glacialis. The sequence goes on along the minus strand of NC_083718.1, from coordinate 38,873,542 downwards.
CCCCTGACACTAGGAACCCCCTCTCTGTGTCGGTGGATCTGCCTGTTCTGGATGTTTCCCATCAATGGAATCACACACCGTGTGTCCTTCTGTGTCTGGCTTCTCTCACTGAGCATCGTGTTCTCAGGGTCCGTCCACGTTGTTGTGCGTGGCAGGGCTTCACCCCTTTGCGTGGCTGAGTGATGCTCCCGTGCGTGTGGCCCAGGTCGTGGGGTCTCGAGGTCCCTGGAGAGGCGTTCGTTTGGCTTGGTCCTGGGGAGGGGTGACGCCAGTTGCACTGATACGGTGCTAACAGGACCCCTTGCTGGAGTGGGAGACAGCTGGAAGGCTGAGGGCGTGGCTCGCCTTGGCCTTTGAGACCGCGGGGTGGAGGCCGTGCTGCCGCTTGTCGCTTGGGGAGCGCCGGGCGAGTCCTTCTCCAGTTGTGCCCCCTCGGAAGGGCCTCCTCTGTCCCTGGGCTTTCCCTCCCTTCCCTTCCCGGCCTCGGCCTCGGCCTCGGCCTCGGCCTCAGGCCGGACTGCTCTGTGGCAGTAAAGCATTTTTTTTGGTGAGGGTGAGAAAAGTTCTGGTGGTGAACTTTTGGTCGTTGCGTTCCCCCGTCCCACCGGGGTCACTCCACGATGGCCCCTCCACGCGGATCCCCGGCGTCAGGCGCTCAGCACTTGCAGCGGCTCCTTGGGTGGCTGGGCGGCCTGGGCTCTTACAGATGGGCTAGTTTGGATTGAAGCAACTGAAATGGTCTTGTCACCCCTGGAGCCCCCGTGGCGCCCCGTCCTCCTGTGGACACACCCATGCCCATCCTGCAGAAGGATGGCTGCCCGGACAGCAGGATGTCCCGGCTGGTCCTGGCTCTGCGCAGACTGGCTTCCGTGAGCTGCGGACCCAGGCGTGGAGCTCAGGCTCAGGGGCAGGTCTGGAAACGCTCCCGCAGGGGTGGCGCTAGGTGAGGTGGCACACGAGCCACGTGCGTGCCCTCCTGGGAGCCACGTGACGAGTCAAAAGGAGGAGGCGAGGTACGTTTTCATAGCATTGTACGTAAGCGAGTACGGCCCAAACACTACGTTTTCAACGTGCCATTTAAAGAGTTACTGAAGGGCACTTTTACTTTGTGTGTGTGCGCGCACACGCTCTGTCTTAGAAATCCGCGTGCATCTTGTGCTCACAGCACATGTCACTGGAGTGGGCCAGCGCACACCATTGCTCCTCGTCCAGGTGGCCAGGGGCCGCTGTGGGCACAGTGAGGCTCTAGACCCCTCTCCCTCGTGGGGGCTCCTTCCTTGGACCCTGGCCATCGGGGCCCCTGTGTGCACAGCGGGTCCCACCCGCCCGGGTCAGGGCCACGGGCCCACCGTGTCCTGCACCGTGTCCGTGGCCTGGGAGCCACAGGCCCGCTCCCTCTTCTCTCTTCCTCCTCCAGCTGGACTTTGGCCTCATGGGGTCCCATCAGCCCCTTCCTGTTTTCCCATGTTGACGGTTCCTTGCAGTGCCGGTCTCACGGGCAGGGTTTTGCGACGCGGCTCGGTCCTGAGACCAGCCTGGTTTGTCGCCTGGCCCTGCGGGGAGAGGGCCGGGTTGGCGGTGGGAGGAGAGCCTCCTTCCTGGCTCTCTCCTTTGCATCGCTTTACCAGGCGGTTCCCATCCTTGGCCTGGCTTGTTCTCTGGTACAGTCCTGGAGCCAGGCAGCACCCCCTTGCTGGGGACCTGCGGACATCCGGGGCTGACAGTGGACGAGACCCGTGTGATGCTCCACAGCCAGTCTCTCTGCCACCCCCGCCTCTCTGTGAGATGCACTCATTTTCAAGTGAAAACCTGTTCACTTCTTGAATACTCAGGCCCACCGCGGGCGCTGGCCCTCCCCCTCCCCCTTCACCCCCTGCTCCCTCTCCCTGGTGAGTGGGTGCTCCCCAGTGGGGCCACAGGCTGAGAGGTGAGGCTGAGCACCTTCGCTGGGCCTCGGGGCCCTCTGCTCACCCGCCTGGCTTTCCTCCCAGACGGAGAGCCTTCTGTGGATTTTCCACTCTTCCAGCCCGATCTCTGCTCTCAAAGCCCTGCCACTGGGAGAGGCAGAGAGACAGCCGGCAGACCTCCCGCCGTGTTCCATCTCCCCTGCCTTTGACCCTTCCCGCTGTGCTTCTCCACTTTGGGAAACAGTGCGTGCATCCCACTCTGGCCGCTCTGTCCCACTTGCCTTGGTCCCCAACCCAGGGCTCTGGAGGTGTGCAGAGCCGCGGGGAAGAAGGCAGTGACCCCCAGCCCGCAGGCCGTGTCCCCTGCAGCCTGTTGGGGAGTGAGGACCACGGACAGAGGCCCAGGATGCTCCCCCTCGGCACCTCATGGGCACTTGTGCCCTCAGCAGACGGTGATAGAGAGTGTGGTCCCTGCTTGCTTCAGGCTGGTGGTTCTCTGAGTGGGGCCCCTGGGCCAGCAGCTTCCCCACCAGCTGGAACTGGTTAGGAATGCGGGTTCCTGGGGCCCAGACCTGCTGACTCTGAAAGTTTGCGGGTGGGCCCCAGAACTCCACTCTGACCAGGGATTCTGATGCTCGTCCCGGTGTGATGCCCCTGCCTCGGAGGCCCCCTGGGTCCCGGCGTCTTCCTGCTGCAAGTGGGAAGAGGAGGACGGAGTCCACGTCTTGTCTCCTCCCTAGTCTCTGCCCCCTGTCTCTCGCCGGGTCCTCCAGGGACGATGTCTCCAGATGTCGTGCCCCTGTCACCGTGAACCAGCCTGCGTGCTCAGGGGTGGGCCGTGCCCTGGCAGCGAGCACCCAGGAGGCCTCCTGTCCAGGCTCCTCACGCCGGGCGCAGGGCCTGCGGGGACGAGCGGGGGCAGAGCCAGACCTGCGGGCGTCCGGGTGGAGTTCCTGTTCCCACACCTGTCCTCACGGTCAAGGAGGAGGCAGGGGCCTGCCGAGTGGGACAGCCAGACTCCCCCGCCCCGTGGGCGGCCCCCGCCCTCACCTGAGCTGGGCAGGGGAGGGGAGCGGGCGGACGGGACGGGCTTGGTGGCGGCTCAGGCCTGATGACAGCCTCCGGCTTCCGCACACGGTGCTTTTTCAGGTGGGAACGGTTGTGCTTATTGCAGTTGTTTTCCCAGGATCCCGGAGTGAGGCCGCCGGCTCTGTGGTGAGCAGCATTCCGCTAAGCCTGTGCGCGGCTTCCTGCGGAGACTCTGACACCGTTAGTGAAAAGAGCCTGGGTGAGTCACTGACTCAGCAAGCAGCCAGCAGCGGGCTGGGGCTGTGGCTGGGACGGGGAGGCCGGGCGTCCCGTGCAGCAAGCCCAGGGCTGGCCTCAAACCCCGGAGTTCCAGGGCTCCCCTGGGGGAGGAGGTGCAGGTGCTCCTAAGCGCGGGCTTCCTCAGGGCTGTTGTCAGTCGGACCTTTCTGGGTCGGCTTCTGGCGTCGCTCTGTTCTGAAGGCCTGTGAAGCAGAAGAAGAGGCCACAGCCGAAAAGCTGTGAGAACTTCTGAATCATCAATAGTGATCAGGGCATCTTAAATCATGTGACTCAGGACGGTCGCTGGAAGCTGGCCAGTCCCTAAAGCAGCATCCTCAGATCGTAGGAGGCACGTCGTAAACTGTTTCCTTCCTTTCATTCTGGTTGTAAAGCTTGGGAAAGCTTGAGTTCATCTCATCACAGATGAGACCACATTCCAGGCCCCTGTCTTCCCAGGTCGGCGTGATGAGGTCTGAGACGCGGTGGCTCAGCCAGGGCTGCGGCCCGCGTGCCGTGAGGGCCCCTGCCGCTCCTGCAGGAGGAGCGTCTCTGGGGCGCGTCCAGCCTCCCGGGGGCGCCGAGGGAGGGAGCGCAGTCCGAGCCGGCACGGGCCTGCCACGCGGCGCACGCTCAGGCACACGCGCGTGCTCATGGGGTCCTTTCAGAGCGCGCACGCTGTTTTGTAACTCCACAGTGGTGACTGGAATGAGACTCTCCTGGGTACTGTCACGTCCTCCTGTGGCTGTAAGACTTGTTCTTACGGGCCGTGCTCGCAGGGTAGTGTATCGGCCTAAATGCAGACATGAATTTAGCAGCTTGAGGCGACGCACACTGATGACCTCCCATGGTTTCTGAGGGCAGGGATTAAGAGCAGGCGGGCCAGGGGATTCCGGCCGAGGGTCCCTCAGGAGGCTGCAGTAGGGGCTTCAGCTGGGGCTGCCCCATCCAAAGGCCAGACCGGGCAGGATGCCTGGCTTCCAGGAGGCCCCTCCCGTGGCTCCTCTGCACGTGGGCCCCCGCAGGGCTGCTGAGGCTCCTCAGTGCACGGGGGCCGGCTCCCCTCAGGAGGAGTGTGATGGGGGAGAGCGTTGGTGGAAAGTTCTAGACCCTCCTCCTCATCCTGTGACTACCTCAGCACCTTGTACACTGTGCTGTGTGCATTCGTCTTTGAGCAGACCCTGCGGGACAGCGTGGCGTCTTCTCTGCTTTCAGTGGGTACAGGAGCCCAGGGAATTCAGGACTGCCAGGACTGTCTGTCTGGACTCACTGAATGTTGTGGACCAGGAACAGAGTCTGTCGGCCACGTGAGTGTCTTAGATGCTCAGTATTTTCCTGCTGAGGTGGAGGTGCTTTTAACAATACCTCGCATTTCCTCCTGTAGATTTTGTTGTTGTTTTTTGTTTGTTTGTTTTCGCCACGTTGTGCAGCTCGTGGGTTCTTAGTTCCCCAACCAGGGATTGAACCTGGGCCCTCGGCAGTGAAAGCTCAGAGTCCTAACCACTGGACCACCACGGAAGTCCCTGTTGTTGTTGTTGATAGCTGTTTTGAGGTGTAATTCCCATACTCTTCACCTAATCCACCTAAAGCGTGCCGTTCCCTGCTTTGTAGTGTATTCGTTGAGTGCAGTCGTCACTACTACCAATTTTAGAACATTCCATCACCCCGAGAGGAAACCCCATCCCCATTAGCATCCCTCCTATCCCCCTCCCCAGCCCCTGACAACTAGGAGCCCACTCTCTGTCTCTGTGCACTTGCCTGTTATGGACGTTTCCCATCAGTGGAATCACACCCTGTGTGTCCTTGTCCGTCTGGCTTCTCTCACTGAGCATCGTGTTCTCAGGGTCCATCCACGTTGTAGCGAGTGTCAGTGCTTCACTCTTTTTCATGGATGGATAATATTTCAGTGTGTGGAGGGACACATTTGTTTATTCGTTCATCTGTTGATGGACATTTGGGTGGTTTCCACCTTTTGGCGGTTGTGAATCACGCCTCTGTGAACATTAATGTTCGGGTTTTTGGTGTGGGTTTTTTTTGGCTGCGTTGGGTCTTTGTTGCTACGCGCGGGCTTCCTCTAGTTGTGGTGAGTGGGGTCTAGTCTTTGTTGCAGTGCGTGGGCTTCTCATTGTGGTGGCTTCTCTTGTTGCGGAGCACAGACTCTAGGCACGCGGGCTTCAGTAGTTGCAGCACGCGGGCTCTGTAGTTGTGGCACACGGGCTTTGTTGCTCTGCAGCATGTGGGATCTTCTCAGACCAGGGCTCGAACCTGTGTCCCCTGCATTGGCAGGCGGATTCTTAACCACTGCGCCACCAGGGAAGCCCAATATTCAGGGTTTTGTATGGACGAATAGTCTCATTTCTCTTGGGCTGACACCCAGAAGAGGAATTGCTGGGTCATTTGCTAACTGTTTAACCTTTGAGGAGCTGCCAGAGTGTTTTCCAAACCCAGCTGTCCTCACTGTTTTCTGCCGTTTGCCAGGAGGCCTTGGGGCCGATTGTTCCCGTCAGTGGTTCTTCCCCAGGGTTTCTGGGTCAGCAGTGGCGCTGATGCTGTGGGTCGGTTCCCCCGTGTCAGGAACCACTGGTCTGCAGGGCTGTCCTGTGCTGGACTGCGTGTGCTCCATCTCCCGCCCCCGGCCTTGTCTAAGTAATATGAGTTCAATGGATATTTACTGTTCCGTCCTTGGTAAGTTGGAGGATATTATTAAGAACGATAGAAGATTGTTTTCTTTCTTTGCCTTAAAAAATAAGATTCTGGGCAAAAGGTCACATATCGTAATTCTTTTTACAAACGTCCAGAACGGGCAAATCCACAGAAACAGAGAGTGGATTAGTGTTGTCAGGGGCTGGGGAGGGGATTGGGGCGCATCTGCTAATGGGGTGATGGGATGTTCTGGAACTAGATAGAGGTGATGGTTGCCCAGCTCTGAATGTATTAAAACCCACTGAACTGTATACTTGAAGCGGGGGCCCATTCTGTGTGAATTATATCTCAGTAGGGCTGCTGTTGCAAAGATGAGGCTTAGGACACAAAGGGTGTTTCCGGAGTTGTTTGACCTGTTAGGACCGCTGCGCCGGGGGGGGGGGACCCTGTCCTGGGACCCTCCGGGCATCCGTGTCCTGGTCCGTAGGGGCTCTCCCCGCGTTGCCATCCTCCACTGTGAAGCGTGGAAATGGTGGCCTGGTCTGAGAGGGGCAGTCGCTGTCCCGGGGCAGAGCTGGCAGCTCTGGGCCTGACCATCTCACCTCCGGCTTCAGCCCTTGCTCTTCGTGGCCCCTCCTCTCGCTGTGCATCCTCTTCGAGGCCCCTCCTCACCGCGATAGGAACCTTCACCGGCGGGGCGGAGGTGCAGTCTGGAGTTACAGACCGTCCACACGATGCGTCGTCCTCACTTGGTTTCTGCGGGGTCTTGGGTTAGCTGGCCGCCAAGACCCCGGCGAAAGGCCGGAGCGACCCCCGACGTGCTCCTCGGGGAAAGCAGCGAGGCCAGCCCGCCGGGCGCAGGGAGGCCAGGAGAGCGCCGCTGTGGCCGGGAGGGAGGACCGCTGCTCGCCCGCTCCCGGTGGTTGCAGGAGTGGTGTTTCCCCATTTTATAGATGGAAACCGAGGCCTGTGGTGGTTCATGGACTCACAGGCAGGCCTGTGGCTTCCAGGCTGCAGGAGTGCCCAGGGAAGTCCTGGGGAAGGAGAGTCGGGGGCTTTGAGTCCGTCCTGGTCCCTTCCCCGCAGCCCACTGGGCGGCAGGGCGCTGCAGGAACAGGCGCTCCCGGAGCCAGCGTGTCCCACGTGGCAGGACATGGCCCCAGCGTTGTGGGTGGAGCTCTCTGGTGGGTCCCGCGGGTCGGGAAATGAGGCGGGGAGTCCCGGGGGCTGCAACACCTGCCTCCTCTGGTCGCCCTAATCACCGGAGCGGGGAGGGACGGCTCTGAACCCTGTCCCGTTGTCTTTCAGGACAAACCCCATGATGCTGCTCACGAAATCAGCAAGACCATCCGGTGAGTGTGGCGCCTGCTGGGGCGGGGCCTCGGGGTGGGCCAGTCCTGAGTTCCCAGCAGCCCCCCAGCCGTGCGCTCCCCCATTCCTCCGTGCTGATCCGCGTCAGCATCATCAGCATCGACGAGGCTTGGGAAAGCGGGGCTGTGGGGTCAGGGGGTCAAGTCCTCTGAGTGTGACCCAGACAGGTCTTGGTGCTTCGTGAGCTGGCTTCCTGTGGAAGAGGCTGGAAATCCTGAGTGGCCAGCTTCCCGAGGGACCCCTCCCCTCTCCCCTCATCACCTTGCTTTACTCTTCTCCCGTGGGGTTTGGTGTGACCTTTGGGTTTGGGCCGCTCTTCCCTCTGTGAGCCTGCCCCGTGCTGTGCAGAGGAGGCCGGGTCCCGGGAGGCTGACCCGGGTGAGATCTGGGAGGAGGGCCGCCTGCTGTGTTCTAGTGGGCTGTCTCCTCACGTGGGACCTGAGGGTCTGCGACGGCCTCCAGAGTGCCCTCGGGGGCCCATGCGTGGAATCCTGCAACCAACCGCTCTTGGCTTTAGAATGTTCCACGTGTGTGACCGTGGCCCTGGCATCTCGCTGCATTGTGCCTTAAAATCCTTAGCTGTGTAGCCACTGCCTGGGCCACACGCCATTACATCTGCTTGAATCTGGGGCAGCCGGGCTGGCAGCAGTACAAAAGGCTGTTTGGTACATAGGGGTGGTACTACCCCCTCTCCGTCCTGTCCTTCCTTCGAGAGGCGAACATTTATCAGTTTCTTCTGTATTGTTTCAGGTTATATGTATGTATGTATTACTGTAGTATATTAGTATAAAATCTATTTTAGGGTTCTCCAGAGAAACAGACCCAGTGATGTCTGTGTATATGAGATTAATTTAAGCAACTGAGTCACACGACTTCAGGCTGGCAAGTCTGAAATATGCAGGACAGGCCAAGAGAGGCAGACCCAGGGAAGAGTCGATGTTGTAGCTCAAGTCTAAAGGCAGTCTGGAGGCAGAATTTTATGTATACACATACAGATGAATTCCGTATAATATAGTACAGAGGGGTTCTGTGTAGTTTACCCAACTTTCTCCAATGGTGACGTCTCACATAACTGTAATAGCAAAACCAGAAAATGGACATCGGCATAATCTACAGACTTTATTCACTGTGCATGTATGGTCACGTGTATGCACGCATGCATTCTTGTAACCTCCACCTCAAACAAGACGTAGATCGATTTCATCACCACAATATTTTTATCCCTCTTAAATACATAAATACAGATATCCTGGAGTTGGCAAGTGTTGTGAACTTACGGAAGTAGTGTACTAAGGTATTCATCAGAGAAGAGCTGGTGTCCAGTTTAGGTTGTCATCATCACTTCCTGATGTGAATCCCAAATTACTACTTTGGTTTTTTTTCTAGTATTAACAAATTCCTGACATAAGGTGGATCTTTGACTTACGTAGCATCACTAGATGACCTCTAGTGCGCAGACATGTGCCAGACCAGCTCCTGGGCCTCTCTTTGTTTTGAGGGTGGTGGGACATCAACATCAGACTGAAGGTTGCCCAGATCTCCCCCAAACCCAGATTACCCCCCAACGCCTGTTTTTAACCACATCAAATGTATTTATTTAATACTTTGACTCATGCTTTTGGTTTTGATCTTCTTTTGAAAGATTGTTTTTCTCTTTTTCCCTTCTCTTCACATAGGAGGAAAAGAGACGTAGAGTTACATCCAGAGAACGGTAAGAATAATAAAGCTTTTTGTTCTGTGCAATATGTAATCTTGATGACTGAAATTACTTTTCTGATATCTTTTAAAAAGAAGACCTTTATAGTGAGTTGCCAGGGTGACCATAGATAGCTTAAGGATGCTGGGTTTGCAGTCAGGTTATTAACCTTGTGATTCAGGTAGAATTGTCTTACAAAGAGTGAATTGGGGGCAACTGGCAGTTATGAGAACTAGATCTAAAGGTTGTATTAAATATTAAATGTTGAGGTAATATGTGCCTTTCAGGGCTCCTGAGATGAAGATTGATTTGGGGGGGGGAGGTAGGAAGGAAGACCTTTTGAAAACTGCCTCCACGGGAGGCGTCTGTGAAGGTCATCCTTAGGGTATGTGATTTTGCTTGACAGAGTTGCTGGACCGCTCCCTGCAGAAGAACCAGGAAGAGTAAGACCAGGAACAGACGTGGAAGAAGAAGAAAGAGATGATAAAGTAAAGCCTGGTCACCTCCAGGTTTGTCACTTCCACCTTAATCTCAGAACCCATTTGGTTCTAGGAAGGGGGGTCAGGGTGTGGGGAGCGTGTAGGAACAGAATGACTTTCACTAATGATCAAAATGACCTTGGATTTAGCTAAAATGCTCTTCAAACTCATTTTTCTGCTGGTTCCCTATGTGGAAGGTGTGTTATGTGGCTCTGGTGATAGTAAATCAGCGGTAGGCCTGGAAGTCAGCTGGACCTCTGCTACTTGATCAGTCAGTCACAAAGCTTCAGTCTGTCCCCTCTCCTGCCTGCGTCTCCTGCCCATGAGGTCTTCGTGAAGGTCTCATTTTCAAACACATGAGGTGCTAAAGTGCTCTAGTATCGTCCAGGTATAAAGTTGCATTCTTAACTGAGATCAGACCAGTTCTTTCCCCAGACCTCCAGCTCCTTTGTAAAATCAGAGTTTCAGGTTCTATGAAATACAGATGTACCCACTGAACCCCCATGGGAGGGGGTAGGAGAAGGGATTAGGGATCTGATACTGCAAGCTTTACCATTAGACAGCACTGCCCCATATGACAAAGGGCTGACATTGGTCGGGCACAGGTGGTAGAACAATATCACGTCCCTTTTGGTTTTATTAAGACGTTGATTAGAAGTTTCAGCTCAGCAGAGGGGCAGCACCCTGGGCAGGCACTGGGCCTCCACCATCTATGGATCCTCCCCTCCAGCACCCAGGCGCTAGGTACTCAGTTACCAGCAGCCCAAAGGGCAGGAACTGAGCTCTGCCAGGCTGGCCTTCCCAGAGGGCAAGTGTAAGCAGCACAGCCAGCAATGGGAGTGACAGGCTTTGCTGGGTTGTCCAGAAGGAGGGCGACGTCTGGTTTGGCACGACTGGAGTCAGCGCTAGCCTCCCCTCGGACACGTGCACTGGGCCCCCGGTCTCAGGCTCACACAGGCCTCCAAAGCCCTTCCCTCAGGATGATGCTCAGACCCTCCACCCAGCCCACCTTCCCGCCCCAAACACCAGCAGGTCAAGCACCACTCAGAGAAGGGGGCCTTTAAAGGGCTTTAGAAAATCTTAGAATCCGGATATGGAAGCTATACTATGTTTCACTTCTGGCTGAGAGCTCTGCTCCCAGAGCACAGGATGGCCGAGGGGGGCGAGATGGGAGGGTCTCGCTGTGACCCCGAGGCACTGCTGGCCTTTTCAGCCACATGCCTGCCTTCCTTGGAAATACATTTCATTAACAGCCAAAGGGAACACCCTGAGAAACAGGAGGAATTATTGGTTCGTTTCAACCCTTAGCAACAGTGAGTTTTCACCACCGTGTATTTCCTCTGCTCTCTGCAGTGCGCTGGAACTTTCCTTTGGGCTAAATGTGCCTCAGCTGTCCACGGCACCCTACACACTTGGCGACTCCGCCTGACCCAGGAGCGCCCTGGGCCCTAGGCACAGGTTCCCTCCTTCCTGACCACCCCCTCATGGGAGGGCTGAGGCCAGTCAGCCCCCAACTCTGGGGGCTCAGCGTCCCCTCGGAAGTGGCTACGAGTCAAGCTCCCCACCGACCCCCTCCCCCCAGGTCTCCCTCCAGCCAGGGCCACTTCATGCGCAGTGCCGGTTGGCCCCTCCTCAGGGGAGGAGACCCGGGCCGAATCCGCTCCACTGACCTGCCTGTGCCCTGTGCCTGTCTGGGGTATGGCCAAACAGCCTGTAGGTGTCAGGGAAGCCCCAAGGGCGGGCGCCCTCCCGCACCCTCACGACGCGGTGCTGCTCCCGGTGGAGCCCACGGCCCGGGTGGCAAGAGGCGCGACAGGGGTGGGAAGGAGACGGGGCCACGGGAAGCCCAACACGGGCCGGGGTGCAGAGGCAGGAGGCGGCGAGGGGGGCCGGCCCAGCCGCGAAGCCCATGCCTCCGCCCAGCCCAGGCCCGAGTGGCCCTCAGACCTCCCTGCCGGCCGCTGGGCTCGGGGTGGGTGACAGGCGCGCTGAAGAAGCCGTCCCGCTCGAGCCGTCCGGAGAGGCCGGCCCAGGGGTTGTGCCTGTTCCCGGCGTGGGGCGAGCACCAGGGCCCGAGGGTGTGGAGCCGTCTGGCCGCAGGTCACAGGCTTTGCCTGTTGGAAGGGAGGGCTGCGATGGGGCTGTGCCGACGGAAGGGGAGGATGGAGCCGCCGACAGGTCCCCGTTTGCCAGGCAGGGCTTCATCGCGGACCCTGTTCTCAGCAGTCGTGCGCAGCAGGGACACCCAGGCCTGGCGAGTCTGCGCCCCACCCAGGGCCGCTGGGTTCCTGCGCGGCAGCCCCGGCACCTCCTGCTGAGAAACCCCGGGGACCGTGCTCCTTCCCCCAAGCCCACCGCACCGCTGCAGAGCCTAAGGGGGCTGGGGGCTTCACCCCAAATTTGAGGAAGCCACACCTCGGGGCCGGGGCACAAGCGCGGGGCCCACCTTCCCCGCAGGAGCAGACCCCACACAGGGTCTATTTTTGGAAATAAATTTAGAGTAACAGGTTTTACACACAGAATCTTAGAGCTGGGAAAAGTCCTTTGTGTCATTCATGCAGCTTCATAAGATTTTTTTTTTAATGAGAGGATGGATTTCCTTGAGCAAGAGTGAATTTCCAGGAATGGGTCCCTGGATACCAAGGACTGTTTTGGGGAAGAAAGATGAATCTATTCTGTGAACGCCTTATAGAACTTATTCTATATTGTAGTTCTGTCTGGAAACACATGTACCGTTGATCTTTGTAGCAGCCCTTAACATCCTCAAGAGAAGCTCTCATTTCCCCATTAGTACTTGTTACAGACTGAATATTTGGGTCCCCCCAGCATTCACGTGTTGACACCCTACCTCCAATGTGATGGTATTAGAAGGTGGGTCTTTTGGGATTTGATGAGGTCATCGGGATGGAGCCCTCATGATGAGATTCTTACCCTTGTGAGAGTCATGAGAGAGCTGGCTTTTTCTCTCTGCTCTCTGCCCTGTGAGGACACAATGAGAAGTGGACAGTCTGCAACCCGGAGGAGAGTCCTCACCAGAAGGCGATGATCCCGGCACCTAGATCTCAGACTTCCAGTCTCCAGGACTGAGAAATACATTTTTGTTGTTTACAAGCCCCCACCCCGCCCCGTTTATGGTACTTTGTGACAGCAGCCCAAACTGACTTAGCACTCTTTTCTTCAAGTAAATGGAAGAATTTGTGGAGCCCATCCATTTTATGATACAATTTCCCAAATAACCAAGATTCTCTCTATGCACTCTGATTAGTCAACTTTTTTATTTATCAAAATTGTTATAAAAAAAGTTTCCATATTTTTTCCTAAAAATTGTTTCCAATCCATGTTGTCACTATAATGGTTCTATGATATTAATAATTTGAGCCCTAATACCCTGCTTAAAATAATCATTTATTTGTCTTATGAATAAGTTCAGGGTTCAAATGCGAAAGTTTTAAAAGGATATACTGTGTAAAACATCTATGTCACCCCTCTGAAGGAAAGAAGGAGGGAAGAAAGGAAGGAAGGAAGGAAAAAACATCGAATTTGCCCTCAGTTTAGCTGCCACTTCCTAAGGGAAGCCCTTTCCAACTCCAGACCCCCAGGCATCACAAATAAGCTCTCATGGGACACTGTCCATACTGTTGCACGTCATGTTCCATGAAAAGCTGATTCTGAGACAAGGACAGACTTTCAGGAAGTTTCTTGGGGTGTGTATTTTGGGATAAACATAGAATTACCATATGACTCAGCAATTCCACTCCTAAATCATTGAAAACAAACACTCAAATAAATCTGCATACACACGTTTATAGCAGCATTATTCAAAATATAAAAATCATGGAAATAACCCAAATGTCCATCAATGGATGAATGAATAAACAAATTGTGGTATATACCTACAGTGGAATAGTAATTCAGTCATAAAAAGGAATGGAGCAATTAAATATCAAACAATTACACGGCCAAAAACATTCTTTAAAGAAATGAAATACTAATACATATTACAGTGTGGATGACTCTCACAAACATCATGCTAAGTGAAAGATGCCAGACACAAAGGTCACACATTGTATGATTCCATTTATCTGAAATATCCAGAATAAGTAAATCGATAGAGAAAGAAAGCAGATTGGTGGTCTTCAGGGCCTGGCAGAGAGAGCGAAGTAGTATCTTCTCAATGGGTACAGAGTTTCCTTTTGGGGTGATAAAAATGTCTGTGGGAAAAAAAAATTTTTTAATTGGAAAATGATTGATTAAAAACTAAAGTCTGTGGGGTATTTCTTGGTACTGCCTTTCTCAATTTCGACAGTAAATGGTCAAGTACACAGTAAATGGTCAAGTGCAGCAGCCATGGTTTGAGAAAGAAATGATGACCAGGGCTCAGAACACTCACTCAGGGACGAGGGTGAGGGTCACCCCACCAAGTAAGCCATCCATTTTAGCAGAGATATTATCCAAGGATGAGGGGAATTGAGAATGGATAGCACAGGAGGGAGACAATGACTATCAGTTGTGGCCTTGAGGCCACCTACGGTAACAGAGGCTATAGTTCGACCCACTGACCCTCCTTTCACTAGTAGTTCATCTCACTCACCTTCTCCCCTAAAAACGATCCATGGAAACTATGAAAGAGTTGTTTCCAGAACTTATGCAAAGACGTTGATCCAAGTAAAGGCAACAAAAGCAAAAATAAACAAGTGGGGCTATATCCAACTAAAAAGCACAACAAAGGAAACCAACAACAAAATGAAAAGGCAACCTACCGAATGGGAGAAAATTTTTACAAATCATATATCCTATAAGGGGTTAGTATTCAAATTATATGAAGAACTCATACAAAAAAAAAAATAGAAAAAATATCCAACTAAGAAATGGGCAGAGGATCTGAATAGACATTTTTACCAAGAAGATATAGAGATGGCCAGCAGATAATTAATAAGGCACCTAAAATCACTAATCAGCAGAGAAATGCAAATCAAACCACAAAGAGATGTCACCTCATACCTGTTAGAATGGCTAATATCAAAAAGACAGGAACTAACAAGTGTTGGCAAGGGTGTGGAGAAAAGGGAAGCCTTGTGCACTGTTGGTAGGAATGTAAATTGTTGCAGCCACTATGGAAAACAGTATGGAGGTCCTCAAAAACTTAAAAATAGAACTATCATATGATCCAGCAATTCCACTACTTGGTATTTGTATGAAGGAAACAGAAACTCTAATTCAAAATGAAATCTGCCATATGACCCAGCAATCCCACTACTGGGCATATACCCTGAGAAAACCATAATTCAGAAAGAGTCATGTACCAAAATGTTCATTGTAGGTCTATTTACAATAGCCGGGACATGGAAGCAACCTAAGTGTCCATCATCAGATGAATGGATAAAGAAGATGTGGCACATATATACAATGGAATATTACTCAGCCATAAAAAGAAACGAAATGGAGTTATTTGTAGTGAGGTGAATGGAGTTAGAGTCTGTCATACAGAGTGAAGTAAGTCAGAAAGAGAAAAACAAATACAGTAGGCTAACACATATATATGGAATCTAAGGGGGAAAAAAACAACAACAAAATGAAATAAATCTGTACCCCCATATTCATTGCAGCATTATTTACAATAGCCAAGACTTGGAAATCCCTGTGTTCATCAATGGATAAATGGATAAAGGACATTAGGCATAATATGCCAAATTATATATATATAATATATATATATATTATATATATATTATATATATATAATATATATATAATTCAGCCATGAGAAGGAAGCAAATCCTGCCATTTGTGACAACATGAACAGACCATGAGGGCGTTATGCTAGGTAAAATATGTCAGACAGAGAAAGAAATATCCTGTATGATCTCACTTTATATGGAATTTTAAAAAATGCTCATAGACTGGTGGTTACCAGAGGCAGGGGGTGGAGGGTGGGTGAAATGGGTAAAGGTGGTCAATATGTACAAACTGGCAGTTATAAAATAAACAAGTTCTGGGGATGTGGCTATAGTTAATAATACCATATTGCATATTTAAAAGTTGCTAAGAGAGTAGATCTTAAAAGTCCTCATCACAAGAAAAAAAGATTTCTACCATTTATGGTAATGGATGTTAACTAGACATACTGTGGTGATCATTTTTTAAATTGAAGTATAGTGGATTTACAGTATTATACTGTAATAACAATATATTAGAACACAGTGGTTCAATATTTTTATAGATTATACTTCATTTAAAGTTATTATAAAACATTGGCTATCCTTATAGCTTATTTATTTTATGCATAGTAGTTTGTGCCTCTTAATCCCCTCCCCTCCCCCTATCTTGCCCCTCCCCCCTTTCCTCTACCCACTGGTAACCACTGCTTTGATGTCTATATCTGTGAGTTCATTTCCTTTCTGTTACATTTATTCTTTATTTTTTAGGTTCCACATAGGAGTGATAACATACCGTAATTGTCTTTCTGTGTTTGACTTATTTCACTAAGCATAATAGTGTTGCAGCAAAAATAGAAATGAAGTTTTTCCTCTCCTGAAAATAAGGAAAGTAAAGGGGACAGTGAACAGGCTAGAGAAGACACATAAGCTGGCCTGAAAGGGTTAATCGATCCTAGTTTTATTTTAACTGTTACTAATCTGTAGTGTCTGTAACTAGATTTATCTTTCACAGAGCTAAATTACATTCTGTTCCTATCACTCTCTAGCTGTCTATGTAAATGACATCCTGCATCTGGTGCTTAAGCTCCCTGCACTCTTTTGTAGCAAATCACCCTGTGTAGCTGTTTGCATTTCAGGAAGAAGATGGCAGGCAGATAACGCAGAGAATGAACCCAATTACAGGTCTGCCTGACACCAGCGATGAAGGTTTTGAAATAATGCAAGAAGAAGAATGCAGGACCTTTACCACTTTGATCCTTATCACCAACCCCTGGACTGAGGTGGGCGCCCGAGGGCCCGGGAGGCGAGCCGGGGCCCCCAGGCGTCTGTGGACATCGTGTCCGCAGCCAGCGACCCCAAGGCCACGCTCAGGCGCGCCGACGACTTCTTGCGCTGTGAGGACCTCTGTGCCTTGCAGGACTTGGTGCCTCTGCCCGCCGTTTGCACCTCCCTGCGGGAGGGCCTGCTGGACTTAACGCCAAGTGCCTCTGCGCGGTGGACTGGGCGCCGCTCCTGAGCACCCTCTGCCGCTGATCTGTATCCAGAGTTTCTTCCAGCCACAGCTTGGCGAGACAGGTTTGTGCTTCCTGCTTCCAGGGGCTCTCGTGTGGGCGCTGCGAAGCGGGGTTTTGGATGGTGCAAGGTGGAGGGTGGGCACTAGAACCGGGGCCCATTGCCCGGGTGTGCGTGCACTAGACGGGGCGTGCGGCCTAGGACTCCTGCCGGCTCGGTGACCCCGGCCGAGTGCCTTAAGGTTTCTAGGTCTCAGTGTTCTTATCTGTAGCACGGGCTGAACAGGACTCACTCTCTGTGGTGGTTACAAGGTCGCATTCTGTTAATGCTTGTAGACTCTACAATGTAGAACACTTAGCACAGTTTGGAGCATCGTTAATTGTTGCACAGACGTTACCTGGTCTGTTGAATGACTTTGTCTGGTACACACCAAAGCAATTAGGAAATTGGTATATCCCAGCTTCATTTCCTTTCCATTAAAACAGGGCTCAGCTAATTAATGAATATGGTAAAGTTGCAGGATACAAAATTAATGCACAGAAATCTCTTGCATTCCTATACACTAATGATGAAAAATCTGAAAGAGAAATTATGGAAACACTCCCATTTACCACTGCAACAAAAAGAATAAAATAGCTAGGAATAAACCTACCTAGGGAGACAAAAGACCTGTATGCAGAAAACTATAAGACACTGATGAAAGAAATTAAAGATGATACCAACAGATGGAGAGATATACCATGTTCTTGGATTGGAAGAATCAACATTGTGAAAATGACTATACTACCCAAAGCAATCTACAGATTCAATGCAATCCCTATCAAATTACCAATGGCATTTTTTATGGAGCTAGAACAAATCATCTTAAAATTTGTATGGAGACACAAAAGACCCCGAATAGCCAAAGCAATCTTGAGGGAAAAAAACGGAGCTGGAGGAATCAGACTCCCTGACTTCAGACTATACTACAAAGCTACAGTAATTAAGACAATAAGGTACTGGCACAAAAACAGAAACATAGATCAATGGAACAAGATAGAAAGCCCAGAGATAAACCCACGCACCTATGGTCAACTAATCTATGACAAAGGAGGCAAAGATATACAATGGAGAAAAGACAGTCTCTTCAATAAGTGGTGCTGGGAAAACTGGACAGCTACATGTAAAAGAATGAAATTAGAACACTCCCTAACACCATACACAAAAATAAACTCAAAATGGATTAGAGACCTAAATGTAAGACTGGACACTATAAAACTCTTAGAGGAAAACATAGGAAGAACACTCTTTGACATAAATCACAGCAAGATATTTTTTGATCCACCTCCTAGAGTAATGGAAATAAAAACAAAAAAAACCAAATGGGACCTACTGAAACTTAGAAGCTTTTGCACAGCAAAGGAAACCACAAACAAGACGAAAAGACAACCCTCAGAATGGGAGAAAATATTTGCAAATGAATCATCGGACAAAGGATTAATCTCCAAAATATATAAACAGCTCATGCAGCTCAATATTAAAAAAACAAACAACCCAATCCAAAAATGGGCAGAAGACCTAAATAGACATTTCTCCAAAGAAGACATACAGATGGCCAAGAAGCACATGAAAAGCTGCTCAACATCACTAATTATTAGAGAAATGCAAATCAAAACTACAATGAGGTATCACCTCACACCAGTTAGAATGGGCATCATCAGAAAATCTACAAACAACAAATGCTGGAGAGGGTGTGGAGAAAAGGGAACCCTCTTGCACTGTTGGTGGGAATGTAAATTGATACAGCCACTATGGAGAACAATATGGAGGTTCCTTAAAAAACTAAAAATAGAATTACCATATGACCCAGCAATCCCACTACTGGGCATATACCCAGAGAAAACCGTAATTCAAAAAGACACATGCACCCCAATGTTCATTGCAGCACTATTTACAATAGCCAGGTCATGGAAGCAACCTAAATGCCCATCAACAGACGAATGGATAAAGAAGTTGTGGTACATATATACAATGGAATATTACTCAGCCATAAAAAGGAACGAAATTGAGTCATTTGTTGAGACGTGGATGGATCTAGAGACTGTCATACAGAGTGAAGTAAGTCAGAAAGAGAAAAACAAATATCGTGTATTAACGCATGTATGTGGAACCTAGAAAAATGGTACAGATGAGCCGGTTTGCAGGGCAGAAGTTGAGACACAGATGTAGAGAACAGACATATGGACACCAAGGGGGGAAAACTGCGGTGGGGTGGGGATGGTGGTGTGCTGAATTGGGTGATTGGGATTGACATGTATACACTGATGTGTATAAAATTGATGACTAATAAGAACCTGCAGTAAAAACAAACAAACAAAACAACTAATAGTAAACTTTCATTGGGTTATTTGTATGGAAATATGTTAATATAAATGTTTCAGACATTACATGAAATTTCTAGAAATCTTATATGTTCTGGTATAATGTTATAAGTCATAATCCTAGTTATTACTTTAAAATGTATATCTCAGAAATAACTAATTTTCTTGTCAACAGCATTATTATGAACTTTCATCAAATCTTTAACCGTGGTCATTTTTAAGTCTTTTGTCATTTACAGACAGTTCTGGGTGTACTCTGATGCTTTTGTAAATATGTTCCTATAAAAGGGTTTCATCTTCAGGAAATTCATGGAAAAGACTCTGACAAGTACAGGTTTCTGGTACCTGACTGTACTGCTGAACTGAATGAATAAGGATTTTCAGAACTCTAATGAAAAACTGATGAGCTCATAAAAGTGCTAAGAAAAGATCAAGATGAAAAAAAAAAATTAATTACATGGGACTGAGTGAACTGATGAGGATGAGTATAATTTTTGTGACTTTCTGTTTGAATTTAAAAAAAGAAAAAATCCCACAAGGACTCAGAGGCAAAGAATATACAAATCAATTTTCACTGCAAAGTAAAGGAGCTGTTACAGTGGAGGATTACTGGACTGAATGTCAATATTATGACATAGTATGAGTGTGTTTCATGTTTGGTAATTGCAATCATTGTTGCTTTTGTTGTGGTCATCCATGTACAATGCTTGGTGTCAGTCTATTTATCTCTTGTAAAAATAAAATACAGTGTGTGTGTGTGTGTGTGTGTGTGTGTGTGTGTGTAAAAAAATAAATAAATAAATAAAAATTAAAAAAAAAAAAAAAAAAACAGGGCTCAGGAAAAAAAAATTTGTTTTCAATACTCGAATCATATAGTAGAAAGAGCACCAGTGTGAAGGCAGCTTAGGGTTTGAATTCCAGGGCTTATGCTCTCTGGCCCTGGGCAGGTTACTTTTTTTTTTTTTAATTTCAGGTGTTGCAATATATTTTATTTTTTTTATTTTTGGCTGTGTTGGGTCTTCGTTTCTGTGCGAGGGCTTTCTCTAGTTGTGGCAAGTGGGGGCCACTCTTCATCGCGGTGCATGGGCCACTCTTCATCGCGGTGCATGGGCCTCTCACTATCGCGGCCTCTATTATTGCGGAGCACAGGCTCCAGACACGCAGGCTCAGTAGTTGTGGCTCATGGGTCTAGTTGCTTCACGGCATGTGGGATCTTCCCAGACCAGGGCTCGAACCCATGTCCCCTGCATTAGCAGGCAGACTCTCAACCACTGCACTACCAGGGAAGCCCAGGTTACTTTTGAACTGCAATCCCCATACTTGTAAAATGACATTAAAAACCACTCTTTCTGTGTGTTCTTAGAATTAATTAAGCAGGTTATGTGTGTAAAGGATCCTGGCACTTGAATGAGTTGTCAGAACCAAGGGCTGCTGGAGACGATGCTTCTGCCCTAGGTAATCTCCCCTTCTACTGGGCGGCAAGTAAACACAAGCACAGTAGTCAGTGCTCTGGAAGGAGTGAGTTCTGGTGCTGCAGAGCACAGAATCCTTTTTTTTTTTAATTTAATTTTTATTTTATATTGGAGTATAGTTGATTTACAATATTGTGTTAGTTTTAGGTGTACAGCAAAGTTATTCAGTTATACATATATCCATTCCTTTTCAGATTCTTTTCCCATGCAGGTTATTGCAGGATATGGAGTAGAGTTCCCTGTGCTATGCAGTAGGTCCTTGTTGATTACCTATTTTATATATAATCATGTGTATATGTTAATCCCAAACTCCTAATTTATCCCTCCCCCCCTTCCCCTTTGCAGAGCACAGAATCTTGGAAGGGAGAGTTCAGGCTTCTTGGAGGAGGTGCCATCCTTTCTAAGGATATGTAGAAGCTCCTGGGGTAGCAAGAGGGAGCAGTGTGTGTCAAAGTTTGAGAAATATAAGAAAATATGGCAAAACTAAGGTACAGGAATGGAACTCAGGTTTTGGGAAAGAAATGAGAGTTGATACTGGAAACCTACTGGGGCCAAACAGAAAAGGGCCTTGTTTGTCCTGTCAGAAGTTTGGATGTTTATCCTGAAGGCTGTGGGAAACCCTAAAGAACAGTGAGATGGACTTCTGGTTTAGAGACTCACTCGGACCTCCATGTGGAAGGCACTTGATTGGGTGCAGGGTGAATTGTAATCTAAGGGTCCCACTTAAGTTATAAAAGGTTGGACTGGATTTTGCAGATCCAAGAGGGAATGGGTGTGGCCTGGTGACCAGTTAGAAAAGGGAGGGCAGCAAGTGTGGGTGACAGTTTACAGCTGCATCTTTTTGTGAGATACAGAGCACAGTAGGAAGGGATTGGGGGTGGGGAGAGGATCTTACTTCATCTTCAGTGCTTTAGAGGGACCTGGTAGACAGGTCTGGGCCCAAGGTACAGATCTGGGCTTTTTGGGAGGACAGGTGTTTGAAGGCATGGGAGAGACTTAGGTTACCCACAAGAAGATCCAAAGAGTCATATGTCTGAGAGCTTTTTAAGTGGGTATATTGAGAATGTTTATAAGCTGAAAGAAAGTAGCCATCAGAGGAAGGGTGTGAAGATCTAGGAGAGGTAATGATTATTCATTTGTTTTCAAAAAGCTGAATACTTATTGTGTGCCTGGCCCTCTTCTAGGATCTGGGGTTCACACCATGTGTCATCTCTTCTGCAAGGACAGTTCAACTCATCCCCTCGTGAAGAGAAGTCAGATTATTCTTTGCATCCCATTCAGGTGTAGGAACTGTTCTGTCCCTCTGAAGGGACTTTACTTAGCCAGAGTAATAAGTTAGAAATCAAAAGAAATTAGAGCTGGAAGGGACCTTAAAGCCCACTGTACTTAATTTTGCCTAATATTTAACCTTGATTGTAAGAAAAATTTATTGCAGAGCCCATTCTCTTCAGAGTTCCTTCACTGAACTTTCTTTATGTTTTTCATCCAGTGGGTCTAGCTTGTAGATTTTGGCCTCCTCCTAAATTTGCTTCTTCATCCACATTACATTTTCCCCGCACTATGGCAGAAGCTCCTGGGTGGTTTTTCGGCCCCTGGACTCAGTTCCTCTAAGTCCATCTGCCTACTTGGGTTGAGTGACCTTCTAACATGAAAAGATACGCCTAAAATAATGCTGCTAATGACTTACCCACACAAAGTTAGTGCATACTAGCCGCCCAGTGTGTGCTCTGCACAGAGGCATGTAGTCTGAACTGTGCTCGGCCAAGCCTCCTGGGGCTCTTTGGCCCTGAGGAAGGGGAGCTTTTTGTGATCACTCCCTTTATCTAATTGGTCCTTCAGCAGCGGGGCACCTTTTTCTAATCAGCGGAGGCACCCTTACTCAGCCAGTGGTAGCCCCAGGGCTCATCACCTGTGGGATACAAGCCATGCTGTCTCCTAGGCTTGATTCGACCAACATCTCTATTTTCTGTCCCTTCTCACCCTTGGACCCCTGGCGTTTAGTTATCCCCACCTGCAGTATTTACAGTGCGCAGCAGGTGTCAGGCTTGAGTGTCTTTGCACCTCCTCCTCCAACTCTTCATAGCCTCATCTTTCTCGATTGTACTTCAGGGTTATCATGAAGCCGTCACTTAGATATAACTTTTTGCCTCCATAGGAACCTCTGTGCATAAAGGTTGTGGTTCTTTATCTCATGTGATTGAAATTTTGAGTTTATACATGTCCCTCCTTAATGAGGCTTTAAGGGCAGGAGTCATTTCTAATCCTTAGCACAGAGCAGATGCTTTTTTTGCTTTTTAGATGTTTTTTAATGATGATAAAATGTACGGTTTAAATCACTCATTTTAAAATAATTTTGCTTTAGGTTGTGACAGAAATAAAGTTTCCGGAAGTTGTGTTCCTGCAATAAGAAATAAAGATGTGACCTTCCAGTTGTGTAAAGCTCATGAATGCTGTGTCAGTGCGTCGGGGGCGCTAAGGAACCTGGAGCTAAATGGGCTAGTTCTGAGAGAGAGAGACTTAACTATGTTAACAAAGGTAAGCCTTCATTGTGTCCTGCCAACATTTGATAGTTGCTTTTGGGGCAAACTAAACAGTTAAAATTTTAAACTGTTCCTCCCCATTAAAGGGATTGAATAAATCGGCCACTTTGGTGCACCTGTGTCTTGCGAATTGTCCAATTGGAGATGGAGGTTTAGAAAGTGAGTTTCAGTCTTGTTTAAGCCTCTTCCCATCAGACTGGTCTCGTGATTTCCTATACACCATGTTACTTGCTGTCTACCTTTTCTTGGTGGTGCTCATGCCTGGATTATCTCCTGTACCTGCTCAGACCTTAGTCCGTTCTCATTTGTACCATGGAAGTTTGTCATGATGGATACTGTCAGAACTAATTTTACTTAAGTTTGTGTTAAGCTGCAAAGCACACATTTTGTATATTTTCTGTTTTTTGTGTTTGTTTATATTTTTATGGTTTCTCTTCAAGAAATATTATGAGAAGGGAAATAGCAAGATGTAAAGAGCAAAAAAGTCATCATTCTCTTTAAATTGTTAGAACATCTATCTGCAATCATAATTATAATGCACTGTGGTATGTGTTAAAATAGGAAATATATGTAACGTCCTGTAGGAGCAGCAAACTCAGTGGTGTTGGTGAGGGTGTGTCATGGAAGTAATCACAAAGCAGGTGACTGTTGGTTGGGGTCCTGAAACATTAGTGTGTGTTCCCTGTGTCCATTAGTGGTCTGGAGGGGTTAGGAAGCCTGCCTTTCAATTTGAGGGAACAGAGGGTTTGAGGTCCTCTCTCTTCTATTGCTGTAGTATACTGCATAGCAGCTAATAAAATACTGGGTTTATAGTTGACATTTAAATCGCTGTTGGATCATCAAGATTGGGATGTATCATTGGAAATGAAAATAGGAAGAGTCTTATGCTTTTTAGGTTTTTCTTTTTTTCCCTATGTCTCAGAAGGCTCTTTGACGGGGGACTTTTTATTCTCCCACACAATTCCATGAATACTTTTACCCTGGCACTTATTTTAATGGCATTTTCAATTTATAAATGTCTTTGGAACACATATTGTAAACTATTTGAGGGTAATGACCATGGCCATTGGTGGCACATCTTAAATGTGCATTGTGTTAATTTTTGAGTGTCATGTGGTCTACCATCAGTGCTTCCCTCTTTCACCCAGTTTTCTTCCTCATTTCCTTCTCCAAATTTGTCTCATTTTTCTACTTTCCCTTTTGCTTCTCTATTCTTGCTTTCTCTTTCCATTGCATCTGTCATTCTTCTTCTCCTTCTGACTTCATTATTATGGCCAACTGAAGCCTTTTCTAGTATGTTCTCTATCTTCCTTGCCTCTTTATTACCATCCACAAACTCTTACAGAATATTCTTGGTTGACTCCCTTACTTCCTAGCATACCCATGTACTTCATGATCACTTTAGAACATTGAAAAGGGTTGGAATTTTTAAAAATAGGTAATTATAATCAGTCTTCTTTCACCTCTGGCATAAGACTCTTCTTCCTCAATCTGACCATTCTCAAATCTAGAAGTACTCCAGCTCATTGGTCCTCCTTACCCCCATGTTTAGGCCAAAGAACTTGTGAAACCTTACCCCTGTTTAATACTTGAATTTATCAAAACATAAGAGAGCTAATTCTGCCTAAGGGCACCAAAGAAGAATAAAGATGCCACAGATAAACGTTTAGTCCAGATTTATAATGGACTCTAAGTGCCTAGTTGAGTGCTAACCATTAACTCACTTGAGCAACAGGGAGCTCATGACAGAAACTAACATGTTAATTGTATAGACACTTCATTTCACCATTCCTCAATGTAGCTGATAAACTGCATCCAGTTAGCTTAAATAACATGAGTGATTAATTTCCCTGTGTATATAAATTGGGAGTTTGTAAAGTTATCTTTTTCCCTTTGTACAACTACTGACTACCACCTCGCTTGGTCATGGCAATAGAAAATGATGACTAAGAAACACATTGTCTCAATATCAGTGGACATAATGTCCTAGTATTCTACAAAAATCTCTAAATTCTTAATCTAAAAGATATATCTGCCGATATCTTATATCCTTATCCTTTGTTAATATAAATATTCAATCTATGAACATCTCAGTTTCCTTACTTAGAATATGAGGTGGATAGATTTGCTAATATCTAGGGACCTTTCCAATTTTAATATTCCCTGGTTATAAGGGCTGAGCCAAATACAGTGGCTCCTTAATCATTAACCTCGCTCATAATGAAAGTTATCAGCAAGATCTACATGTAAGAGATCAAATATTCATATCCATATATATTGTAGCACATTGACTTTTACAGAACTCAAAGTAACACAACATAGTTACATTCGCAGACTTAAGGTCACTGTGGTATACTTTACAATTTTTCTTTTCCCTAGGAAGGAAATGCAGATCCCTGGGAAGGGATTTCTTTCTCTGCCTTTTAGTAATATAAGCCTTTTATTATCTCTTGGACCCTAAAAATGAGTAGGGTTTTGGCAGGTGGAGCTTAGGAGAGACCTTCCAGGTGGCAGGGACAACATGAGAAAGGGCAGAAGGAAGAATGGATTTTGAGAAGGACTTGATATCTTACATGATGAGAGCAGCGTTTCACAATCTCTGTCCTGCAGAACACTGGTTTTAGATGATGTTGATGTAGTTACGAGACAGAAGCATTTGGGAAGAGCCGTACTCTACATCCCGACATGAAATTCAAGTTTCACCTTGTTACGTTACATACTCTGAAAAGTTTTGGAGGAAGGAATTGATTTCATTTTTTTAATTCAGTCTTACTCACACTTACTTGACAAACCTATATTCAGCTGATGAGACTGTATTTTGTGAAAGGCCAATCGGAGAAATGCTGAGATGGAGCTTAGGATATTTCTGTGTTGGGACAGGCATGTGATTATTTTTCTTATAATTCTTTACTGTTTGTCCTAACAATTGTTACTTTGCAGGATTTTTTTTTTTTTTACATCTTTATTGGAGTATAATTGCTTTACAGTGTTGTGTTAGTTTCTGCTGTATAACAAAGTGAATCAGCTATATGTATACATATATCCCCAGGTTTCAGTTTTAAGCCTTCTGTTTTTACCTGAGTCATTGGGCCTCTTAGAAAGCTCAACAATTCTGGGGTCTTCATCTCTTTTGTAGTTTCCAGGAGCTCCTGACACTTACCACTATTTCCTCTTGATTCTTTTCCTCCGACTTCAAACTTCTTTCTTTTTTTTTATAAATTTATTTATTTATTTATTTTTGGCTGCGTTGGGTCTTCATTGCTGCATGCGGGCTTTCTCTAGTTGCAGCTAGCAGGGGCTACTCTTCGTTGCAGTGCACGGGCTTCTCATAGTCGTGGCTTCTCTTGTTGCAGAGCAGGGGCTCTGGGCACACAGGCTTCAGTAGTTGTGGCACATGGGCTCAGTAGTTGTGGCTTGCAGGCTCTAGAGCTCAGGCTCGGTAGTTGTGGCACATGGGCTTAGTTACTCCGTGGCATGTGGGAGCTTCCCAGACCAGGGCTCGAACCCGTGTCTCTTGCATTGGCAGGCGGATTCTTAACCACTGCGCCACCAGGGAAGCCCCGACTTCAAACTTCTTACGATTATGAGCTGATTGTTTTCTCAGCCTCTAGTGTCAAAACCAGCTACCTCGCTCATCTTCATTGTCTCAGTTACAAGGTGCAATATTTCCCACGTTTATATGTGTCAAAATATAAGTCAGGGGTTGATACATAGCATATGCTTAATAACAATTGTATTTCCTTTTTTTCTTTGTTCAAAGGTATCCAAACACTTGCCAAGTTCTTAAATTGAAAATAGAGTGATCTAATTTATTCAGTTCATCCAACCATCAATATTGAATATTTGTCTTTTTTCTTACACATATTTCTTGTATTCCAATCGTGACATTCTAGAGCACAGTGAGCACATGTATAACTTATTACTGCATTACTACCTTGGCTATTCCTTGACCAAAATTTACTTCTTACAACTGACAGCCTAATTAACCTACTAGAGTTTTTTTTTAATGTATGCATACAAACAATAAACACCAGTTGCATTGCTAATAACTGAATTTTTACATCTCTATGTACCCATGTATCCAACACCAGGTCAAGATATTATAAAATATTTCTAACACCCTACAAGGTTCTCTGTTACTTCTTTCTGTTCCATACTCCCCGAGGGCAACACCTAAACTGACCTCTATCACCATATATGACATATATGGAAACACACAGTGTGTATCCTTTGGTATCTGGCCTTTGGTTACATATCATTATATCAGTAGTTTATTCTTTTATTGTGTTTTCCTGAGTTTTTAAACCTAGACATTCATACAGTGTCAAAGTACCACTGATTTCTTAATATTATTATGCTGACCTCCATCTTCAGAGGCTTTCCACAGTCTTCCATCTGTCTTTCCACCTACTTTCTCTTCTGTCTAATTATGTTTCATTTAACCAACCTCAGTCAGCCTTTTCCCCATATTCCCCAACACGTAGCACTCCTGTGTTCAGCCAGTTTTGTTCCCTATTCCATAAACCCTCTGTGCCATTCCTGACACTGTGCCTGTTCCCTGTCCGGAAGGCCTGTTCCCTACCCTCTATATACTTGTTCAAGACTCAGTTTAAATGCTACCTGTTCTAAGAAGTCTTCTCAGAGGAAGCCAGTGCTTTTTGGAATCCTTCTTTAATGAAATCCCATAGCAAGTGTAATCTGTCCTCCCTGATCTGGTAATTAATTATCCATTGTTCCTATCATATAGTGTTTGTTTTTCTTATGTGCTGTTATTATTTATTGAAGCAGATTATAGTGACTTGAACCAGGAACTGGGTCATTTTCCTCTTCATTTTAGTGCAAGTTTCTGTGATACGAAGTTAAACTCCTTTTCCCTCACTTCCCATTCACCCTCAGCACTTGTTAAACATAAAGTACAAGTGAAACTTATTGGTTAATGGGTTTTTGTGGTCCTTGGTTCTGGTCCCTAGGTCTAAGCTGCACTTCTCTAGTGCTAATTTGACTGATTTCTTATTGTCACATAACTCAGGAATTAACTAAATCATTACAAATTTAGATACATATAAGATATTATAAGAAAACCAGTGGATGTCACAAGTTTAGGCCTGGGGGAGAGTGTTGTATGAGTCCTAGTTTGGTGGGGCTCACACTGCATGATCGCACCTTCCAGTATTCCATTGTAAGTAAGAAAGAGGTATGCAAATATATGCTTAATATTTAACAGTGTTGATAAAAAAAAGAGAGGAGAGAAAGGGACGACAGGTACTTTGAGGGCTTTTTGGAATTCATGAACAGTTATGATTGGATGGGGAAAAAGAAAAACCGAGGTCTAACCTCCCACAAGTGAGCTCAGGAAAGAGAGAAGGGCTCATCTGGTATGCAGGTAGAGAGGTTTGACCTACAGAAACTTAGAAAACCTCAACAATCTGAGCAGTGTTGGCAAGAGGCAAACTAAAGGGCTAATGAAAGTCTGCAAAAGTCTCACACAAAGAGCTTTGGCATGGTGTTCATCATGTAGCTAATCCTAACATGCAGACATTTATAAGAGTAAAGTCAGGTCTTTGCCAGAGTGGGTTCCTTATTTGGGCAACTGGGTCAAATGAAGAAAGGCAAATGTAGGCTGCCAGAGTAAATAAGGAGAGGAAAAACAAAATGAACGAGACCTATCATTCATCAGTGGTTTCCCCCCAATATTCTTAGCCTCCACCTTATCTCCATCTTACTGGTAACACAGGAACTAGACTGAACAATCAGGTAAAAGGTCTCTACAGAAACTGAGGTAATATAGAAAATAAGAAAATAAAACATAAAATTGTAAATTTTCTTTCTAGGGGTAATTGAGATGATAGTTGAATAATAACATAAGATCAGGTGAAATCTAAAGACATTTTAGAAAAGCTGGATAAAGTAAGAAAACATCTGTTCACTGGCATCTGAATGTTAGAGAGACACCAAGACATGTGGGCCAAGTTCTGGAGAGAAGGGAAACACAGACGCAAGCTTGACATTTGGTGCAGCTTTTCTCCTTGGGGCATTTGCTGATTCAAATCTTACAGCCTAGGAGCTGAAAAGCCAAGGAGTTCAAAAGACTCTGACCACAGAAGCCAAATGGCAAGAGCTCAAGCTAAAGGCAACAACTAATGGAATGACAAGCTAAGTGTATCTTTAGTCTCACAGGGCTGCAGGAACCATTACATTTAAAGCCTAACAAATACATGGGTAGTTGGGAACAGGGAGAATCCAAACGTTCACCTGGTAATCCCAAAGGGCAGCACCTGTAGAGGAAGGACAAGACAGAAATAGACCAGCCTTCACACAGACTGAAAAACAGCTTTGAAAGAGCTCAAACTGAGAATGGACTAAGGTTACCAGTCCCTCTAGTGACTGTCTGCCATGGGCAAAAGAAAATCTTTTCAAGAGAAAGATAACATCCAGAATGTGGAGGTATCTTTATAGTTTCCTAAAATAAGTTAAACCCAATTTTAATATAAAAAATAATTTGATATACCAGGAAAAAGACTAAATGATCAAAAGCTCAAAAAAAAAAAAACAAGAAGAAGAAAGAAAGAAGACAATATAAATAGACACAGAAGGACAAGAGTTACCAGACGTTGGTTAAAAAAAAACAAAACAACTATGATTAAACAAAGAAAATAGACACATGGCAAATAAGCGTATGAAAAGATGCTACACATTCCATGTCATCAGGGAATTTTAAATTAGAACAATAATGAGATACCACTACACACCTATTCAAATGGCTAAAATCAAAAAACTGAAATACCGAAGTTGGTGATGATGCAGAACAATTGGAATTCTCATTTGTTGCTAGCGGGATACTTGGCACTTTCTTACAAAACTAAACGTACTTTTACCATACAGTGATCTAGTAATCATGCTCTTTGGTATTTACCCATAGGAACTGAAAAGTTATGTCTGCATAAAAACCTGCACATGGATGTTTACAACAGTTTCTTTCATAATTGCCAAAACTTGAAATCAACCAAGATGTTTTTCAATAGGTGAATGGATAAACAAACTATGGTATATCCGTACAAAGGAATAGCATTCAGCAATAAAAAGAAAAGGCTATGAAGCCATGAAAAGACATGGAAGAAGCTTAAATGCATATTGCTAAGTGAAAAGAAGCCAATCTGCAAAGGCTACATGCATATTATATGATTGCAGCTATATGAAATTTAGGAAAAGGCAAAACTGTGGAGACAATCAAAAGATCAGTGGTTGCCAGAGGTTGTGGGGAGGGAGAAAAGGATGGGTGAAGCCCGGAATTTTAAAGGCAGAGAAACTCCTGTGTATGGTTCTGTAATGGTGGATACAGGTTATTGCACATTTGTCAAAAATCATATAATGTACAAAACAAAGAGTGAAGTCTAAAGTAAAGCATGGACATTAGTTAGTAATAATGTATCAATATTGGTTCATTAACTATAACAAATATATTATGCTAATGTAAGATGTTAATAATAGGGGAAACTGGGTTGAGAGGTAAGGAAGTATGAGAACTCTGTCCTTTCTGCTTAATTTTTCTGTAAACCAGAAACAGCTCCAAAATAGTCTATTAATTTAAAAAACAAATCTAGACCTGCATACAAAACTTGCATGTAAATCCAACCACAGCAGCATTATTCATAAGAGCCCCAAAGTGGAAATAACCCAAATGGCCATTTACTGTGAATGATCAATGAAACACAGTAATATCCACACCATGGAATATTATTCAGCCATAAAAAGAAATCAAGTACTGATACATGCTACAACATAGATGAACCTTGAAAACATGCTAAGTAATTGTATGATTCCATTTGTATGCAATGTCCAGACTAGGCAAATCTGTAGAGACAAAGTATATTAGTGGCTGCCTAGGGTTTGGAGAAGTGGGGGAGTGAGTGACTTATAGTAGATTATTTGGGGGGGGGGTGGATGAAAGTTTTACAATTGATTGTGGTGGTAGATGCATAACACATTAAATTGTACACTTTAAATAATATGGAAAGTAAATTATATCTCAATGAAACTATTATTTAAAATTATGATTTTACAGAAATTCAGTCCTTAACTCTATTATGTATCTATCTGTCTATCTATCTATCTATCTCTCTATCTATCCATCTAT
Organism: Eubalaena glacialis; assembly: GCF_028564815.1. Taxonomy (NCBI): domain Eukaryota; kingdom Metazoa; phylum Chordata; class Mammalia; order Artiodactyla; family Balaenidae; genus Eubalaena; species Eubalaena glacialis. The sequence goes on along the minus strand of NC_083718.1, from coordinate 38,842,466 downwards.
CTATCCCTCTATCTATCTCTCTATCTCTCTATCTATCTGTCTGTCTGTCTATCTGTCTATCTATCTGTGTATCTATCTATCTCTCTATCTCTCTGTCTGTCTATCTCTCTGTCTATATCTATCTATCTCTCTACCTATTTCTATCTATCTGCCTATCTATCTCTCTCTCTGTCTATCTCTCTATCTCTCTCTCTATCTATCTGTCTATCCCTCTGTTTATCTGTCTCTCTATCTATGTATCTATCTGTCCGTCTATATACCTATCTATCTATCTCTCTGTTTATCTCTCTATGTATCTATCTGTCTGTCTATCTAGCTGTCTATCTCTCTATCTCTCTATCTGTCTATGTATCATCTCTCTATGTATCTATCTATCTGTGTATCTATCTATCTATATCTACCTGTCTACCCATCTATCCTTATGTATAGAACAGTAACAATGGCTTATAAGTCACTTTTCTACATTATTTTATCCTTCCAAAACTCTTGAAAGGTCAATAGGCCATAGGAAAAGCACTGAGTTCACTGAAACACTTGAAGGTTGAATTAACTGTTTGTGATCACTCAATCAATAAATGGTGATGCAGGGAATTCCACACACATCTTCTCTGTCCTCCTTTCCTCCTTCCCTCCCTCCTACTTGCTGACTCTATTCCAGCCACATTATTTACTAATTCTTCCCTGAGGACACTGGCATCCTTCCTCTGGGCCTTGCAGAGGTTATTCCCATGATCTGGAATGCTTTTCCCTCAGATGTCTGACTCATCTGCCTCCCTCTAGACTGTTCAAATTCCACCTTCCCAGTAAGACTTATCCTGTCTACCGTTTAAGTTGAAAGCCTTGCTTCTCTCTACCTACAACCTCACCTCACCATATAATGCTTAACCTCCATAGTATTTATTACTGGCGAACCTACCAGATAATGTACATGGGTTTCTGTTCTCCCCTCCAACTGGAAGATAGGCTGCACAGACTCAGGAATTTTGCCATTATGAAACCTAGTGGAGGCCCAGCAGAACTCTAGGGTCAGCCAGAACTGGGCACAATTATAACTCCTGTGATTTGATATTTTAGTGGGTTAGCTCAGAGCCAAGCCAATTATTAAAGAGGATCTTTTCTGCTATTTTAAGCAGCATGGTACATTTGAGGTCAACTTAAATTTTCAATAATTACAGAGCAGGTATGAACTCTTCCTTTGTTTCTCCAGACACATGAACCTGGATGCCAAATCCATCCTCTCTGGGTGTAGTGGGAATGTATGAAGATGACTGGCCTAAGTCTCAATTGAATAAAAAGATGCCCCAAAAGACATTTCAACATTTTTGAAAAATTCAATCATAAAGTGTGGTTCCTTATCACACATCAGGGATTATCTAGCCTCCAGTGTAGTTTTTTTTTTTTTTTTTTTGCAGTAAAAATATGTCATTTTATATTTTAAATTTGCATTATGAAAATAAGTCTGTACACGAAGTAATACATATTTAATGAATATGAATCATGTAAATTTGGTCCTGGTATTTAAAGTTGGCTTTGGCTTTGAAGTATTTTTAAATTCATAGAAAATATTGAACTTCTAATAAAATAAATAAAACATTTTAATAATTGATATTAATAATCAACTTCAAAATTTCTTTGTCTGCATTTTCTGTTCAATTTTAAAAGAGAAGTCACTTTCAGTAGTGTTCCAAAGTGAGTGATTGATTGCACCTTCTATGATGTGAAAAAAGATACGATTGCCATTAGCTGTTCTTAAGTGCTGAACATAACTGAGAGAAATTGTAACAAGACACTCTCTGTCACTGGCAGGAAATCCATCTCTCTCCTTTGCGGGGGCAGTCCCGAGCTCATGTTTTAACGGACGCGAATGCAAACCGTGGTTCTCACGTGACTTTCTGAAGAGCCCCCGCAGCAGGCCCAGGTACCTTGAGTAGACTAAGTCTCACTTTATGGCAGTGGCATCAGATGGTGGCTACAGAAGGTTGCCGACGTCCCTGTGTGCGCTTACAGGCTCTGCAGACCGGGGGACGAAAGGACCAAGGAATTCTGACTGCCCTCAGGAATCCCAAGTGACTGGAGGGACACAGCGTCAGGGCCCCAGGCAGTGTCGCCCACTATTCAGGAGGTAGGCGGAGGTTCCGCAGCTTCATTTCGTCCAGTCCCTTCCAGTATTTAAAATTGTCAAGATGCTGCATTAACTCAGGCAGGTCTATAAAGGCATCCCAAGCAGCAAACATGTCTGTGATGAAATAGTCAATGAAAGAGATTTGGGATTTGGGGATGCTGCATGTATTTCTGTCAAAAACTGGCATCACCACAGGCAAGTCCTGTCGCTTCTCTTCATCAGTCTGAGAAAAACATTCTTCTGAGATACGTGCGGCCCACTCAATGCACTGCTCCAGGGGTCAGCAGGGATTGGACACATCAGCACACTTAATCAGTCAGGGTGAGTTACCCCAACTCTCCCTCCTCTAGACCTTAGTTCCTCCTGATTGTCACTCGTTACACTGAAAACAGATTTCAGGAGTCAGCACATGCAGCCATAATGTGTGCCTAATTCCACATCCCAGTCACTGGGACACAAAATTTTGGTGTCTTAAGTCTGGCTCACACATCACCACTCACATACGTCAGTTCTTCCTCTACAGCTGAGTCAGTGAGTAAAGACACATAAACAGAAGCAGATTAATATGAACAAGGTTTTATTGACATATATGTATGTACATAGAGCTGGGAAAGAGAAGGGCCCATTGAGGCAAATGCATAGGGGCAGAGGAAGCATCTGAAAACAGCAGTGGGCATCCTGCCAGTTCCAAGTCTAGGGAAAACTGGCCAGGAGCTTGGGTCCGCCAAGTTACCAGTCAAGCCAGGGATGGCACAGTGGATGATACAGCCAGCTCTCTTCCATTCTCCTAACTGGAGCTTCTCAAATCTGGTGTAGTTCTGAAGTGGGCTCATATGCTCCTCACCCTCCAGCACACACACACACACACACACACACACACACACACTCTTGCACACCCCTGAGGTGTGGTCCTCCGGCTTGCTGTAGGAAGAGAGGAGGTTAAGTTTCACTTAAAGGGGCTGAGCCGCTTTCCAGTGAGGCAAAGTCCATTCATGGTGACACACAGTTTGCAGAATAAGATCTGCTCTTCATTTGTTGAGTTTCTTAATAGAAGAAAGGAATTCGCTGGTGGCTCCTATGAAGCCCTGGGCAGGTTATGAGACTGCCAGACTCCTATGAGCACAGGCACAGCTGCCCTGACCAGGAGCCTCCAAACACAATGCTGGCTCGTCTAAGTCAGAGGGGTGTCCTGACTTGGGGACCCCAGTGTTCTTCCTGAGAGTAGAGGTTCCTCTCTAAATATGGATGGTGCTATCCCCCGTGGCACCACCTGGGTTTTGACTTGGGGGGGGGGGCCCAGGTGCTTTCTATGAATGTGGCACCAGAAGTGTATCCAGTCACAGCAGGTGTGGTGCTGTCCCCCATGCCCCCCCACCCCCCGTTCTCTGCACAGATGGGTTCCAAGTCTGATGGCAGTTATTGACACAGGGCCTCCCAGCACCGGTGAGATGTTGTGCCCTCCATCCACACCACCTGTGTATTGACCAGGTGGGTCTCAGTTGTAAGCGGGAATACCAGGTCCTCCAGTCATGGGCATGATGTTGTTCCCTCCTAGATGACCACCACCTGGATTGTGGGCAGGTGGGCCCCTTGTGCTTGGAAATAAGGTAGAACTAGAAGTGTGTTGAAACCCACGGGTGGTAGCCACACTTGCAACTCCAACAGATGTGGTGTGCTCTGTTAGAAGGTGGAAACTGACATGTCCCTTGACACAGATTTCTTCTCCTTGGTGATGGAACTTTTAAATGTAGATTTTCTACGTCCAGATGGGCCCTGTGTGCAGTGACGGCAAGTGGAAACACTAGGGCCTCCCATTGTGGGGATGGTGTTGTCCCCTGCCATCACCGTACCCCCTGTATTCAGCCCAGGTAGGCCCCAGGTATTTGGATTTAAGGTGGAATCAGGTATGTTCCCAAATGCTGGGATGGTGTCTGCCCCTCCTACTGCAGCAGCCTTGCCGTGGTCAGGTAGATGGCAGGTTGTCTGGCCCAAAGTAGGAACAGAAGCGGTGCTGGGTGCCCCACTTAGTCCTGCCCCAAAGTTAAGTGGTCTGGATGCCTCTGAATGAGTGAGGCCTGGGGCTGACACACCGACTCCAAGGCTCCCACCGGCCGTAGGGGCTGCAGGTCCCATGAACAGTGGGCCCGGTGTGGTGTCGGCAAAGAGCGAGCTACTGTCCCCAGTACTGGGCATCCTGGTGGCAACTCCAAAGCCAGTAGCAATGGATACAGCCCTGGGGAGAATGCCTGGGTTGTCACCAAAGGCTGGCTGCGTGTTGCTGGTGGTGGCGAATAGGGAAGCTGGCAAAGCTGACTGCATGATGCTGACTCGCGGTGGCTAGGCTGCAGGAGCAACTGGGACTTTATCTTGTGCTGAGGCTGCTGGGTTTCCCAATAGAAAATAATCGTTAGGCCTCTGCCCATCGTTGGCCCCCAGTTTGGCCTGAGACGGGAGACCTGGGTCCAAGGAAGCTTGAAGTGTTGGTCTTATCTGTTGACCACGTTGCAGGTAAATGCGTCGAGGCATGGGCTGAGGCATTGCTACTACTGGGTGGTGTGTTCCCAGAACTAGGAACAGCCCTGTGAAATGGCTATTAGTTCTGCCTGGAGACAGGGGCAGACTGGAAAATGACAGCCTGGGAAGGAGGTGTGGTGTCCATAGGTTCAGTGTCAGAGCTGCTGCCTGCTGAAGCACCGATGACGGCTGAAGCCGTAAATGGGGGCTGGGGAAAACAGGAGCCGAATGGAAAATGACAGCCTGGGAAGGAGGTGTGGTGTCCATAGGTTCAGTGTCAGAGCTGCTGCCTGCTGAAGCACCGATGACAGCCGAAGCCATAAATGGGGGACTGGGGAAAACAGGAGCCGAAGCTGTAAATGGGGGGCTGGGGAAAGCAGGACCTGAAGCCATAAATGGGGTGCTGGGGAAAACAGGAGCTGAAGCCGTAAATGGGTGGCTGGAGAAAACAGGAGCACCAGGGAGAGAGGCCCTCTGCTGCCCATCAGAGGTCCCAAATATGGGCTGAAGGTTGGTTTGGGGGCCAAAGGGATGGTTAAAAATTGGGGTGGTGCAGGGGACCATCGGCACAGGTGGGGTGATGGACACTGGTACCCCTGCAGGGTGCCTCTGCTCCACCCTGAAACCTGGGGGAGACCTGAAAATGATAGCTTGGGAAGGGGCAGTAGTGTCCATGTAGACACTAGGCTGCAAGGTCAAACTTCCAGATGCCGTGACCATGCTGGTGGAAGGGATTGCCATAGAAGTCATGGGCTGCCCAGTTAAAATAGGGGGATTGATGGTAGGGACTGGAAGAGGGGTAGGTAAGTATAAAGGAGGGGTAGAATCTACACAGATGGGTGTTGGGGGTTCTTTTTCATGAGACGGTGGCTGGACCTTCCTTATATTCTTGGGGATCTTTTTCCAGCGACACTGAATGTTCTTCTCCAAGGTGCCTGGGTTTTTGGCAGCAGCTAAGCACGGAAGCTTAAGAGGAGGGGGCAGCTCACCTCGATCCCATGTCAGTGCCTCGCTCCCCAACGGGGGCGACCTCAGCCCTGGCAGCGGCAGAAAAAGCGGCAGGGGAATCTTCCGCTTGCAGGGCCTACTGCTGGTAGATAGCAGGGAAGAGGAGCTTCTTGTTGGGATGCGTGAAGACTCTTCACGCTGCAGCTCCTTCCCAGACATCAGTGAGCCTGGTGATTTGGGCTGGTGGTCTTCACCCAGCACTTCTTTTGTTGGCCTCTCCAGCAGCAGGGAGCAGCAAGCGGTTGGGGCAGAGGACACCACGGCATGGGATGGGGACTTCACCTCCCTCTTCTCACCTCCTTCCCAGGCTGTCATTTTCCATTCTGCCGCTGTTTTCCCCAGCCCCCCTCTCCTCAGTGGGAGGTGACTGGATGGTACCGGCTTCCTGACGTTGACTCCCTGCTCAGGGCAGAAGGCAGGCGCTGGAGCAGCAGGGTGGTCCCGGTCAGATGTGGCAGCCTCCCAGGAGGGCAAAACCAGCGGGTGACAGCCCACCGGGGCCCCACGGCGGGGCGGGCGGCGGGGCCGGCGGCGGTGGCGGAGCCAGGTATGAAATTTGCATAGTAAATTGCCCATGTAGGACTGGTTGTGCGCCAAGCGATCTGAGAACAGAGTGTGAAACTGGGAGAGCTTCTCCTTAGCTTCACCTCCTCTCAAGGTCTAGCACGCACTGGACACTGGATGGCTCAGCCTGGCGCTTGTGACATGTCCATTTTACCTGTCACAGAGAAAGGGCGGGTGGGGCAGGGGGTGGGGCGGGGGGCGCATGCCTGCCCAGCCTGTGGAGAAACCCCGGCCCAAGGGCAAAGGGCGGGGCCCCAGAGCCTGACCCCTTCTGGACTTTCTAGTGGCTGGGACTTCTCGCTGTGGGTGGCAGGTGTTTGGCACCGGATGGGCCACCATGCGGAGACTGTTGGGGACTGTGGAAGCCTTCTCCTCCAGAGCTCACCCTGCCTGGGCACCGGCTCTGCAGGCCCCTCAGCCCTGCATATGTATCAGCCAGCCCTTCCCCCACAAGGGGCTCAGAGGCCAGAGCCTGCTCAGAGCTGAGTGCAGGAGGCACCCAGAGCTTGCCAGGCTGTGACCAGCCTCCTCCAGGGACCTCCCCAGCTTCTCTGCGATGCCTGGAGACTGGAGCACCTTCTCCAGGGCTGCTTAGCTGCCAGCATCACCATGAGCCAGGCGGCGAAATTTTCTGAGCAGGGGATGCAGAGCCCTGACCCGACTGGATGCTGCACCCCACGATGTCCCTTCCTGGCAGATAGGTTCTTTCTTCACTTCTTTCTCGAAATTTGGTAAAACAACATTTAAACCTTCAACTGTTCTTCAGGTTATACAGATGGTAGTGGCTTAGCTAGGATTCGAAGCAAGCCTGTGTGATTCCAGAGCTCGTACTCTGGACTGTGGCGCCTCCTTATCATATATGCTTCATGTGTTACTTTTTTTTTTTTCTTGTAGTCCTTATGGTACTTAGCCCTAAGTGCCATACGTGTAATGAACACATACACTGCCCTGTAGGAGGTCTTCTTTTGTTCAACTCATGAATTGGTCATCCACCACACTGGGTTCTAGTCTCAGAAAATACAGGTCAGGGAGCACCAGTTGTCAGCATAGCAGCATCCCACATTTCTAATTGAGGCTTGCAGCCCAGATTTTCCCTTTGGTCTAGTTTGAAGGATCCAGGTATGTAAAGCTTATATCCTAGACAAATCATGGGCTATCCAGAAAGAAATTCACCAGTTAATTATTCCAGTTTCTCTGGCCTTCCTGGAGTATATCCAGTAAGGCATCTCATTCATGTCTGGAAAGCAAATATATCATTTATTGCAACTTCATCGTGGAGCGATGTATTGGTTTAAAGTACGATCAACACAATTTGGTCATTGTGAGTATGCCAGCTGGGTCCACTGTTTACTACACATATGTAACTCTAGCGATTCTTGTGCCCAAGAGAGGAGACACACTCTTGGGTGTCTAGGGTGAGGGAAACATGTGTTGTTATTCAGGAGCTGGAAGCTTCAGCATGACAGGAAAGAATTGAAAAGTCCTGGTCTACACATCACTTTACCTTGTTTGAAACTTGTTTCTTTTGCTTGCTTCATTGGAGTGTTTTCTCTCTCCTGGGACTGACATTGTGTGTTATGTATCATGCATGTGACATGTAGAAGTTTCAGAACCCAGAGTCATATAGATCAGTAAAAATTTATTTATCTATCTTAGTTTAAAATCTATTGAAAATAACACTGGGCATAATTCATATATTCCAAAATTAGTTTGACCCTCTGCCCATGAGATTCTTTTTATGATATGTGACAGCTAATTTGGACTTCCATCCCCAATAAACTTTGAGGTTTGAGGACACAAAAGGTTTTGCTCAGACCTAAATTCTGTCTGAAAAAAAGGGGTAAATATTATAAGCCCTTTCTAACCTCTCCAGGAGCAGAAATGATTTACAGCTGTGGCATTGAACCATAATTCCTTGATCTCATTTGAGAAGAGTTCAGTAAGAAACAATGTCTTGATTTTTGTTTGTTTTGTTTGTTCCCTGTTTTCTTGTCTTGCTTACCAACAATCCATTGTAATTCATGAGTTAGTATGGCAGCAGGCTGAGTGTTCCCTGGAGCTCATTAAATGAACTTTTGTTCCTAAAATGATTTTTGTCTCCTTGTTTTCAGCCCCTCTTCTTTCCTCTGCCCTTTACTATAACCAGAGCTCAGCAAAAGCTGACTGGCTTTGTGCAGACCCTACTTAGGGTAGTCTTTTCTTAATTATTTTATTCATGGCTCCTCCATTTCATTGTTTGCCTTCTTGAAATGTGTTGAAATCTTTCTGTGGTTGATGACTTCCACAGTGTCTTGGCTTTTATTGGTTGCTTAATTTTGGTATTTCTGCAGTTTTATTTAAATATGGTTTCAGGAGGAACAGAAAGTAAATATGTTTCCTAGTCTGCCATCTTGAGCTGAAAATCCCTGTTGATTTTAGCATCCAATGTTCCCATGGAAAAAAACCCAACCTTGGCATTAATAGATGTAACACTCAAGATTTCAGCTTTTCTTGAGCAATCACTAAGGATTTAATATGTGGTCATTTCTAATGGGAAAATAATAACTATCTCATGGCATTGATTTGAGGATTAAATTAGATAATGAGTATGAAATTGCTTTGTAAGGTTTAAAAATCTAAAAAAATGCTTTTTGTTATTATTTGATTTGTTGCTATTTCAACTTTAGCTGACAGTTGTTTATGACCTTGCTTATGTGAGAAAATGCCTTCTGGTTTATTGTTTTGAAAGCCAGATTATATTTTTCAATAGCTCAATGGAAATGGCATCATTTGTGAAGGTTAAGGGTGAAGGCATAAATGTTTCTTGACACCTATCACTTTACAATGTTTTCAGGAACTAATTGACTCATGTATTCCTCTTCCAAATTTTGCTGAGGACCTCCTACCAGCCAGATGCCTTCCATCAGGTGTTGGAAAGCATCTTCTGGATTTTAAATGTCTTAGGCTTTGTGGGCCATATACAGTTTCTGTAACTTCTCCTCCCCTTTCTTCTTCAACAACCTTTCGAAACGTGAGAACCATTATTAGCTCACAGTCACACAGATCCAGGCTGAGCGCCTGATTTGATTTGTGGCCAGTATTTGCCGATCCCTGCTCTGCGTCCTCACTGAGGAGGAGGTGCATTTTTGAGTAAATCACTTCTTTGAATCAACTATTGGTCTTCTGGGGCTTGTCCTTATTCTCCTACAGTCTCTAATCAACATGGCATCCAGAGAGATCCTGTTAAAACATAAGTCAGATCATGTCACTCAAGTCTCTTCAGTGGCTTCTTCACAGGAAAAGCAAAGTCCTCAAAGTGCCTCCACAGCCCTAGAAATCTGGGCCTCTGTTTCCTCTCTGACTGTTTCCTTCTCCTCTCCACTTTGCTCCCTCTGTTTCCACACACTGACATCCTTTCTGCTCCTTGGATACTCCAAACCCACTCTTGCCTCATTGCCCTTCCATCTGACTGTTCCCTATGCTTGTACCATTCACTTCCCAGATGTGCACCTTGCTCCCTCTCACAACCTTAAGTTCCCTCTTAAATTTTATCTTCCCCAGAAAGCCCTCATTGATCACTTAGTTTCAGATCGCAGCCTCCTCCTACCAGCTAACAATCTCCATCTCCTTTCCTTGCTTGCTGTTTTTCTCCAGCACTTACCTGATATACTATTCTATCCATTTATTTAATTTTTATTTACATATTTATACTTAGGATTTTATATTTGCTTATTTACTTTTGTCTCCCCCCTCAGCTCAAGAGAGGGTATATTCATCTGTGTTAATCACTGCTGTGTTTCCTGAACATGCCTATAAATCATACTGAAGAATGGTGCCTGAAATTTGGTAAGGGATCAATAAATTTTCTTGGCTGAATGAAGAAATGTGTTCATAAATTAATGAACAAATCTTCGGGGCTTCTGAATTGAGGACTAATGGGAAGAGGAAGGCAAATGTTTGGGACAGTGTACTGCAAGAAGTAGTATTTGGAGTACTCTGATAGCTATCCTAATAGATAAGATTGTGTTCATTTAAGTAGTTTTAATGGGAGAGCTGGGAACTAGGGACACACAGCATCAAGGTTTTTATAATGCATTCTGTAGAGTTCTTTTTAAGTGTGTACAAATATCATTGAAAAGATATGCATACATATACACCTCTGTTACTTTATTTAGTGCTTTACAAGAGCCCCTCAAGGAAGGGGTAGTAGCAACTATCAGTATCTTTCCTTTATGATGAGCTTAATTTATTCAAAGTTACATCATAATTTATTTGTAACTGTGAAACTAGGCTTAGTTATTGAGTAGACCCTCCCTAGAAACCTATGAAATTAATAAAACCAACGAAAATTTGTTCAGTTTCCAATGATACACACACTACAGACTCAATTATGGGCCATCCAGTTTAATGAAGGGAAGAAGTGATTTAACAAATACAGAGCAAACAGAATATTAAGTTTTGTCCTCCATTAATATTAGTAACTGATAAAGTGGGCTCCAACGCCTTCAAGGTAGCTTGAGACCATCATCTCTGTGTCACGGGCAGGGGGATGTTCAGCCAGGATGTCTTTCTCTGTCACTGAGAAAAATTTCCATGATGTATAATGATACTTACTGAAACAGATATGGGGCATTTGGGTAATTAGGAATCCGTGAGCATATTTTTCCGGAAGCCTTGATTACAAAATGAAGACAGTAGATTTGGACACTTTCAGCTATGAAGAAGTTGTTTGGATATTCATCTTTATGCCGAATGAAATAAGCTTATTTCATCTCCGCAGCTTCCCATATACCATTTTCCAACCTCTGTTTTGTGTTTGGAAAGACTTTTAGAAATTGAAAATCAAGTTAAAAAGTGAGTGACAACTTAAATGATATATGGAATATTTTGCTGATGTACAAGAGCATGCAGAATTAAATATGACCCAGTTCATATGTTAATTTTATTTTAATGTGTATGTTGAGGTGGAGTTTTCAAGGTGCCAGAAAACAAGAATTCACCCATCCTGTTTGGAACTGCAGCACACACACACCTTCAGTTACCAATTCTGTTCATTCCACAGAATCATCTTTAGAAAACATACTGTTCTCTATGTACCTGGTATATATCCCAATTAGTTTGAAGAATTTCCCAGATACTTCTTAATATGTAGTGCTCCAATTCCAATCTTGCCAAGTCCTGTACCAGTGACACAGCACACAGGAGTTTTATTTCTCTGGGTTGTTCAGAACCCAATGAAAGAACAATGGAATGGGATCAAAGAGATCAGGGTTCTTGTCCCATATTTACCATAAAATAATTGTGTCCTCTTGGGAAAATTATAGTCATTCTAGGTCCCTTTCGTTTACTTTGACAGAGCTGCACTAGATGACCCCAAATAACATTGCACTTTTTGCAGTAGTAGCTTAGATGTTATTGGCTTTCTGAAACAAATGAAGACAATGACACATGAAGCTGTGCAACATCTCTGTAACTATGTTTTCTTAGAGTTGCCTCCATTTTACAGATGATAAGATGACTGTGCATAGAAGTAGATGTTTGGAACCAGCGGTTCCAAAGTAAATGGAACTAAACCACAAGTTTCCTTCCTTCCTGAAGCTCACTTAGCCAAAACATAGGCTTCTGCATATTAAGCTGTAAAGCATATTATCAGTATAGTTTAAAAGAAGCTATTGTTCTAGGATTTCCAATTAATAGCAGGAGGTTTTGAAATTCTTAAAAGATCATCTAATTTTGTGAGATTTACAGCTCTATTTTCCTGTCAAGCAAGTTGTATTAGTGCCAGATAATCATCTGAGCTTCTGGATGCTTCTCTGAACCTCTTGAATTTTTCTTCTTGCTATCTGAAATTCAGGCCAGATAAGCCCTTTTCTAGAGCGTATGTACAGACTTGTGTATTTTTATATAGGAAAGCGATGCAGTGAGTCAGGTCGGGGGTTAAGCCCTCATTCTCAGAGTGGTATTGAGCTCCTGGTGAAATATAATTATCATTTCCTCAGAATCGAAAAGCAGTTATCTCTAGTTTTTAATCCCATTAACTATTTATACATTTACGTATATTTATTGTACCTACTAGGTGTGTTCTCTTTGGGAAGTACAAAGCTCTTTGAGACATAGGTTGTTCATTTTTTTGTTTTCCCACAAATGCTGTGACCTTTTGAGCAGGAAGGTCTATATTTTACTAACATCTAGAACCAGCCGTTAACACGGTGTCTAAGATGTAGTCAATAAATATGAAATAGATAAATGAACATATTTTTAAGGAAGGGCCAGGACATGAACAAATAGAAAATTTTCATTTTCAGTCACAAAGCAACCACAGACATAAAAATGATACAGACGACAAGTGCTACGGTCATTCAAAGAAGGCATAGAATAGATACAACAAGAATCTCCTCTATGGCACAGGGAACTATACTCAATATTTTGTAATAACATCTGTATTGGGCACCTGCTCCACACCAGGCCCTGTGACAGGTGCTTACATACTTTCCCTCTACCCCACCCTATGGGGAAAGTACCTCTGCTATAGATTTAACATTTGCCTCCCCCAAAATTCATATGTTGAAATCCTAACCCCCAAGGTGATGGTATCAGGAGGTGTGGCATTTGGGAGGTGATAAGGTCATGAGGGTAGAGCACTCATGAACAAAATTAGTGCCCTCATAAAAGAGACCCCACAGAGGTCCCACGACTTTTCTGCCATGGGAGGTTACAGAGAAAACACGCCAACTGTGACCCAGGAAGAGGATACTCACCAGACAGTGAATCTTCTTGCACCCTGATCTTAGACTTCCAGCCTCCAGAACTATGAGAAATAAATTTCTGTTGTTCATAAGCTACCCAGACTCTGGTATTTTGTTATAGCAGCCCAAATGGATTAAGATAACCTCTGTCCTTAGTTTTCAGACCTAGAAACTCAAATCTGTAGAGGTTACGAGGACCCTAAAGCCACTCAACCAGGCAGAGGCAGATTTGAAATTTAAGTCTCCAAGTCCACATGTAAGTCTATCAGACCCTGTCTCCAGACATGATGTCATGAACAAGAGCTAATGCAGCAGAACAAAGAGTTTACATGCAGCAACACAATTAGCAAACAAAGTAAGAATATAGTAGACGGACTGTTTTTGTCACCCAATAGCCATTCACCACTCTTCCAGCTGAACAGAAGCCAGGTCCCATGGGCACATTCAGCCCTGCTGTTTTCACTTCCCAGATTTGAGGGGTAGAAAATTATTATCCCTCCTGGCCATCAGCACCCTGACCTCCACCGCCCACCGGGCCAGCTTCAAGAATGGCTGGATCCACCTGTTCAAATGAAACAGGTCTGCTCTCTGTGGTGTTGGCTTCTAATTCAAGCAGCTCTCCCCACATGATAGCAAAGCTGGCTCCCAGCAGTTGCAAGCATGAATCCTACCAGCCTAGCAGTCCCAACAGATACCTTTTAAGTATTTTTTCCCCAAAGCTCCAGTTAAAAGTCCTAGGCTGATTCCAATTTGACCTGCTCTGGACATTCTCTTTAGAACCAAGAAGGTTGCTAGACAAAATACAGGATGCCTGCCTTGTTAAAGCTGAACTTCAGATAAACAGTAATTTTTTTAGTAGAAGTATGTTGCAGGCAATATTGAAGACACCCTTAAAAGTCGTGGTTTTCATCTGAGGTTCAGCTTTAACTGGGCGCCCCGTGTGGGCTTTGCCGGCTGTGGTCGCTCTGTTGACTCTGGCAACCTAACAGCCAGTCGTGGGCGCCGAGCGGGGTCGGGGGGTGGGTGGACAGTGGGGGACTGTGGCCCGAGCCGGGTTGCACACCCAGCCCACAGCGTGCAAGGAGAGAGGGGCAGCGTCGTCTCCGCTGCAGGAGCTGAGACGGGGAGAAGGGGAGCGCCCCAAAAGGAAACCAGCTGCCTCTCCCAGGAGAGAGGAGAGGGCTGTTCAGCAGCCAGAAATAGCAGAGGAGCCCGAGCACCGGAGCGGCGGCCTCTGAGGACAAGGCGCACACGTTTCTGGTGGGCGAGGGGCCCGCGGGCCATTCCGTGGGGAAGAGAGGAACCCGCGGCAGCTCCTCCGCCTCCCGAGCCCGTGTGTTTCCCTAAAAAAGCAGCAGCTGTGCAAACTGACGGTTCACAGTTGTGATAAATCGCCTTAGGAAAGCACTCCGATCAAAGTCACATCTAACTAGAACGCAAGAAGTCATCCCTGAACAAATCAATTGCGACTGGAATTTGCGGAGCCTTTGAGTGGCAGCTCTGGGCGCGCACCCACCCCGCTGTTTTGCTTTCCTCGCATGACGAGGGCCACTCACTGGGTCACGGGGACAGCGCGCTGTCTCAGCTGGGGAAGAGGCGCTTCCTCAGGACACATGCGAAACCCAAAGTGTGAAATGAGGCCTTTATTCCATTCCTTTGGGGGATTTCTTAATGACGTAAAGCCCAACTTGGTTTCAGATCTGCCTGTCATTTCCATGCCAGAACCTTCCTGGGGGGTCCACCCAGCAGCGGGGTGTCCAGGCGCCACAGGGCTGTGCTCTCCTTCCCAAGCCAGTTCATCTCCATCTGTAGCATTTTCAGAGAAACTCATGGATAGGTTTTCTCCAACAGGTTCTTTTTCCTTCAGTTTAGAAAGTCATTCGCCTGCACAAAATGAATGGCCTGAAGACATCACTGAGCCTCTTTTTCTCCCAGGGTCAGGGCCAGCACAGCCCCCAGACCACAGGGGCCCAGGGCCTCACAATGGGCTTCAGGCCTTCACCTCCCCTCCCGCCTCTCCCACCCCGCCCTACCCCTCCCCTCCTCCCACAGAAATCACATCCCTTTCTCCAGACGCCCCACTTGAGCTTGATTTCCAGCAGGTCTTTACCCTGCCAGTTAGTAATTCGGGACTAATTAGATGATTGCCTTCATTTATGGTAGCAGTTGGTGGGGGGGGGGGGAAATGAAATGGCTTTGCCCCTATTCTTGTTGGAAAAATAAATTACACCCACTGTCACTTGAGATCTTATTTTTCCCCCCAATCAAGCAAATTAGCAGCGTGGTTCATTTTCCCAGCATTCACTCCTCAACAGACGGCAGTGCCCTGGAACATGGCTTAGAGCTGTGTGGTCAGTGCAATTGTTTGGGGCTGTTTGTGCCGACAATGAGAAGAGACGCCTGTCTCCCAAAAGAAGAGCGGCCCTTGTCTTGCTTAGGCCAACGAGCTGCCCTGAGCGCTGCCCGCCTGGCTTCTGAGGAAGATGTACACCGCCATCTAGTGGAGATTGGGGCTCACTGCAGTGTGCTCGTTCTCCCCCTTTTCCTTCTGGCCGGTAAGGACAAGCAATAATGTTTCTTGTAAGTTCCTAAAAGTAGGGAGGTCTCTTTATATCACCAGGAATGAAATGTTTGCCTCAATGTCTGTAATGAAAGTGCAACCCCATGCTTGCACAGCGTCTGTCTTGTCAGTAGCCCTCTTTCATCCCGATGTTTAGGTCCAAGACAGGATTGTCATTGTCTGAGCAATGGGTATCTCTGTGAAGCTGGGTAGTTCTCCCCTGTCCCAAGTAGTGTGGGAAGAGACAGTCAGCACCCTCACAGGCGCCTTCATCTCTGCAGCCTCACCATCACTCCTCATCTCGCCCACAGCAAGCCCGATTCCAAAGTGCACAGGGTAGAGGCGTTCGAAAGTTGGCTTGCTCAACCAGGGGCATTGCCACTTCCCAGCGGGAGCCAGAAACACACCCACATCCTAAGACTCTTTTCAGTCTTGGCATTGAGGGGGTTCCCACTCTGTCTCCTGACTACACACAAGTCAGTGTCTTTTTCCTTTCCGCTCATTCTACCTACATGAAGAGCACGTTGATCTCCCCAGTTTTAACACAGGAACCATGATTTTCTTGGGTTTTGTGTACAGGGGCAGAGAGAGCAAGTACATCCCAGTATGGAAGGGCTTGGGGCCGTGGTTCTCAACCAGGGGCAATTTTGCACCCAGGAGACATTTGCAAGTGTCTTGGGACACTTAGGATGGTCACAGCTTAGCGGAGGCTAAAAGTCCTTCCATCACAGGACAGGCCCACAGCAAAGAAGCATCCAACCCCACCCAGCAGTCGTGCTGAGGCTGAGAAAGCCTGGTTTAGGCTCACAGATATCGCCCTCCAGCAAGCCGGTGAGAACACTGATTGTCCTCAAATGAGCCACACTGCAGAGGCTATGGATAGATAATTCATCCTCTCCCAAGTCAGTACTGACCACCGTTTTTCTTCTTTTAGACTCTTCCATTTTAAACATAATTTAGCTGTCTCTTTTTGCTCCCTCTGCTTTACTGGGAAGAGAAAGGATTGGAAAGGGGGAGGGGAAAGCGACAGCAAAGGAGGATTAGAGGCCTGACCTGTTTCTCCTGGAGAAGCTGGGCACATTCCTCTCTCACACGTGCTTTGTGACCGAGCAGGGTACAATTAAAGCACAATAACTTGCTTGTTATTCAAGTCAGGCATTAGTCCGGGTAATGGCGTGCTTGGTGGAGAGATGGATTTCCTTGTTAGGAGCTAAGCACAGGATTAGCTGAATTCTCCATGGAGAAATCTTGATTTGTTCAGGTCTTTCATGTTTTCCACAGAGAAGGGATTATGTCTTCCTAAAGAGGGGACTTGCTTAAAAAGCTACAAAGTATAAGAAAAGGATTTAGGGCAGAGGGGCCTGTGGCTACCTAGCTGAGGGGTACAGGGAATTTCAGAGCCAAAGATTATTTAAAGCCATAAAGTTCAAAAAATAATTGGTTTAGGGACTTCCCTGGTGGCGTAGTGGTTAAGAATCCACCTGCCAGTGCAGGGGACATGGGTTCGAGCCCTGGTCCGGGAAGATCCCACATGCCGCGGAGCAACTAAGCCCGTGCGCCACAACTACGGAGCCTGCGCTCTAGAGCCCACGAGCCACAACTACTGAGCCCGAGTGCCACAACTACTGAAGCCCACGTGCCTAAAGCCCGTGCTCTGCAACAAGAGAAGCCACCCAATGAGAAGCCCGCGAACCGCAACGAAGAGTAGCCCCCACTCGCCGCAACTAGAGAAAGCCCGCACGCAGCAACAAAGACCTAAGGCAGCCAAAAATAAAAATAAATAAATTTTAAAAAATTTATTTAAAAAAAAATTGGTTTAACACTACTGCATCAGTGCTGGCGAGTGCGCTGTAAAGGCAATTAAGCATGAGCTAATATTCATTTTACTTTGGCTAATTACTGCATGGATCCAGGAGAGGGAGAGGAAAGAAAACATGCCCCCTCCCTGGCAATCAGGGAGGACGTTGGTTTTGGTTTCTTTGCCTCATAGGCATGCTTATTAGTTGGGGTGCCCAGAATCCAGCCATCACAAGGGCCTTATTAGTTAAAACACAGGAAAATTGTTCTCTCAAGGCAGAACAGTGAATGCTCTGCTGTCCCAGTGACCAAGCAGAAGCCACTATTAGTTTTAACTCCATCGATTATTGTTAGCCAGAGAGGACATGACATACACAG
This sequence comes from Eubalaena glacialis, assembly GCF_028564815.1. Classification (NCBI taxonomy): domain Eukaryota; kingdom Metazoa; phylum Chordata; class Mammalia; order Artiodactyla; family Balaenidae; genus Eubalaena; species Eubalaena glacialis. The sequence goes on along the minus strand of NC_083718.1, from coordinate 38,824,798 downwards.
TCCTGACTTCACCCATGTGCCTGCTGAGCCTGGGTCAGGGGCTCTCAACCCAGAGCAACTCTGCACCCCTCCCCCCAGCTCCCCAACCCCGGGACAATTGACAATTTCAGGAGACATTTCTGCCTGTCACAGTTGGGGAAGGACTACTGGCATCTACTGGGCAGAGGCCAGGGATACTGTAGGAGTATCCTACAATGCCCAGGACAGCCCCACAGCAAAGAACTATCAGACACAAGATGTCACCAGTGGCAAAGGTAGGAGGTCCTGGTCTAGACAGAGGCAATTTCCTCTCCTTGAGTAGGTGAAGGTCTTCAGAATCTCCGCTTCCTCAAATACATAATGGACAAGTCATCAGATGACCATATTTCATGCTAACTAACACGCTTTTCTTCCCCCTTTTCTACACTGGGTATTCATTCTCCCAATTCAGGAAATCGAGTGACACTAAGAAAAACTTGCCCTGGAAGAATGGTCCGCGGGGGCAAACCGAGACCCAAGTCGGTGCCCACCCTCTCCTTCCCCGATTCACACACACACAGCCAAGAGAGAAGACAGCGAGCTTCTCTGCAATCCCCTGGTTCGGAGTTTTGAGAAGTTTTATTCCCTTTTCTGAGATTACCCACTCTTCCCTGCATGAAGCATGTTCAGCGAAGTCATTTGTCCTGCAGCTTTACAGGAGTTAAGAGCCCGCAGCTGCGAGATACCCATTTCCTCCCTGGAGAATGAGGACTCCCCCTGAGGGAAGTTAATGCTCAGGACAGGAGCATCTGTGGAGCTGGTTACAGCCAAGGGGCTGTGACTCAGGACTGTCCCAGGCAGGCCATCAACTCTCTAGGAGAGCCTCAAGGATGCACTTAGCCTCCGTTTACAGGAGGTGAGGAGGGCAGAGTACTGCAGACGGGGAGCGGGGCGGCCACACCCAGACTAAACCCTACCCGGCACCCTGCAAGAGACAGAAAACCTCTCCCCTCAGGTCCCACCAGCCCTGCTCTCCCCTTCTGCGCACCCTCTCCAAATGCGTTTTCCTGCTTTGCCCCCTCCCATTCAATCTGTTCTAGGTACAGCGGTCACGGTGATCCTGGTAAGTCCCAAGTCTGATCGTGTCACTTGGAGCTCAAAACCCTTCAGAGGCTCCCATCTGGATTCCCATAAAAGCAGTCTTCTCCCTCTCTCCGCCTCCCCATCCCTCTCTCTCTCTCTCTCTCTCTCTCTCTCTCACACACACACACACACTGTCCCTCCCCTTCCCTCAAGCCCTTCCAGACACACTGGCGCGCTGTCCCTGGCTGTTCCTAGCAGCTCCCTCCCCATAGCCTCCCGCACTTACTATTCTCTCTGCCTAGAATGTTCTTTCTCTCCGTATCTACAGGGGCTGCTCCCTCCGGTCTGTCCACATGTCCCCTTCTAATTAGGGTAGCCCTCTTTCCCTTTGATGCTTTATTGTTCCCGTAACCTGCATCATCTGGTAACACGCTAAAAACTTCCATGCTTTTATCTGGGGGTCCTTCCCTACCCCACCTCTCACTCCCAAATTGCAAGGATCTCTGTATAACATTTTCACAGCTGTCTATCTCGAGGACCAAGTACAGTGCCCGGCTCCAGCAAGCACTCAGATATTCGCTGAAGAAATTAGGAAATGGACCAGGCTACTTAGCTTCAGAAGCTCTTTCATGGAAGTTCCCATCCCCTCCGTAACTGTTCTCAGCTAGTTGACTGAAGACTAGCACCCTGACAATGAGGCAACTCTAAACTGTGAACGACAAAAATATTTACTGTGTCTCCGAGGGGCACTTGTGTTTGGTGTTTTTTTTTTTTTAATAATTTTTTAAATTAATTTTTAAATTTATTTATTTTTGGCTGCGTTGGGTCTTCGTTGCTGCATGCGGGCTTTCTCTAGTTGCGGCGAGCGGGGGCTACTCCTCGTTGCGGTGCGCGGGCTTCTCACTGCGGTGGCTTCTCTTGTTGTGGAGCACGGGCTCTAGGTGCATGGACTTCAGTAGTTGTGGCACACGGGCTTCAGTAGTTGTGGCTCCCAGGCTCTAGAGCGCAGGCTCAGTAGTTGTGACGCACGGGCTTAGTTGCTCCGCAGCATGTGGGATCTTCCCGGACCAGGGCTCGAACCCGTGTCCCCTGCATTGGCAGGCGGATTCTTTTTTTATAAATTTATTTATTTATTTATTTATTTGTGGCTGTGTTGGGTCTTCATTTCTGTGCGAGGGCTTTCTCTAGTTGCAGCGTGCGGGGGCCACTCTTCATCGCGGTGCGCAGGCCTCTCACTAACGCGGCCTCTCTTGTTGCGGAGCACAGGCTCCAGATGCGCAGGCTCAGTAGTTGTGGCTCACGGGCCTAGTTGCTCCGCGGCATGTGGGATCTTCCCAGACCAGGGCTCGAACCCATGTCCCCTGCACTGGCAGGCAGATTCTCTACCACTGCGCCACCAGGGAAGCCCCCGGATTCTTAACCACTGCGCCACCAGGGAAGTCCCCGGATTCTTAACCACTGCGCCACCAGGGAAGTCCATGTTTGGTTTTTAATTGTAGTGAAATGCACATAAAATTGTATCATCGTATCATTTATGAGTGTAGAGTTTAGAAACGTTCAGGACATTCACGTTGTGCAGCAGCCAATCTCCAGAACTCTTTTCTTCTGGAAAAACTGGAACTCTCTGCCCTCCAGCAACCCCTACTCCCAGCCCCCAGCGCCCACCATTCGACTTTCTGTCTGTATGAGCTTGACCACTCTAGGTGCCTCATACAAGTGGAATTGACAGCATTTGTCTTTCTGCGACTGATAGGTTAGCATCATGTCCTCAAGATTCATCCATGTTGTAGCCTGTGTCAGAACTTCCTCTTTAAGGCTGAATAATATTCTGTTGTGTACACACCCCGTTTTGCTTATCTATTCATCTGTCAGTGGGCAGTTGGGTTGCTTCCACAGTTTAGTTATTGTGAACAATGCTGCTATGAACATAGGTATACAAAGTATCTTGGAAAACCTGCTTTCAATTATGTTGGGTATATACCCGGAAGTGGAATTGGATCATATGGTAATCCTACTTTTAATTTTGAGGAACCACCATAATATTTTGCACAATGGCTGTACCATTTTACATTCTCACCAGTAGTGCACAGGGTTCCAATTTCTTACATCCTCATCAACCCTTGTTATTTTTTGTTTTCATAGTAGCCACCCTAATGTGTGTAAGGCGGTATCTCACTATAGTCTTGATTTGCATTTTCCTAATGATCGGTGATGCTGAGCATCTTTTGATGTGTTTATGGGCCATTTATGTATCTTCTTAGCAGAAATGTCTAATCAAGTCCTTCGCCCATTTTTTAACCAGGTTGTTTGCTTTGTGGTTGAGTTTTAGGAGTTCTCTGTACACTCTAGATATTAATCCCTTATCAGATATATGATTTCCAAACATCTCCTCTCATTCTGTGATTGCCCTTTTCCTCTGTTGATAGTGTCTTGATGCACAGATTTTTAAAAATTTTCATGAAGTCCAATTTCTCTATTTTCCTTTTGTTGCCTGTGTCTTCGGTGTCATATTCAAGAAATCATTGACAAAATCTAATGCCATTAAACTTTGGGGCACTTGTGCTTTTTAAAAGGACCTTTTAATGACAAGTTCCCCAGTTTGGGGAGTTCAGAGCCCTGAAACCTCCCAATGCAGAAAATACATAAGAACCAGAGTGCTTAATCAACATTTCTGTTGGCAAGCGAGGTCCCAAGGAGCGTGTGGAAGCACAGCGGAAGTAACATGGAGGACTTTTAGGAATGCTCTCTGCCACCTTTGTTTCCTCCCTCTTTCTCCATATATCCCTCCCATTTTTCCTTCCTTCCTTCCTAACAGATAACATGTCTGGGGCAGGATATGGTGAGGAAAATGCTTTTACCTCACTCCCCTATAAGAACACTGACCGCCCCATGAGCCTTGAAGAAACAATTTGCCTAATTTGGAGAGAAAAACTCCATTCAAGCCCTGCTGGGATTAAAGTTCAAATCTGCGTGACCACAAAACCCACGTTCATGGACCCACTTGCCTCTATTGCTTTTTTAAGCTATAGGAATGCTGGATGAGGAATGTTGTCTGTTATTAACTAGAAAAACATGATCCCCCTTTGAGCCTTCATGTCATTACCTATAAGATGAAAATGGACAAGCACAGCACGTTTCCAGTGTTATTTTTGAAATTTTCAGTGTTATCTTACATGAAAATAACATGAAGACACAGAAGCAAACCTGCCTGATTCTCCCTTATGCCTTGACTTCTTGGCCTGCAAAGAGGTCTCCAAGACCCTCCTTGGACAATCCAGGGTTCCACCCAGCACTGAGCTAGATGACCACTGGCTCCCTTCCAGCCCAGTGAGTCTTTGCATGACTGTTTTGGGTTTTTTTCCCTAGACTCCCATTTCTTAAAAGTTTAAGAGGAGAGCCAATCACAGACCTCCATTTCACCCAAGGGCTGGCATGCCATGAGGTCACCAATATTTGTGTTATGTACTGCTAAGAGATTAAGTGGCAGTATAATTTCAGAGAAAAGTTAGGTTCCCTGGAAGTCAGGAACCCCAGCATCCTGCCCTTAAACACTCGAATGACCTTGAGCAATGAAAGGTCTCCAGACCTTCATTTCTTATCTTCAAATGAGAAGACAAATTGGACTACATCACTGTTTCCTAAAGTGTGGTGTGTACACCGCTGTGGAAATTAAGCAATAGGTAGAAAAAAGTTAGGTGCTTTTATTTTATGTATATATCTATAAATACTTAAATAGCCTCTCAACTCTACAATATCTTAGCTATTATTGCTACAGCAAGGCTGAAATCGTTGACACACACACAAGCAAGACCCAATGCTAGTATACATGGTGAAGGTATCTCACCTTCAGGAATTGTCCTTTCCACCCAAACTGTCCAGAAGTATTGACACTGATGAAATGGATCACTAGTGTGGATCCTCATATACCAAATTCCCATGAGCTTTGCTGAGAAGACCTCAGCAGTGCATCAAAGCATCCCTTTGATGCAATGTGAATAAGGTTTAAAAAATTTATTAACGTGGTTAGTAACTGACTGCAGTTTGGGCAATCCCACGCTTGATTTCTTGGTTTCTTCCACTTCTAGCTGTCTTTGACGTGTGACATGTTGAGACGAAAGTCAGTATGCTCTTCAGGTCAGTCTTAATCTATAACCTGTGTTATACATGTGCCTCATTAAGGACAAATTTCTAGTTCCAGATGGGGAATTTTGGAGCAGGCTTTTTTCTCTAAATGAATGGGCCTCTACTCCAAGAACACAGACTTCACATATATGGGTATAAATACATACATACACCAAAGTCAAATCACTTTCTATCCCTCTATTCTCAGTTTAGGCCCTGAAGGTATTATTTACAGCCCAACACTTGGCCTGCAGGGAAGAATCTCATCCACCTGAGATCTTAGGCACAGTGCCTTCAATCCCCTCCTCTCTTTCTGTTAAATTTCTGCAAAGGCAGGAAGTACCAGAGTGATGCAGAGGTTGGCTGGAAAGTTGAGAAGAGGCCCCAAAGATGTAAGGCTTAGGATGACCCTAAAGAACAGATGGGGTTTGGATAGTCGACACGGAAGCTAGAGAAAATTCCAACTGGGCAAGGAAGGAGTGGGCACTATAAATGGGGGACAGGGAAAAGACTGGAACACAGGGTTTGGACTGGGAAGCAAAGAAGATGCTATAAGGCAGGTTCGAGGGGTGGGTTAGAGAGAGCATGATGGCCCGCTAAACCTTTTAAGCTCCACTCTGTGCCACTCACGTGCTACAAAAGGATTTATTTCAGTGTGAGGTAAGATGTAAGTGCTGCTTTAAGAATTTAACTGAACCAAAATGACCTGGGGACCAGGATGCTAGTCTACTGTTATAGGTTCTGTTCTCCTGGGGAAAAAACCAACATAGAAAGGTGCATTAATCTGCTTGGGCTGCCATAATAGAATACTAGAGACTGGAGGCTTAAACAACAGAAATTTACCTTCTCGCAGTTCTGGAATTCTGCAGTCTAAAATCAAGGTGCCAGCAGAGTTGCTTTCTTCTGAGGCCTCTCTTCCTGGCTTGCAGACAGCTGCCTTCTCACTGAGGCCTCACATGGTCTTACCTGTGTGTGTGCATGGACAGAGAGAGGTCGCTGATATCTCTATCTTCTTATAAGAACACTAGTCCAGTCTGATTAGGGCCTAACCATTATGACCTTATTTAACCTTAATTACCTCCTTAAAGACCCTATTTCCTAATACAGTCACATTAGAGGTGAGGGCTTTAACACAGGAATTGGCGGGGGCAGGGGGGATACAATTCAGTTCCCAATAAATGGTGTGAACTTGGACCAAAGCACGTGATCACAATGGAAATGCAAGGACAGGACAAGAGGGACTTTGGAAGGATGAAGAGAAGATATTTGTGAAGGGTAGAGAGGACTCAAAGACAGCACTAATGTTACCAACCCAAGCACATGGGGACTGGAGATGCCTTCCGGAAGAACCCCCTCACAGGGCTTTATATGCCATTATCCTCCTCCCCATCACTCTCTTCTGCAGGGTAACTCATGCATTTTCCAATGTAAGAGCAGCCTGTCTTTTATCAAACGAGAATCGTTAGGACCAAGTATAAAGAGTTTTTTAGGATGGTACAATAGACTATAACTAAGGAAAACGGGATGGTATTAAATGAAGGGGATTTAGACTTCAGCAAAAAAAAAAGACCATAATATTGAGCTCTGTTAGACAGGATAATATTCAGTTTCCCAGAGGAAGAGCTGACACATTCATTCAGCGATCCAAAGCCAGTTTCAAAATTGCACTCACGTGTGTTCGGCAAACCGCTGTCAGAAGCTGTGAAGCCTCTTCCTTTTTTCATCTACCTCCCAAGGTACCTGTGATCCAATGTCACCGGCCAGACCATCATAATGTCCCATCTGACTAGCAGTCGTGCTAGCCCTTAATCATTTACATTAAATGTATGTGCCATCAGAAACCTGAAGATCATTCACAAGCTGGCTTTGATTGCATTCCGCAGAAGCAGACCCTAAGATGAGGATTCGTGCACGTGTTCCCAGGGAGACTGGCAAGGGGAGGGGGGAAGCAGGACAGAGACGAGATGAAGCCACGCAAAGATATATGGCCAGCAGGTCCTGCAGAGGGTAGTTTCACCACTCTGAAGTGCAAGTTGTGCCTCAGAGCTGCGGCCAAGGAGCTGGGCTTTCCTACCCCTTCACCTACCTGTCACTGGCTAAGGGCTACACCAGAGTGATTTCCAGGCACCACAGTCAACCTTCAGGCACTTCAGTTTCTCCAGGTGTTCAGACAAACTCCAGTAGCCCAAGTGCAGTTTTCCCCAAAAGAGTCCCAGGTACCTACTGTGGCAGTGAAAGCACATCAAAGCCAGTGGGAACATAAAAACTGTAAAAAGGAATTCAAGGGAATCTGGCCAAACACACACACCCTAATTTCACAGTTCTACTAAAATATAGGCAAAGGAAAAAGTCATGAATGGGCACAAAGATTTAACTGGGTATGTTTGTTGCAGTGCTGTTTTAAATGGATGTGTCAACTAGGATGCTTTTGGTTTCAAGTAACAGGAACCTCAACTCAAACTGAGCTCAGTAATACAGGGAGTCTGCCGGTTCACCTACTGAAAAGTTCAGTAGTAGTTCGAGTTTCCACCATGGTTCTACCTGGACTTCTCTGCCAGTTCTCCCAGCTCTGCCTTCCTCCATGTGCAGACTTTGTTCTTAACTTGGCTTCCACATGCCTTTTTTTTTTAAGGGCTGCAGCTGTTAGAGGAGAGGAATTTTTTCCCCTTTTCCTAGCCATAGAACACATAGAACATAGTACTGAGCTTCATTCCAGCGGAATTAACTTAGGTTCCTTGCTTGCTCCTGAACCAATCCCTGTGGCAAAAGGGCATGGGGCCACCTTGGGTTAGTTTACACCAAGCAGGGCTGATTTGGGGCGGGGAGGGAGAAGAGAAATCCTACCCTGACCACGTAGCTGATAGGCAGTGGACAAGGGGAAGTTCTAAATAGCCACTAGAGCCAGGCAAACGGAAGATAACCTAAAATGACTGTAAACTGGACACTGGTTTTACAATTTATCTTCATTCGGTGGAATACCACACATCCATTTAAAACACGTAACAAAACAAAAAGATGTTCAAAAAGTACTTTATATAGAAAGAGTAGATTATAATACTCTTGGAAAGACATACACCCATTCATTAACAGCCATTATCTCTATGTGGTGGCGTTTTGTTTGGTTTTAAGATTTTCATGTTGAATTTTTCTTACCCATATTCATATTTTCCAAAATTTTATAATAAAATATTTTTCTTTGTAACAAGAAAAATATCCATTCCACTACCTTCATGCTTTTTAAGGGGCTGCATTTTTCTCATCTGCTTTTCCCATTAAACTTCCAAAGTAGGTAGTGTAGCATTTATTCTTTTTTTAATAAAAGAAATAGGTCCAACAAAATTACGTGACATGCCCAAGTTCTCACAGCAAGTTATTATAGGAGTTGATGTTAAAAATCAAGGAATCTCGGTTTCTATGGCAATTGTGTTCCAGTCCTCCATGTTCAATGATTCCTTTCCCTGAGCTGATAAGGAATATTCACACTCTTGACACCTTTGCCCCAAATAAAATCAGCGTTGACAAAGGGACTTCTCCACTCCGCACCAAAAAGTTTCAACATTTCAAAGAAATGCCAGTTCCTTTCGTATCACCCCAAAAGCAGTCTAGTGGACCCAGCCCTGATGAACAGGATTATTAGTGACACACAGGGAATGAGGTTCTCCGGCCAGCCCCCATTAGTGGCGCACGGCTAACTGCTGACTGCTGGGGCCAGTCCTGTTGGAATGGGAAACCTGACTCTACGTCCATGGGTTATTTTGTACTTTTTTTAACTGTCCGTGCTGGTGTGACAGAGGATTGATCCAACCATCGGGGCGCAGGGACTTCTCCCAGTTCACAGGTCCAAAGATGCACTGGGCTGTCTTTCCAACCTCTCCATCAATAGCAGTGCCAAGTCCACCCTTGGGAAAATAACGCTAAGGGAAAGATCAAAATACCAGATCCATGTCCTTAGTGAACCACACCACGTGGGATTTAGGTAAATAATCGTCACACCCGCACCCTCATTACCAGCACCAAATCTCTCAGAACCACTACAAATCATCTCATTTTATCCTTCACGTATTTTCTATGAAATATCAGCCTTATTCTAAATTTGGGCCATTATTTTAGACTACCCAGGCCATCCGGAACCCTCAATTCTGAGGACAAATGAAAAACATAAGGTCTCTTTAAGGCCTAATGTAAAACTTCAAACTTCTGTGGCTCCAACATCAGCCAACTTCCCGGAGGACATGTGCCTGGTATACGGCTGCACTGTGTACTGTGACATTTTCTTTATCTACGGCGACATCGAGTGTGGGGCTCATCCCCTTCTGGGCACATGGGAAGATTACATCTTTGCTTCTTTTAACTTTGGGTCCCGTGACTAGTTCTGGTCAATTGGTTCTAAGGGGCAGTGATATGTGTCATTTCTGGGCCAAAGCACTTGACAGACAGTGAGACCCTCCACTCGCCTCCACCTACATCATCGATCACAGAAGTATGTGTTGAGATGGAGGGGCCACGAGGTCGAATCAGCCTTTACCATTGAGCCAACCCTTCCTTGGAAGAGTCTCCCAGACCCACAGCCAACATCAGGTGAATGAAAAATAAACGTGTGTGTTTTAAAGATACTTAAATCCTGTGTTGATTTTTACAATAACACAACTAGCCTACCTTAACACATGCTTACTATGGGGTCAGTCACAGTGCTGGGCACTTCACAAGCATTATCTCACTTACTCTTCAAAAGTAAGATTGATTCTATTAGAATTCCACTTCACTGATGGAGAAACAGAAAGGTTAAGTAACTTATCCAAGATCACACAGCAACTAAGTGATGCAACTGGATTAGACTCCTAAACGTACATTCATAACCACCACATTGCTAAAGAAGCCAAAGGTGAGCTCATAATAATGAGCTGAGTCAGAAGAAGGAGAGAAGCAGGGAGCAAGAGAGCCTTAAGGGCTAGGATTGAGAAAAATTTGAGGATTAGGGGAAAAGCAGGCACCTTAGAAAAAGGCCTAAGGCATCAACTCCCAAAATAACGTTTGGCAATTTAACTACATCAGAATTATTACAGGTTAAAAACTACAAATATATAAATAAACTAACAGTTAACTGAATTACATGTGTGTAAATGGAACATGTCACAATCAAGATGAGTATAGAAAAGTTTCACCTATTTTAAATGCTGAGAACAATTGCCTGTTTTCCTATCAGGTGGAACACTGAGCCATTTTTCCTCACAAAATACTTTACTTCCAATGACTACTCAGATGCCAGTCTTCATATAAACCCAACAAAAATTTTAGGAGAATAAATTCTATTGACCATTCATTTGTTTAGAATATAACCAGACTTGGCATTCCATTGGACAGTAAATCAAAGAACCCAAAGCAATAACATTGAACCAGAGTCATTGTGGCGTGCCTTAGATGCAGACACATATATTGCCACTTTTAAGAAAATTTTCAAGATGTGATTATAAATAGGCATCTCCAGACATTAGTAAAAAAAAATGTAAATTCAAAATTTCAAGCAATAAGCATGAAAGATGATTCTTCAGTAAATTAAAATTCATTTTCTAACAATGTTGGAAAACATCTACTTATATATATACACATTTATGCATATAACATTTTATTATGCTTTAAGGAAAGCCAATTGGAAGAATCAATATAAATGTATCATGTCTTAATATTCCCAAAGTTTAACTCCACCTAAATACTGACAATGAAAATATCAGTTTTAATTTAACCTGTAACTATAGGTTTACTTTAGAATCTATGGAACTGTTTTAATTTCTTAACTTGTCAGAATCCACCTGCCCTCCACTCCTGCATTTAGTTCCTGGTTTCAATTTCCATCCTTTTCTGCCCTGTAGTCTTCACGTTTTTTCAGTTAGACTCTGGACTAAATATCAGCAGAGGACAGAGACACCACCCCCCCCCCACCTCAACTAGAAGAGAGGAGGTGCCATTTACATTCTTTATTGAGATGTGCCTATAAACTCATAAAAAATATCCAAGGAATAAACAAAAACTGAAAGTAGGTTGTCACCCGATGAGACCTTCTCCTAAGATCGTGTCAACTGAGCACAAGGACTCTAAAATGATTCCAACCTTCAGGTTTCACATATTGTTGCCTTTTTAAAGCAATTTAAAGCCCCCCCAAAAGATGTTTTAGAATGGGAGGAAATCCAGTTGGAGGAGATACAGGAAAGAACAACTAACTACCCATCTCCCCGCTGTCCCACCTCTCCCCCGCACACGATTGCCACTCCAGTTTGACTTCTCAGGGATCCCAGCACAGCACACCAGCACTTATTCTCACCCTTTGGTAAATGCCCTTCCCAGATCCTTTTTCCTACCAGAACCTGCATATCCATCCTTCAGAGCCCAGTTCAAGTGCCACTTCCACCATGAAGCCCCTATGAAAGTTCAACCCACTGGGATCTTTTCTAAATTTCTATTGTTCCAACCTTCTTTTATCACACACTCAGGATGGGGTTGTTTTGGTCAACATTTCCATGTGATTAGTCTTCTTCCCCCACCTAGACAGTAGTCTTCACACATTTTTATTTTCCAGAGTATCTAGCATGACATTGATCATTAGCAGAGGCTGAGTTTCAATGTGTTGTTTAGATAACTATGTATAATAATGAAATATTGAAAATGGGATGACAAAAAGTCAGACTTAAGGATTACAATCCAGTTTCCTCAATATAAGTAAACATCAGTCTTAATTGTGGCAAACCCAACCCCAATGACCTAATTCATCATTTGAGAACCCATAAATAATTAATTTTTAAATATCCTTTGCTTCTAGGAGGAAACAAAAGGTTACAGCCTTGAGCTTTGACACTAACCCACTAACACATTCTGTAGAACAATGTGACCTGAGAAAGGCAGCTCAAAAATCATGCCGCGACTGAATTTCATCATGGCGAGACTAGATGGAAGGCAAGGGCTTCACAGTTGTAGTAATATTGATTTTTTGGAAAACTTGGTTTCAGTAGTACTAGTTTTTGTCCATTAAGCAGCAACCACTGCTGAGCATGTCAGACAAAACTTCTGAGAACCTAACATTAATGCACTTTCATGCGAAATTTTGAAATTCAATTTAGTTATGTTATAGAACAGGAATCACTGAAAACAAGCCGAATCTCCAACAATAGGGGAACAGATGAGTTAAATGTAGGGTATGCTGCTGACGCTTCCCTTCCTGCCTTGGGTGGCAGCCATGCTGCTTCAGCATAACTTCCCCCACCCCCAATGCAAGCCAGTCCAAATCATCTCATCCTCCCACCCTTTGCTACAATGATTCTATCAGTTGTGGGCAGAAACCCAGCTAATCAGTTTGTGGCATTCCCTATCTGTAATGACTGGTTTCGTCTAGTCCAATCAAAGTGAAGACAGAGCTTTTGTTTGACAGCTGGGGGAGAAGAACTGTCTGGCAAGTCCAGTGCTATGGACTGAACTGCATCCGCCACCCCCAAATTCACATGAAGTCCTAACCCCCAATGGGATTACATTGGAAGATATGGCCTTCAGTTGGTAATTAGGTTTATAGGAGGTCATGAGGGTGGGGTGCCCTTAAAGGGATTAGTGCCCTTACAAGAACAGACACCAAGGAGCTTGCTTCCTCTCTCTCTCCACCCACAGGCAGCAAGAAAAGGCCATGTGAGAACAAAGAGAAGGCAGCAGTCTGCACCCAAGGAGAGAGCCCTCACCAGATATTGACTCTGCTGGCACCTTGATCTTGGACTTGCAGTCTCTAGAATGGTGAGAAATAAATTCCCGTGGTTGTGCTATTTGGTTCTGGCAGCCGAAGCTGACCAGGACATCCGGTATGTAGGTGTGAAGCCTGAAACAGGAGGGGCCTTTTATATCCCCTGAAGAAAGCCAGCCTGAGGATGGAGCCTTCTGAAGAAGGGTAGACCTCTTGAGACAAAGAAATGCAAACAATGTCCTGATGACATCACTCCCAATGCCACCTGAAGTTTGGGCTTCTTTCACTTGCTAATAAAAGCCTCCTAACATACACAAATTATATAGGCACAAGAATAAGGTTTAAAAGAGAATAAGGAAACATGAAAACATTGAATTTTCGGGGTAGGGAGGTTGGCAGTTTCGCTTTTATTCCAAATCAGTTCACCTTCATTAAGAGCTTACAAAGGATCAGATATATGCATTATCTCATTCAATCTCCATTTTACAAGGAGGTAACTGTAAGTGTAATTTTAATGTTTGTTCCATAAATTAAAACTTTCACATTAATAATTGAACTGTTAAAAGATTATGTGCTCCTAGAAACCATTCTCCTATAGAATAGTAACAGTATAGAGGTTTGTTGATACGGAAGAATCACTCTACATAATACATGAAGGGCAGATGGACAATCTCTTATCCAAACAAGTTTACAAAGGAAAGATAGCGCCAGTTGAACCTCACATAAATATCATTTAATCCTGCCCTTTATTACAGTGATACCAATATGGTTCATAGATAAGATGACCACAATACTAGGGACATGGTAAGGATTCAATAAATATTTGTTGAATTTTATAAACAACCCTGTGGTTAACCCTCTGTCATGTATTTCATTCCTTTAATAGTGTTTATTCAAATGCTTCTGTTGAGATAGCATTTCCATACTAGTCTGTTCAAACTAAAACTAAGAATTACACTCACCTGAATCTACATCAAACTGGCATCTCATTACTCTATCTGGAAGTCCTTGATATTTTAAAATGCTGTGCTCGATAGCTTCTATACGCCTCTCCAGACCCCCTCTCCACCGTTTCCACCCTGTGACCTGTATGATGTATACTGGCAAGCTTCCAGTTGGGTTTGGTCAACGGAGCGGACAGACAGTAGACAGGAGAACGAGGCTGGAACACTTATCCCTCTGGCTTTCCTTCTGCAGGGCCACCACAGGCTGGCAGTCTCCTGTCATTAGCCACTTCTATACAACCTGGCTCCACAAGTTGGTATCTCCACTGAGGATAGTGCTAACAGAGCCCCACAAACAACCCACTGTTTCTAGCCCCAGCATACAGCACAACTGCCTGTGATTCTGCTCCACACATAAATAATCCCTTTATCAAACTCACTACAAATTATCCAATTAGGGTATGACATTTGATTTCTCCAGGACCCTGACTGATACGTAGTGCCCAGGCAAATTTGTAATACAAGTTGAAATCACAAAGTATACAGATGCTCTCTTAGCAAAATAAGACCTACAAGTTATGCAGATGTGGGAGATGTGTCTCATATGTTGACTTAGTGGCCAAGTATTAAATATTACAGTAGAGATACCTAAATTTTTTTCAGATCTCCATAGAAACTAAAAGAGGGAAAAAAAAATTTTAAGCCACCACCCGGTGTCAAGGCCACCTTTACTTCCTTTCCTTCCTCTACCATTCTTGGCATTCTAAGTCTCACCCCAACCCAAAAGTGAAAGTAAGTAGGAGGAAGGGTACAGCTGTGATTTCTACCCAACTTTGTAGGTCAAAGTATGGAGGAATCTGGGGAAAGCCACAACTTGGGAAGAGAAGGGAGGTGGGAACTTCAGGAGAAGGGAAAGCATTAAAAGGACCTAGCCCCGAGGTTAGGGGCCATAGGCTACAGGAAAGAGGAAGTATGTCCATCATAGAACACCCAACACTGGCAGAAGGAACCTCTATGATACTAAACCAACATGGATGGTTGTGCAGTTGTGTGCTTCCCACGACAAAACTCCAAGGAGCACCGTATAGTGTGTTACTCAACGGAAAGGCCATATAAGCAGCAGTCCTGCTGAATCTCACTCAGATCCCAAGTTCCCACATGGTACCCTTGGAGGGATTAGCTAGACCAGATGTCATGCCCTACTTTTTAACCTCAAGCTTCTATCATTTGGATTCCATCACAATAAACACTAAGAACAGATGGAAACTTTGGGGCAGTCTGCGCGTGTGCAACCTCAGCTTGCTTCCAATCATCCAAAAGCTCACAAGATTCTTTCACTTGAGCAATAAACAGGGAAAGGGGGCTACTCTAGGACTGGTCAGCAATGTACCCTCAAAAGCACTTGAGGTATGTGTGCATATATAATCTGAGTTGTCCTCCATCATGAAAACCTGGAACTCCAGCTGCTGCTGGAAAAATTCAAAAGCCCCAGCAACGCTGGGCTCACATTCCCAAAAAGCCACCATCACTGGGGCTGAGTAACAGCCACGCCCTTAAACCGGGCCTCCCACCATCTGCCTTACTGACTTATGTTAAATCCTGGCTTCTGGAACCATCTAAGTGGGCCAAGCCTGAAAACTCAGACAAGGAGTTCCTGACCCCCCCTTCTCCGGGGAGAAACAAGACATTGGTTGTCACCAGCAACCTGTACGGCTCACTGTAATGAGGAGTCGAAATGCTTGAACCCTTGTGCCTGAGAGAGACAACCTCCTTCATCATAAGAAGTGGCATCAGCTTTACTGTCGTTGATCAGCAAAGAGTAACTACGCGGATTATAGAAAGACTTCCAAGGACAACTGCACTTTCAGTTCCATAGTCTCTCTGCATCTAGAGACATTTAGGAGAACTCCTTAACTTTTCAAGTGGCATGCTGTTTTAGGTTCTACTCTGTACTGGGTCAGGGACTGGGTCTCTGGCTATGCCACCCACCCCAATCCCATCCTGGTGAGATGGTGAGAACATGTGCCCTCGCCTGCAGTTCAGCCCCTTTGCTTTGTGAGGTGCAGGTTTGCCCCCATGTTCGCCTGTCTTTGGAGCTTTACATGACACTCCAATGGGCCTCTGATGAGAACAGAGGAGAAAAATACAGGAGCGTTTCATGAAACAAATGGGGAGCCACTCCTTTTTCATCTCTGTCAGTCGTGCCACCGTGACCATGAGGAATAGAAACGAGTGCAGCCCTGAGGAAGCCTCGGCTAACTTAGCCCACAGCCTGTGGAAGCAGGGAGGAAGTCTTCTGCTCTGAACACTGCTAGCCCTCCATACCTAATGCACCTAAAAGAGTCGGCACTTATCCCACCACGTCAGACTGCTGCGGGCAAAGCCACAAGCCCTTTTAGAGCTGGGACGTCAGTGGTCTCCCAAGTCATCTCGGAAAAGTTCTCTAAACATAGCACATGACTTTCAGGGTGGCTGCCACTTCCAAGGTTTCAAGGATTAAAGGGTGAGTGTTAACTTGGAAACCACAGGATTCCATAGCCCTGAAATGGAATAGGATGAATTAGCAAGGAAAACCCTCTGTGTGGATACGCAGGACCTCATAACAAAACCTTTGTCCCTCAGCTGGACAATGAGGTGCCACGTGGTCTGCACAACAGGGTCCTGGCAGATATCTTGGTATCTAGTGGGGATGCCACGGGCAGGGACTCAGAAAACAATGTAACTGAATTAGGTCTTCATTCATATGACAACTAGAGTATTGTTTTTTTTATTCAAAAGATAAAAACCGAGTTTTACTTCAATAACAAGTATGCTTTCTTTGTTGTTTGTTTACTTCTCTCCTATTAGAATCTTTGTGTACATGAGGTCTGGCGTTCATCGTGGGTTTGTTCAGACCTATCTAGGATCTCCTGTGAATAGAAACAAAAAGCTAAGTGTGGGCCGTAACAAACCAGAGGGTAGAGGGAGGGGCAAGATGGCGGAAGAGTAAGACATGGAGATCACCTTCCTCTCCACAGATACATGAGAAATACATCTACACGTGGAACTGCTCCTACAGAACACCCACTGAACGCTGGCAGAAGACGTCAGACCTCCCAAAAGGCGGGGAACAGACGCCCTCAGGCGACCTACATGCAGAGGCGGGTCCAAATCCAAAGCTGAACCCCGGGAGCTGTACGAACAAAGAAGAGAAGGGAAATCTCTCCCAGCAGCCTCAGAAGCAGCAGATTAAAGCTCCACAAACAACCTGATGTGCCTGCATCTGTTGAATAGCTGAATAGACAACGAATCATCCCAAATTTAGGAGGTGGACTTTGGGAGCAGGATATATTAACTTTTCCCCTTTTCCTTTTTTTGTGAGTGTATATGTGTATGCTTCTGGGTGAGATTTTGTCTGTACAGCTTTGCTCTCACCGTTAGGCCTAGGGTTAGGTCCGTCCGTTTTTTTTTTTTTTTTTTTTTTTACTTAAAAAAATTTTTTTTCCTAATAAATGTTTTCTTAATAATTTTTTCCTTATTTTCTATTTTTAAAAAATTTAAAAAAAATTTTTAATAAGTTTTTTCATATTTTTTATTTTAAAAAATTAAAAAAAATTTTTTTTCTTAATAAATTTTTTCTTAATAATTTTTTTCTTATTTTTAGTATAAAAAATTAATAAATCTATTTTTAAAAATTAAAAAAATTTTTTTTCTTAATAAATTTATTCTTAATAATTTTTTTCTTATTTTTTATTATAATTGCTTTATTTTATTTTAGTTTATCCTCTTTCTTTCTTTCTTTCCATTTTTTCTCCCTTTTATTCTGAGCCGTGTGGATGAAAGGCTCTTGGTGCTCCAGCCAGGCATCAGGGCTGTGCCTCTGAGGTGGGAGAGCCAACTTCAGGACACTGGTCCACAAGAGACCTCCCAGCTCCATGTAATACCAAACGGCGAAAATCTCTCAGAGATCTCCATCTCAACATCAAGACCCAGCTTCACTCAACGACCAGCAAGCTACAGTGCTGGACACCCTATGCCAAACAACTAGCAAGACAGGAACACAGCCCCATCCATTAACAGAGAGACTGCCTAAAATCATAATAAGGCCACAGACACCCCAAAACACACCACCAGACGTGGACGAGCCCACCAGAAAGACAACATCCAGCCTCATCCACCAGAACACAGGCACTAGTTCCCTCCACCAGGAAACCTACACAACCCACTGAACCAACCTTAGCCACTGGGGACAGATACCAAAAACAACGGGAACTACGAACCTGCAGCCTGTGAAAAGGAGACCCCAAACACAGTAAGATAAGCAAAATGAGAAGACAGAAAAACACACAGCAGATGAAGGAGCAGGGTCAAAACACACCAGACCTAACAAATGAAGAGGAAATAGGCAGTCTACCTGAAAAAGAATTCAGAATAATGATAGTAAGGATGATCCAAAATCTTGGAAATAGAATAGACAAAATGCAAGAAACATTTAACAAGGACGTAGAAGAACTAAAGAGGAACCAAGCAACGATGAAAAGCACAATAAATGAAATTAAAAATACTCTAGATGGGATCAATAGCAGAATAACTGAGGCAGAAGAACGGATAAGTGACCTGGAAGATAAAATGGTGGAAATAACTACTGCAGAGCAGAATAAAGAAAAAAGAATGAAAAGAACTGAGGATAGTCTCAGAGACCTCTGGGACAACATTAAACACACCAACATTCGAATTATAGGGGTCCCAGAAGAAGAAGAGAAAAAGAAAGGGACTGAGAAAATATTTGAAGAGATTATAGTTGAAAACTTCCCTAATATGGGAAAGGAAATAGTTAATCAAGTCCTGGAAGCACAGAGAGTCCCATACAGGATAAATCCAAGGAGAAACACACCAAGACACATATTAATCAAACTATCAAAAACTAAATATAAAGAAAACATATTAAAAGCAGCAAGGGAAAAACAACAAATAACACACAAGGGAATCCCCATAAGGTTAACAGCTGATCTTTCAGCAGAAACTCTGCAAGCCAGAAGGGAGTGGCAGGATATACTTAAAGTGATGAAGGAGAAAAACCTACAACCAAGATTACTCTACCCAGCAAGGATCTCATTCAGATTTGATGGAGAAATTAAGACCTTTACAGACAAGCAAAAGCTGAGAGAGTTCAGCACCACCAAACCAGCTTTACAACAAATGCTAAAGGAACTTCTCTAGGCAAGAAACACAAGAGAAGGAAAACACCTACAGTAACAAACCCAAAACATTTAAGAAAATGGGAAAAGGAACATACATATCGATAATTACCTTAAATGTAAATGGATTAAATGCTCCCACCAAAAGACACAGACTGGCTGAATGGATACAAAAACAAGACCCATATATATGCTGTCTACAAGAGACCCACTTCAGACCTAGAGACACATACAGACTGAAAGTGAGGGGATGGAAAAAGATATTCCATGCAAATGGAAATCAAAAGAAAGCTGGAGTAGCAATTCTCATATCAGACAAAATAGACTTTAAAATAAAGACTATTACAAGAGACAAAGAAGGACACTATATAATGATCAAGGGATCGATCCAAGAGGAAGGTATAACAATTGTAAATATTTATGCACCCAACATAGGAGCACCTCAATACATAAGGCAAATACTAACAGCCATAAAAGGGGAAATCGACAGTAACACAATCATAGTAGGGGACTTTAACACAAACCAGAGGGTAATATGTTAACCAGATGCCACTCTCAAAGGGTCATTCCAAAGATAAATGCATTTCTGTGCACAAGGTTCTCTGAGCTCCCAAGAAAAGAGATATGCTGTGCATCTGGTCCTGTTAATAACTTCTTTGGTTTTCATTTGTGCTCATACCTGCAGTAACACAAGCAGCTATGTAGCCTGCTTCATTCATTCATGCATGCACTTTAAGTTTATGTACGAAAGTAAATGCTGGACCCTCTCCCTTTTTTCAAAGTCTACATTTAAATAGGAAGCGGGGGGCAGGGGACAAATAAAACCTCTTTTCCATCCTTGTTTAAATCTAAGTCTGTAACTCCCTGTAATTAGTCTTTTTCCGGGGATCTAAAGTACAGCATGGTCACTATAGTTAACAGTGTGTTATATACTTGAAATGTGCAAAAGAGTAGATCTCATGTGTTCTCACCACAAAAAAAGGTAACTATGTGAGGTGACAGATGTTAATTAACAATTAACATCTGAGTTAGCAATAAAGTCAAGGGCAAGAACCCAGCATTTGGAGGAATCCTTATTCTTTAGCTAACACACATCCTTGCCTCACAATAGGAAAGTTCTCTTTCCCTCATCTACTTCTTTCAAATCGAGAAGGTGATTTAAAGAATCAAATCCTACCTGTTATATAACAAGTATCCTGAAAAACAAAGTAAGGTATTTGAAAACACATGTGTTGTAAAGTGGTAACAAGTACAGCTTTAGACTCAGGCCGACTTAAGTTCAGTCTGAGGCTTTGTCATGTACTCCCTGCATGATTTAGGGTAATTACGACCCCTCTAGATTTCAGTTCTCTCACCTGTAAAATGGGGTGATTCATACCTACGTCATGAAGTGTTGAGAGGACTGAATGAGATGAAGTCTGGAGACACTTAGCCAAGTACCCGGCATATTGTGAGTGCTGAGTAGCAACTGGTTTTTGTTGGGGAGGGGGTCGTGGTTATTGACAGACCCCATTCTAACCACACTGAACACTAGCTGAGAGGCATCGTGTCCTCTGCCCCTCACCACAGTACCATCCACAGAGTGCAGACGCCATCAACACTTGCTGAACCGAATAGAAAGCACAGTGAGGACAGTAATCAAGTCATTCAGCAACTGTCTGTTAGGCACTTACTGTCTTCCACAGAACACCTTAAACTCTGGAGATAAAGCTGTAAAGGCAAACAGGTAAACTCCCTGTCTTCGGAGAGTTTACATCCTAGTGGTAGAAGACAGATAATCAACAAGTAAACAAGTTATGTAATTTCCGATGCTGATAGAGCAATATGAACTATGAAACATTAAAGAGAATTATGGAGTGGAGAATAACTTGGAGCAGGGAACAACTCTGTACAGGTACATTAATGAAATCATCTTTGAAGAAGTGGTATTAACTCTGAGAATTGAACGGTAAAGAGCTAACCACGAGAAGATCTAGAGGCAGAGGGTTTCTGGGAAGCAAATATAAAAACCCAAAGTCAGGTACAGCTTTTAGTATTTGAACAACAGAAAAGCAGCCTGAATGGTGGGCATGTGAGTGTTTGGTGTGGGGTGGGGACAGCAGAGCCCAGGACCTCACTACGCACAGCGAGGGTAGTTTGAATTGTTTCCTAGTTATGGTAGGAAGGAAGGCATCAGAAGTTTTCAGTATTTTCTCAGAAAAGATGCCTGCTTGGTACATGATTACGGGATGAAGCAAATGAGGCTGTTCGGGCTCCTGCATAATTATTTCATGCTAATACAGCAGGCAAGATTGTCAAAGCAGGTGCTGCTATGGTTGGTATTCAGAGTTGTATCCAAGGAATGTATTTCCTCAGAAAAATAAAATCAAATCAGGACTTGCTTTTAACTTCAGAGAAGAGATAATTAGATCAAACCTATCAATTCATTCAATGTCAGAAGGCTATAAAGACTTATGGGCACGGGGAGATCAGCTCGGTGCTTTGTGACCACCTAGAGGGGTAGGATAGGGAGGGTGGGAGGGAGACGCAAGAGGGAGGGGATATGGGGATATATGTATATGTATAGCTGATTCACTTTGTTATACAGCAGAACCTAACACACCATTGTAAAGCAATGATACTCCAATAAAGATGTTTTAAAAAAATGATTATGGAAGTGAGGTAGGGGAATCTTGCTTTGAAGCCCTTCTCAATCAGAAAAGTTTTTAACATCTTACCTCTGCAAGAGACCATTTATCTCTTTATATTGGAGTTCAAACACCCCATTTACCAGGATTCACACCCTAATATCCAGGAAGTAAAATTTTATAGTGATTAATCTAAACCTCAAGAACCCAGAAAAATGAAAAATTCCTGGGAATGGGATCGTGCCATACTAGTGCTGTACCATTCCATGTCTCATCAGGAAAACGGAAGCCACTATAGGTATTGCAGACAGGAAATTTAATACAGGAAACAGAAATCTGGAAAGAGCCGACAGAGTGAAAAGAGAACAGGTGAACTTAGCCACAGGCCAGTAATTGCAAGAAGCTGTTCCCATCCTAGGACTGGAGGAACAAAAGAATGTTACTCAACGTCCATGATCCCTACACCATTGTCAGAACATTCCATGCTGGTGTTGTTGGGAGAACAGCCAGGGTTTCTTTGCAGAAAGTTGAGTCTAAACTTGTCCACAGCAGTCATGGTTGCTACTGGAACCAGACTCTACAGGTGCTTTGTTGCTGGAATACCCACTGCCTGGGCAGGATGCCCAGAGTCTAGACTTGTCTACCACCACTGCCATCTCTGCTGCACTGCAGAAGCACATAAAATATTGTTTCCTTCCTCATGCCTCCTAATCTCCCACCAGTGCCTCCAATTTGTAGAAGGTAACTAGAAGCCATTGGGTAGGGGGATTTTAGAAATGCAGTTTTCAGACTTCTAGCCTCCCACAATACACAGGAGAGCATCGAAGAGTGGAAATGGAGCCTGAAGCCAAAAGACTGGTAAGTAGCACTTCTCTTCTTGAGCTTCATGTTAGAAGTCCTAGTAAACTAAGGCAAATAAAGGTTGCCTGGAGATGTTCTGAGAAGTGTTTGTGACTATAAAGAAGAAAAGGGAGAATCTGAAAATCTAGAGAACGGAAGAGGATAAGCTTGAGAGACAAGCAAGAACTGTAGTGCTTCCTTTTCATTCTGTCTCTTTCTTAAGCTACTTTCCTTTACCAATCAATCTATTCAAGAAACCAACCAAGCCTCATTCACTCTAAAGTGTAAATGACTGATAAGAGTTTCAAGAACAGCCAGTACAGTAGGCAGGAAAAACTTAGAAATATCAAGGAATAGTAGCACAATGAAAACTGACCTAAAACAGTTTCTCAACCTCAGCACTACTGACATTTTAGGCCAGGGAATTCTTTGTTGTGGGGAGCTGTCTTTTATACTATAAAACATGTAGCAGCAGCCCTGATTGATATCATGTCCAACTTGTGACAATTAAGAATTTCTCTAGACATGGCCAAATGTTTTCAGGGAGCAAGATCTAAAATATCTTACAGAAACTTAAGTGGAGAATTAGAGTGTATGTAGGAATTGCTTAATGAGAGAGGGAGGGAGGGATTTCAGGCAGGAACAAAACATCAAATGCAAAAGTAAGAAAACGTAAAACAGGAATGAGGCTGAAGCATAGGGTATAAGGAAGGGAATGGAGGGATGAAGCTGGGTGGCAGAAAGTGTTTACTATGCCAGGCTACAAGTTTGAGCTTTAATTTCTAGACAATGGGGAGCCATTGAAGGATCAGGAGCAGGGCAATGATTTATTCAAATTTGAGATTAGAAGCATGTCTTTTGTGGCTGTGTGGATAACAGAATAACGGTAGAGGAGATGAAGAGAAAGGAAGCCAGTTACCTATTTGTCATCATCCTGACCAGATAATAAGGATCGATATGAAGTCAAGATGAGTGATACTTAGGAGAGGGAATCAATACAAGTTAGTGATTAAGTGAGTGTGAAAAGCAAGGAAAAAGAGTACAAGAATTGCAGATTGAAGGCTTGAAACAGGAAAATGAAGCAGACTAAGAAATTGGTCTGTCGTTTAGGTTGCGCTTTTCTTTAGGTGACAAGTCCTACTTTGGATATGTAAGTTTGAGTTGTCTGTGGGACATCCAGGCCAAGATGTCTAGTGGGTAATTCTATATATATAAGCCTGTTGCTCAGGAAAGGGATCTGGGCTAGATCTGTTTGAGGGTCTTCAGACTAGACAGCAATTGACACGCCCACAAATTGCACCATGGAGGGAAAGCAGACAGCATGAGCAAAGACCCGAGGACAGACTTCAGGGGACTATTAACATTTGAGGAAGGGAGAAGTCAAGGGAAAAAAAACTGTAAAATGATTCTGAAACCAGCAAAAGTTTGAGAGGAGGGAGTTCCCTGGCCGTCCAGTGGTTAGGACTCAGTGCTTCCACTGCAGGGGGAACAGGTTTGATCCCTGGTCAGGGAACTAAGATCCCGCATGCTGCACCTAACCCTCCGGTGACAATGGGTCTGGTATGCCTGACCCAAAGGCCACTGAGGAAGGTTACGTAAGAGCAGAAGAAAAAGCCCCTGGAGGGCCACTGACTGGAGTCCAGCACCCCGCACGATCCCCCTTTCTCCCTTGCCCACCCACTCCTATTATTGGGACACCCCTCCTGCTCTTTCCCAAGGAGCCTGGCTAGGGAGGGAGGGCTCAGGCTGGCCTTGGGTTCAAGCTCAGAGTGACAGTCTGGTGGGCAGGCAGGGTCATGACTCAGTTTTGCCTACTAGTGACAGACCAATGTGTCTAGGCCTGTTGGCCCCGTTCCCCCATCTGATTTGGGGGGGGGCGTCAACCTTATCGAGGTATAATTTACATACAGTCAACTGCATCCATCAGACAACGGGATGAGTTTTGACAGATACTTACACTCATGAAAAACCACCACCACAGTCAAAACACACAATATTCCCACCCCACCCCCCAAATTTCCTCATGCTCCTTTGCAGTCTTTCCCTCCCTCCACCCCCAGGCCACCACTGATCTGCTTTTGGTCCCTAAGGAGTCCGCAAGCTGCGCGGCATGGCCAAAAAGGAAGTTTGAGAGGAAAGGAGTGGTGAACTGTGCAGAGAAACCAAGCAAGGTAAGGACTAAAAATTAGTTCCACCATTGGATACCATGATCAGGAGTCCCTGGTAACCTTTGTCAGGAAGGTCCAAGGATTTGACAGCACTAGTATTTCCATGACAAGATTGAGCATGTTTTTAGGCTGAGAGAATGGACCCAGAGAAGGAATGATTAATACTGGTCAGACCTTGAGGAAAAGTGTGGAAATGAAGGGTGCAAACAGTGGTAGGGCCAATTTGAAAGGAGGGCAGGACATCTCTGAGACAGGGGTTTGAAAATGACGTGTTCAAGTGACAGAGAATGTTCATACCTCTGAGAAACAGAAGGCAAGGCCACCTGCTAAGAATTAGATCAAATGAGGTCCTGTGAGAGGAAGAGCTAGATTGGGCATTCCAGGAGGGGGGTAAACGTTTCTTATAACTATCACAGGAAGGGAGAGAAATCAAACACAAGACAAGGCTGACCAGGCAGCTTTGATGACCCAACTGAGATCTGAACCCACTTGCTTTCAGACGGGACACTTTGCAGGGATGTGCAATTTTCTGGGATACACTCAACAGCTCAAGTTAGGAGTAGACCGAGTTTGAGTAGACCCTGACTGCACTGTCCAACAGAAAATGGTAGAAATGATGCTATGTGAGCTTCTAGGTCAGGCCTTTAGACACTGGCAGCTTCTACTTCTGGTCTGTGGAATACTCTCTTGGAGCCTTGGGCAACGGTAGAAGAAGTTCAACTACCCTGCTGGAGGGACCACGTGGTGAGGCAGAGACTACACAGAGAGAGCAGGGGGCCAGCTGAGCCCCGCATCCAACTAGCCCCTTCCATCAAGGGGCCAGGCATGCGAGCAAAACCCACCAGGACCCTCCAGACCAGTTGAGCACTGAATGACCCAGTCCGTGCAACACACTGGGTCCTGCCCAAATTCCAGACCCACAAAACCATGACGGGAAATGATGAGAAGCTGTGGTCTCAGTGGAGCTGAAGACTTCAGAAGTAGGGCTGTCCCAAGTTTGGAGCGGCTTGGTGAGGCAGGTGGTGATAAGATCCTGGTAGTATTATAAACGTGGGGGAGAAATATTGCTGACAGACTGGGGAAAGGGGGAAAAGCTTACCAGGTTCAGATTATTGCTAATCATTCCTAGCAGTTCTTAGTTTAAAAAACAGGATTCAAGGAGGAAAACTGTTCACCAGCAGTCACCTCAGCTGCCACTGTGATGCCTGGTGACACATAATTAGAAAACAACTGACAGATTAGTTTAATAATATTCATTAGCACCTAATGAAATGGACAGTGTTTCCTAGTGAAAGCAGTTTGGGCTGTTCGCTGATTTTAAGCAATCTGCTCCTCCCCCTCCTTCGCCCACCTGCCTTTCAGCTAGAGGCCGGGGGCTCAAGGGGGAAGGATGGCAAATGGGTCATAAAACACAGCACAGAGGGGCAGATGGTGGAGGGAACAAAAAGAACAAGAGAAGAGAAACTCAGAGCGGGAGAGGGGAGATTCCTGGGGGTCCTGGGAGGAGAGGAGAGAGGAAGGAAGGAGGGGAGTGTGAACCCACCCTTCCCGCTGTCTTCAGACATCTAACTGCTGTCAGAAACAACACTTCCATCTGCCTCGGGGAGGAAACGGTGAACGGGGGGAGGGCGGGGGGAATCCGTGCTTGCTTTCAGGCATTGTTGTTTTCTTTTTCCTTAAAAAAAAAATTTATCCTAAGTAAGAATTTTAACGACATGCAGAAATCATAGCCGTCTCGCTGAATCGCTGTAGGACAGTTCTTCAATCAGTCAGCTATCAAGGGCCCGCTAAACGTTAAATTAAGCATCCTCTGTCCCCTGTCCTGAACCATTAAGTTATGCACATGTGCAGATAACGGGGCGCACGACAGCTGGAGGCATTAATCACGCAGCCCTGTGTCTGGGCTGCTGTTCTGTAGAAACCGCATCTGCCAACAGGCCGAGCAGCCGCAATTCGATCTCGCCTGATGGAGTGAGAGGCACGGCCCAGCCCTCCGCCCCCGTGTTGGCTTGCAGACCCGGGAGTGCAGGCAGCACGTGGAGCTCCGCTGGCCCTCACCCTCCCTCTCCTCCCTCACCCCGCCTCTTTTTAATACCTGCTCCTCCGATTGAAATGAAAAATTACCTGGAATTGTTATCATTTGCAAACAAAACCCGTCAGAAGACAAACCTGCGGTTTACAAGGGATGTTTCTGTTGTGCCTCCGGTAGGGCTCCTTGGGGAACTTCCCGGATTTGTTTTTTTAACGAATTCTCGGTCTTTGAGGGGAGGCTGGGGCTGGGAAGAAGCAAATAGACTTTTTTTTAAAACATCTTTATTGGAGTATAATTGCTTTACAATGGTGTGTTAGTTTCTGCTGTATAACAAAGTGGATCAGCTATACATTTACATATATCCCCATATCTCCTCCCTCTTGCGTCTCCCTCCCACCCTCTCTACCCCACCCCTCTAGGTGGTCACAAAGCCCCGAGCTGATCTCCCTGTGCTATGCGGCTGCTTCCCACTAGCTATCTATTTTACATCTGGGAGTGTATATCTGTCCATGCCACTGTCTCACCTCGTCCCAGCTTCCCCTTCCCCCTCCCCGTGTCCTCGAAGCCGTTCTCTATGTCTGCGTCTTTACTCCTGTCCTGCCCCTAGGTTGTTCAGAACCCTTTTTTTTAAGATTCCATATATATGTATTAGCATGTTCCCTCACGGCCACCAGATTGCCACCCGGGAGGCCAGACTGACTCGCCCCGCAAGGCTGTTTGCTGGAACCCTCGCCAGCTTACCTGGGCTCTCCTGCGGCTGCCGTGCTCCCGCCAGCACCTCATCGTAGAGGAGAAAAGGCGGGCAGAGACTAAGCCGGAGTCTCTCCCCGCAGTAAGGGGTGAATTAAATGGGCTGGGAGACACGCCACCGTCTTCTCAAGAACTTTCACTGTGCTTCCTCATGATTTAACACTCAATTTACAGCTTATGTTTTTTTAAAATCCACATTGTTAGGCATTTATGTGGCGGTCCATTGTTTTTTCTTGTCTGTTTGGGGTTTTTTTTTAGTTTTACTCTTAGGGTGTGAGGATAACATTGATGTCTTTGTAGGAATATGTATATATGCTTATATGCATACATGCAACTCTATACAGGAGTTGAGTTGGCCTATCTTCTTTTTATACCGAAACGTTGATTTCCACCTGGTGTCTCAAGAACCCTGTGGTTCTACAGTCCTTCTGGGTAAGTAGGAGGCCCACTGCAGGGGAGTCTCATGATCACCGCCCTCACCAACCCCCAAAAGCAGCAGGGGCACCGCTTAACACAGCAGCTCAATATGTGAAACAGGTCTTTTTAAAGTTTTTCAGTCTAAAAAAGAGTTTGGGAAACCACTGTTCTAAAATGAAGTCATAGAGACATTTAGACGTGGTCCCTGGCAACAGGCATTCCATCTCAGATCTGTTCTCCCTGTCTGCTAAATACAGAATCACAAAATTGCAAACAGTCAATGGCACTGTTTTTCCTCCTTCCCTCAGAAGTTCTCCAACACTTTGAGGAAGTCTCCATGTGTTTATGAGCAAGAAACCCAGAGAGGAAAGGAGGAGTGATGATCTGCCAATCACTGAAGCCAGGCTGCCCTCCCCTACTGTCTCCACCAACCCCCATATCAGGCCAACTAGCTCTGAGCTGGGTCAGCGCACCCCTGAACTCCACATGCAAAGGCAGCAGATCTGTGCAGAGGGAGGGAGCCAGCCAGCTGGGGGGAAATCCAGAACCGGGGAACCTCCCAGGTTTTCTGGTGAGATTGAGTCCAGTCAGCTCAAGCATCGAGAGGGCACACCGTGCTCTTTCCAAGCCTTCCAGGCCTGCCTGCTCCGTGCTGTCTTCTCCTAGACTTTAAGCAGTGCTTCCTCCCAAGGCTTCCCAAGCCGGGGTGAACCCGACCACCAGGATCCAGGTCCTTCTTGCCTCATCTGGAACACTGGCCTCCTGAGCTCTGCTTCACCCTCCCCCACTCCGTCTTCCCACAAACCCAGTAGTGCCTCCAATGCCCATCTGTGTGGCCTTTCCCCGTTTACAAGTCGTGTATGCATCTGACCAGGTCTTCCCCGTCAAGCTGTGGTATCATCACTCTGGGGAGCCTTCCCTGACCTTCCTCCCCTCCCCACCCCACCCGTGCCAAGTGAGCATAACTCACAACCTCTTCCGCACTCACAGCCCCTTGTTACTTGCTTGTAGCTTTCACACTAGGAAGTCATGTATTCGCATGTCTGTCTGTCTCCATCAACAAACTCAAGATCTAGTTGCAGGCAGGTTCCAGTTCTACTCATTCCTAACTCTGTTGCCTCAGCCAGTGCTTCTCCAATGTTAAGGATCCTCCAAACCATGAGTCTTAGGGATTTTGCTTAAAAAGCAGACTGATTCAGCAGGTCTGGGGTGGGGCCTGAGAGTCTGCATTTCTAACAGGCTCCCTGGGATGCCGATGCTGCCTGTCAGTGGACCACACTCCCAGTAGCCAGGCCCTAAATGACCTTCAAACCCAAACCCAGCCTCTATGTCATATTGCCAGTGCTTAGTACACAATACAAGGTTTGAATGACTACCTCTGCTGACCAGTTGTTAAATGACTAAGTCTACCTACCAATTCTCCTGTCTAATAAGCCCACGGTAAGACCTCAGTCACTTAGGCTGCTTGTCACTAGAAACAATTCAGGTGTGCAGACAAATGGATCATTAGCCCTTACTCATGTGACGGCTCCGCTGGCTCACCTCTAGAGGAAGCTGAGTCCTCCCTCCTCGCTCCCCGAAATCCGTCAGCCCTGTCACTCCCAACAGGTCCAGCACACTTCGTTTTCTTTGTAGCACTACTACTGCACTCAATTTTAAAAACCGTTCTATCCACGTATCTCTTCCCTTGCTCGTTGCCCATCTTCACACTGGAGGGCAAGGTCCATGAAGGCATGTCTGTCTCTCGCTCCATCACCTCATCAGTGCAGAACACAGCGCCTTGCATTTAGGCATCAGAAGTGCTGCCCGAACCACTGGGGCTCTTCTTCCTGTTATCAACACTGAATGACTCCAAGAGCCAAAAAGGCAGAGACCCCCATGGAAAACACCCTGTTTTCACCCTGGAGCAGAGGCAGGGGTTTATCTGCAGAGCACTCTGTCATTTTTTTAACCTCAGTTGGTTTTTTAAATGTTGGAGTCTTCTGGAAATGCTGATCTGCATGAAAAGCAAACAAGTATCCTTCTTTTGTAATGATCTTCAATGTGCTTCAATCTTCTAAGAAAAGCTGTTGAACAAAGAGCCCACCCATGAAGCCTGGCTGGAGGGGAATAAAGCTGGAACATGATCTCACTAAGACAGCTTTGAAATTTAGAACAATACTTAACATTGCAGCCGAGGAGATTTGCATTTTCTGCCACTAAGAACTGGGTCTGGGTAAGAACACTGAAGGTTTTACTATTTTCCTTAAAAATTCAGCTACACAAATATCAGAAATTGTTTAGTTGGAGAAAATTGAGAAACAGGGTAGGACGGACAAATACAGGCCTGTCCACCCTCCACTCTGAATTTCTAGCACTCTATTTTGTTCAGAAGTATTTTAGGAGTAACTGACAGGAACTCAATTCATACCACCTTAAGCTGAAACATAGAAGGAACTGATTGGCTCATGTAATTGTCAAGTTCACAGAAAGATCTAGCATCAGGCTTAACTGGACCCAGGGTCTCTACAAAGGTCAGGTGTTAGAAGATCTGTAATTTTTAAATGCTTCAGCACAGACATATGAAATCATGTCTATGTTGGTTAAGCTTCAACTCTAGGGACAATCTGTAGCCATTATACAAAACAAGGGAAACATTATACAAAACAAGGGAACCTACAAGAGACAACTCCACACAGTTCTATTATCCAAATCTCTATCAACACAGAGGCTTTGCCAATTAACAGTGAGAGTAAGAAGATAGTGGCTAATTAATTAACATGATGAATCTTAGGATTAAGTTCTTAACGGTCAAGTTAAAGATATTCAAGGTATGTGGACTGGCAAATCTTTGAGACATCCCTCCCCTTGCAAGAATAATGTTTGCTTATCATTTCTGCAAGACCTAAGGCTTTTACCCCTGGTGATCCCCTCCCAGTGCTTCATCCCTAACCGGGCATGTGCCAAGCCACGGGCTTGGAAGATTTCTAGTTATTTATGCTGATCTTCACAGAAAAGAATCTTGCCTCTGGGATACCATCATCTCTGCCTCAAGCGAACCTTCCACGCAAAGACCTTGATGTGGCCACTCTGCAGACACAGGATGGTCTCCCACCCAAAACTGGGTTCGGAGGTCAAGACTGAAAAAAAGGAGACTGGTCCGGGTTCTTACTGTGATTAGGAGGTGGGGATGGGGAGAGAGTTTGCACAAGGAAAGGGGTGCATGGTTTGAATCCCGCCCCCTCACCAAAGGAAGGAGCACCCATGCTTTCTGACCTGCTTACCCACACGTGGGACAGCAGGGGAAGAGGAAGGAAAGAGGCTTACAAGTAGGCAGCAAACATCAAAAAAGGAAGTCAGACTCTTTACTGCAGACCTAAAACAATAAGGATTTTTAAATTCGTAAAGCTAATAGAATAAATCAAACTACGTGGCTCCTGCTCACACTTAAATGTACTTATTAGCTGTCTGTATACGTGACAGAATTTGTGTGAGACCGGCTTTCCTTATCATCAGGAAGCAAGGTTAGAGAGCAGTCAACCCTACCCACCTTAAACATTCTGATGGTTAACATTACCAGTCAAAAACCGCCTCAGGGTTTCACATGACCCACTTGTTTCAGGTAGGGTTACAAGACCCCTGCTTTCCTTTATGTCACACCCATGCTCAGGCAGATTCTCTGCAAGTGCTGACAAAGGTTAGCACACTGTCCCGCAGTGACCCCAGCCAAGGGACAGGCCTCTGTTCCAACCAATCCAGATGTCGCTTGGGTCACATACCTGAACTGGATCCAAGCTCCTGATGGACCAGGCCTGGTTCCCTTGCCCTGGCCTGAGGATCAGCTTTTATACGGCCTCTGAGCAAGGAACAGAGGGGCAAACGATAGCTGTCCACCTCACACCCTTCCCCAGTAGCAGAGAAGACAGGGTCCTCTCCAGCTACCATCTTTCTTTCCCAAACGGCAAATGCAAGATGGTGTACCCAGCAGTGCAACATTATTCAGCCATAAAAGGGAATGAAGTACTGATACATACTTTTAACACAGATAAACCTTGAAACATTTGGCTAATCAAAAGAAGCCAGGCATCAGAAGACCACACGTGATTCCATTTATATGATGTGTCCAGAATAGGCAAATCCAGAGTCAGGAAATAGATTGGCAGTTGCCAGGCAGTGAGATGCAGGGGGATGGGGAGTGACTATAATGGGTACAGTGTTGCTTTTGGGGGTGATGAAAATGTTCTGGAATCAGAGTGATGGCTGTATTTATGAATATCCTTATATCAACCTTATGAATATCCTGAAACCACCAAATTGTATACTTTAAAAGGTGAGTTTTATGCTTTGAGAATTGTACCTCAACCAATAAATAAATTAATTGAAAATTTATATATATATATATAAAACAGGCAGCAAATGTGACCTTACAGATAAAATTACTCCTGGCAGAGAAGAGTTTGTGCTGCGCGGTTTGGATCCCCTCTCTCTCAGCCTCTAATGTGACCCAAGGAGGCTTTAACTATCCAGTGGTAGTCTATCCATATTCTTGCTTCTCCCCCTAAGGCTTCCTTCCTTCAAATCACAATTTCCCAAGCTGGCCTTCTGCTGATCACCTTGAAGTTTGAAAACACTGCATGGATTAAACAAAGTCAAATAACTTCCTTCTGCAGTACTTCTGGGGGTCTCGCCGTGCTAATGAGCACTGTGGACCACTGAGAAGAAAATGGCACTCCTCACACTGGACTACCAAACAATTTGGTTCCCCTCCACCAACCCTGGAAGAAACATCTTCTGGAACGAATTCCATGGAAAGTGGTTTGAAAAAACACTGTTCTCCAGAACTAACTGGTTTTTCTTTTCTTTGGATGCGGCAAGATCTGTACATAACAGATCTCATTAAAGCTTTTTCTTTTTTAATCTGCTCCAGGGTTTGATTCCTGGCTTTGCCTGTATTTTGGCTGTGTGACCTTAAACAATTGTCTCAGTCTCTGAGATTGTTTTCCATCCATCAGAAGGAGATAGTACCTACCTCTCAAGGTTGTTAGAGGAATCCAATAAGAACAAACGTAAAATGCCTAGCACAGTATTGGTACACAGCTGGTGCTTAATAAATGTGCGTCTTCTTTCTTTACCAAATATATTGACATCAAACCCTTCTGGAAGAAGCAGGCATATCTCTCTCTAACCCCCACGATGCTGGCACGTGCTGTGTACTTTAAGTATTTGCTAAATGCATGGATGAATGAATCATCAATGCCCTGCTAGACCCCCGTCCCTGAGCCACACAAATCCAGGGTAGATGACCCATGACAATGGGACAGTCATAAAATGGGAAGAGTTCTGGCACTTACAACTCGATATCTAGAAGAATAATTTTCACCAAACCCCCCTAATAGATATTTAAAGTGCAAGGCAGGGAGATGTAAGTGTTCCTAATCTTTGCTTAAGGACACTGATGACATGATGTTGCTTTTCTAGTGTAGGCAGATGGATGATCCTATCTCAGAAAGCATTAAAGCAGAGAGAAAAATCAGTACACACAGAAAACCCAGCACTTGGACCTTGGAACCAGGCCACAGGGGTTTGAATCAGAGTCCGGTCAAGTGTGACCTTGACCTCCTCACGTCTCGGTTCCCCGTCTCAGCACCTACATGTAGGGCTGCGGTGAGGATTCGAGTTAACAAGTGAGATGTGCTCAGAGCAATGCTGAGATCATAGTAAGCAAGCAACAAATATGGACTGCTATTATATTCATGGTAATTGACACTTATTAATGCCTCATCATAAACCCTTTGC
Organism: Eubalaena glacialis; assembly: GCF_028564815.1. Lineage (NCBI taxonomy): Eukaryota > Metazoa > Chordata > Mammalia > Artiodactyla > Balaenidae > Eubalaena > Eubalaena glacialis. The sequence continues at coordinate 38,791,191 of NC_083718.1, read as the reverse complement.
TGCCCTGTTCCAAAAGCCTTTTCTCATCTGTCCTCTAATCTCGCAGGTGAAACAGAAGAGACTCAACCATGCAGAAGGAGTTACTGAAGAAACTTTATTCACAGAACAAGTGTGAAAATGTCTTTTTATTGGTATGAAAAGGGAATTTTAAGGCTGTAATACCAGCTCTTTGTTCCTTAAAGGGAAGCAGTTACTATAATGGTGTACTTGGAGCCACACAGCAGCTAGTTAGCACCTTCCCTCTTCATTGGGGAACATGAAATCTATTATATTCCCTCAGGAGGGCAGTTTTCAATGAGAAATTGCTACATTTGTAAAGAACATATTGACCATGATGAAAAGATCTTATCCACATCTACACGATGATGACAAAATTGGACATGACTAAAAGGTTTGGGCAGCCCAATTCTCAGGAACAAAAACTAGAAACAAATGTTATGATAACCATAAAAATGCCTTGATGTATCACAGGACACCAATCTAAGCCTTTAATTCACATTCCAGTGCAGATGGCCTCAAAGGTGTATTGGATCAGCGTTTTTCTTTGTTTTTTTTTTTTTAGCAGAACAGCCCTTTTCTCAAAATTTTACATGGAACCCAAATATGTAAACAAAAAAATATATTGCTGGGCCAGTCTAGGTTGAAAATCATAGGATGGCAGTTCTACCCAACAGTGGTCCCTGAGCTTCTCAAAGAATTTTCCAGGCACCATGAGATATCATGAGCCCCCCTCATGAACTCTGATACTAAATTGGAGAAGATCAGGAAAAATGAAGGAGGGGGTATGGCAATAGAAGAGACTGTGCAATTATCCCCCAAAGACTCTAAAGGGACTTTACAATTACTGGATTCTACCAAGTTCTAAACCACATTAGACTTAATAGCGTTAATTTTTTTCCTTCAACCTGGTAAGTGGGGCTCTTGAGGAATATCAGACCAGCTCTAAGCAAATTTAAGAAACATTTTCTCTATACATTTCAGTAGTAGTTTCAGTAAATTTACAACCTGTGTGCTAAGGATGTTCTCATTCTAGACCTGGCTTTCTCAGCCTCAGCACTATCTGCACTTGGGGTTGGATAATTTGGGGGGGTCGGGGTAGGAGCTGTCCTCTTCATTCTAAGATGTGTACCTAGATGCCAGTAACAAGCCCCAAGTTATAACAACCTACAACACTTCCATACGTTACCCAGTGTCCCTTGGGGGACACTACCCCCCCACCCCATAAGGATTCTGTTCCGGACTTACCCCTTCCAGACCATTACTCACAGTGGCAGGCAGGAGAAATTTAAAACAAATCTAATCAGGGGACTCCCTGCTTTGAAGTCCTTCCTTTCGTTCCTTCAGCCACGTGGTAAACACTTGTGAGCACCTGCTGTTCGCACGAACTTGCGCTGCTCCACGTGGCCTCCAGAGGGCGCCCTTCCCGACCCGAGCCTCCTCCACTGGCACTTCCACCCGCAGCCCTCCACCACCCGGCCATCACGTAAACCTGGAGATCTGTTCATAATCCTGCGACTCTGTACTTGCTGTCCCCTGTGTCTGAAATTCCCTTTCTCAACACATCCACCTCGTTGGGAGTCTTTTTTTTTTTAACCATTGAGCAAAGCTCCATCTACCGACGTTCGGGGGATAAAGTTAGACACCCTACAAGATCCCTGCTCTGCCAAGACTTAGCCACTAAATACAATCAAACACCTCTCTGAACCTATTGCAGTTGAGGGCTGATCATTTACCTCTTCCTAGAGACTGAAACTCCTTGAGGAGTTCCTATATGCTCAGCAACCACTGCAACTGTTAGAAGAGTAACTTTAGTAAGATAATAGTTTCCTGTAGTTAATCAAAAATTTGAGGGCCACTCCAACGGTGTTAAATGCCACTAGAGAGGATAAAAAGCAGAGAAACAATCCACAAAGGAATATTCCCTAGGAAAAGACACTACGACTTTTTATAATTCATTGTAAGGACAGCAAAACAGCAACAGATGTTTGATGGGAAAAATGGGTAATCGACCAATTTCAGTTCTACTGATTTCAAGATTGCTGGAGAAAGAGAACCCTGGTTGAAGCTAATTTTGAGCCCTCTTTTCAAAAGCTTTGCACCAGCCAAAAGCTGTTTATTAGGCTAAATCTCCACTGGCTTCTCTAAATTTGTGTCCAGACAAATTGAAAACATCACACCATCCAGTGGTCACTGTGAGTCAGCTTTTCACAGGCTGATGGATTTTTATAATGTTCCAGGCAATTTCAAGTTGTCAGTAAGAACTAATTCTGTCTTATTATTGCCTTCACTCTTGCCAGCTCCGTGACCACTTATTGGTTTTTTTTTTTTCTTCATGTTCATTTTCTCCTGCTAACTCTAAAGCCTTGTTTTCCCTCCCTAGCCCCATTCAAAGGTCTGAAGCTCTAATCATAGAGAGCCCCCAAGCACAGTTACAGGTGAAAGCATCAGCCCTTCTCAGGGGCTCCAAAGTTGAACCCTAAAGCCCCATACCCCATGAAACCTCCGGCCAAACCTATTACGGCCTGCAAAACTGGATTACTTCATCAGTCCAACAACTCTGTAGCTGAAGCCCTCTCTCAAGTTGATATTAAACCAACTTGTCATTCTGTATTCGTGGAGTTACACACACTCAACTTATATAGCTGGGGAATAGAAACTGGCTCTGGCACGGCTCTCTGTGTATCATCATACAATCTAAAATAGGCATCATTTGTGAACTTCTTTACTCAGAATCCGTATGGTGGGTGAAGCCTCAAAGTCATGCGATCTCAACCAGCACATTTCATAGTAGCCAAATTATTAAATATAGTCCTAGGAGGGCTTACAGACTCAGAATCAAATTCTTGCCATTAAGCAGAAACATAGGCAATTACTTCCTTTGTATCACACATACTTCTTAGGCAGTGGAAACTGCTGTTAAGACCTGTACTCAAAATAAACACTAGCTGCATAGCATGCCAAGTATTAGAAATAAAATGCTCTATGCCTTTTCCCTAGTTGATGAGATCTATGTTTTAGCAAGAAAGTACAAGTCTCTAACAACCTTATATACATGTCTTACTCACATGATTACCGAGAACCAAACCTTCTTTAGCCAGAACCAGTAAGATGAATAAAATACGCTTATGCCCTTGAGGAACTCAAAATCAACTGAGGCTCTTAAAACTGAGGCAGTGCCATAAAAGCAGCATAGACTCTAGGAGTCCATAGATGAGAAAACCATGGATCCTCCCGGGTGTGAGTGTCAGGGAGAGTCCCACAGAGAAGATGAGAAAAGAGCTGTGCCCTGCACAGGGAGAACCCTGAAAGGTACCGAGAGGAGGGACACGCAGGAAGAGGTAAGGCTGCCCAACACTTTCTAGAGTGGTCCAGACACAGCCAACAGTGCGGGAGTATCAGTAGGCCTCAGGAAGAGGCAGGGTGGACACAGATGGGGCTGTAGCAGACTAGGAAACAGTCTTGATTATCCTGAAGATGTCAGAAATTTAATAGGAAGATGATGTATCTGTTTTAGAAACTGGCCAAGATGGCCTTAATCCCCTCCAGCTGACTGGACTTGAGACAGGATTCTCCCTGACTCTAGGCCCCTGACTTCCCTTTTCTTAAAGTATTTTCTTTAGAAAAACATGTAAATACTCTCTGACCCCTTTAAAAAGTACATACATATTTTTAAGAGCCTCTTGGTTTTCAGCCCAGGACTGTCCTTCTCCAGGTCCTGGGAAACTTCTCTTGAAACACAGTCCAAGGGGACAGCACCTTCATCACCCAGTTTCTATGAAAGGGTAGGAGCCTAACCTCAGTGGACGCCTTGCTCCAAGTTGTAAAACTCCCTCTCCTGTCACTGAGATATGAGAAGTTTACTTTTGCTTGGGGTAAAACCAATTAGCAAACATGGATGGCCTACAGCTCCCTCTCACTACAGCCCTTAAAAACCCTACCACCCTCTGCTTCAGCTGAGTTGGGCTCAGACTGAGATCTGGCCTCTCTTCCCTATTGCAATAGCCTTGACTAAAATCTTCCTTGCCCGTTTAATTTTGTTCAGTATAATTTTTGCTGTGACAAAATATCCTCTTGGACCCACCTTCCCCTTCAGCTACCTCCCCATTTGTCTTCCTTTTTACAGCAAAACTCCTTCCAGGACTTGTCTAGACTCACTGACTAGTGACTCACTCCCTCTCCTCTGCTCCACTCTGACTTTTGCCCTCACCATTCCACCAAGACTTCTCTGTCAATCCCATAAGTGGCCTCTCCTTGTTAAATCCCGGGTCACTTCTCAGTCCTCAGTGGCTTGTGACCCAGCTGATCACTCCATCCTCCTGGAAATGTCTTCAGCTTCCTCCATGTCTTATTCTTCCTCTTCCCTCTAGCTGCTCCTTCTCAGGCTCTTACTGACCCCCTGATCTCTAAACTCTGGAGCATTCCAGGACTCAGTCCTTGTACCTCTTCTCTTCTCCACCTACCCTAAACTCCTAGGTGTTCTCAGCCAGTCTCACTGCACTTAGTACTATGGATTTGCTGACTGCCCCTTCAGCCTATACGTCGACCAAGAACTTCAGATGTGCATTACGAGGGGTTATACATAAGTGACTACTAAACATTTCCACTTACATGTCTAACAAGCATCTCAAGCTTGTCCAAGACTGAGCTCCTGTCTGCACCCCCCAACCTGCCCTTCCCAGAGTCTCCCCCATCATATAAGAGGCAAGTCCATCCTTCTAGTTGCATAGTTTCAAAAAAGCTTACAATCACCCTTGATCCTACATTTTCACATAACTATGTCCAATTTGTCATGATATCCTGTCACTACTTTCAAAATACATCTGGAGGGACTTCCCTGGTGGTCCAGTGGTTTAGAATCCGTCTTGCAATGCAGAGGACGTCCGTTTGATCCCTGGTCAGGGAACTAAGATCTCACATGCTGTGGGGCAGCTAAGCCCGCACACCACAATTAATGAGCCCGTGGGCCACAACTAAAGAGAAGCCCGTGCACTGCAACCAAGAGCCCACACGCTGCAAAGAAAGATCCCGCGTGCCACAACTAAGACCCGATGTAGCCAAAAAATAAATAAAGAAATATTAAAAAAAAAATACACCTGGAATCCAGTCAATTCTCACTTCTCCCCCTGCAACCACCCGGGGTCCAAGCCATCATCTCTTGCCTGGATTACTGCAGTGACCTGCGACTGGGTCTCCTCTACTTCCCTTCCCTCTCACCGCAGCAAGCAGACACATCATTTTAAAATATATGTCCGTTATCATCACTCCCCTGCTCAGAACTTCCCTGACACCTCCGTCAGCACAGCCACGTCCCTGCAGGGGTCCAGCAGGCATCACGTGACTGGTCTCCACTCCTTAGCTGACCACAGGCCCCACTACTTCCTCTCCTCCCTCCACTCCATGATTCTCTCCTTCTCATTCTTCCACAAATCTTCTCCCACTTCAGAACCTTTATACATGCTGTTCCCTCTCCCTGGAGAGCTTTTCCTTGGGCCTCCACCTAAATGTTACGTTCGCAGAAACGCCCGCCCTGAAACTCTATTCAGAGTTGTACCTCTTCTGCCTTCCTTGATTGGTTTTTATCCAAAGCTCTTATTCTCTCCTATACTGCATATTTCTCTCTGTATTTTTTTGTTTACTACTACATTGCTCCCTTGACTAGAATATAAGCTCCATGAGGGCAGGATACTGTTGTATCCCCAGCAACTAGAACAGTGCCAGCATCCAGCATGTGCTCAGCCATGAGTGAATGGAGGTAACATGTAAGATGAATCAACGACGGTGGGGAATAAGGGGATGTGGGGATACCAGAAATAAGGCTACTGCAGAGGTCCAAACAAGCGAGAAAAGGGGTCCTGAACAAAAACTGTGACAGATGGAATGGAACTACAGACACACAACCTGTTCCTCTGAGAGGGGGATGTCATAGGAGGGATTCTCAAACTTAATTGGGCATGGAACCCTTCTAGGTGGAAGTGACTTACAGGCCTACAAGTTTCACGGAACCTAACGTAGGAAACCCAGGATTCGATGTTCTCTAAAGTTGTTCCCCCAGCACTAAAGTCCAATGATTCTTTGTCAAAAGTCAGACGACTCAGTGCATTTAGGCCATGTGTTCTCTTGGTTACATAACAGTCACAATAATGGAAACCCATCTGTGATGTGGGCATCTAATCTCAAAGACGAGTATTAAAATGCTGCATCAGTTAGAATCCTTCCAGTCTCCAGTAACAGAACCAGATTAACACATGTGATAAAGACATCTAATCGTTTCATGTAACAGGAAATCTGGGGTCAGGCAGTCCAGTTTTGGTGACAGCCTGCCAGTCAGGCCTCACCTGGTTTCTCTGATTTTCATATATTTTTTAAACTTAGGGCTGTAAATTGGCTGCTACTGCTCCAGATATTGTATCATCACAATAGCATTCCACCTTGGGAAGGAGGGGCATAAGGCTACTTCATTATGTTCTGCCTTTATATGGGAATTTTTTTTTTTTTTTTTTTTTTTTTGGCTGCGTTGGGTCTTCGTTGCTGCGTGCGGGCTTTCTCTAGTTTCGGCGAGCAGGGGTTACTCTTCACGGCGGTGTGCGGACTTCTCATTGCGGTGGCTTCTCTTGCTGCGGAGCATGGACTCTAGGTACTCGGGCGCAGTAGTTGTGGCGCACGGGCTTAGTTGCTCCGCGGCATGTGGGATCCTCCTGGACCAGGGCTCGAACCCGTGTCCCCTGCATTGGCAGGCTGATTCTTAACCACTGTGCCACCAGGGAAGTCCTATATGGGAAATTAAAAAAAATATATTTCCTAGAAACCACCAGACTCGTTGGCCAGTGTCACATTGACACTTAGAGTTGTAAAGGAGGATGGGTTTGGGTTTGGGAATGGGTTTATTACAACTGGCCCAGATCTCCATGCTTCATCCCTTAGGGTTAAAAGAGGGGCCCCTGTTCCCTAAGATCAAGGCTTCTCCACCTTACCTGAAAAAAAGAGCAGTCTCTTAACGGGAAAGAAGTGGGGATAGTGGGCAACGAACAATGGGCCACGGCTGCTCGTGATTGTGTCTGTTAGCTTTAAGGCCACCACACAGGTCCCAGCAGTTTCTAACAGTACATGGGATGCCTATCACCCAACAACCTTGACTGACTAGCAGTGGCGCCCTGGAAACGCTGTGTTGGGAAGTACCTACCAATGAAGTACTTGTAGGACTCCAAGAAAGAAGAGCTGTACTTTACAGCACTGGCTATGACCCAAATAGGAGGTAGCAAGCAGCATGATATCTGTACTGCAGATCTTTTCTTGTAGCTGGAAAGCCCCAGCCTGTGATGGCAATTCCTGTTTTCTTCCCTCTAGAAGATCAGTCCCAACTGCACTACCCCTGCTTCTGCTTCCTCTGAGTCTGAATGTCATCTGCCCACATTGAGGAGGAAAGGAGGAAGCCCAGGAGAGGCGTAGGCAGGAGGAATCCCACATTCCTCCTGACATCTGACTGAGGCACAGGTAAAGTGAGTCTTATGCTGTCCTTACCGAGTTCTAAGTATGATGGACTGTACTATACACGCAACCCCAGAATAAGCACTGGAGATAAACCAACTTGCAAACTTTGTATCTGAAAAATCGCCTCAAATCTGAAATCACCAGTATTTCTACACCATTTTTAGTATCTATTTTTACGAACCAGTTTTCAAAAGCACCATCAGCAACAGGTCTAGAGCGTTCATTTCCAAACCTGAATATTTTTAAGCAAACTTTTCATCTTCCTTAGCTAGATGAGTTCAGGAAAAACATTTCATTTATTAAAAGGGCTGCATTACAAAGGTTTGCCCCAAGACAACACAAGCTCCTCGAGAGCAGGCATTTGGGGCTGGTTTGCTCAGTGTCCCCAGCATCTACCCCAGGTGTCCTTACATCAAAGCATTCCATAAATATTTGTTGAATTAATGCCATCGGATGACCGTCCTTCTTGTGCTGTATGATATGAACTGCATGACTTCCCCCCTGAGGATTAAGATATTGATGGAGCATCCTTCAAGATCAATGGCATGCCCTAGATGAGAGATAGGGATGTGTAGGAGGAAATCTTGCCAGTCAAAGCTATCTATCTATTCAGTCTTAAGTGGAAACTCAAAAGACATGCACCATGGGAGCTGGTTGTAGGCCCAAAGTCACAGCTTTCCTTACAAGGAACTGTGTCACGCTAGGAAGTCACTTAACAATCATAGCAGACACGTATATAAGTGTCAGGCCCTATTCCCAGTGCTTTATATAGATTACCTCACTTAATCTTCACAACAAGGCTATAAAGCAGATTCTGTTACCGTCACGTCCCTTTAACCGATGAGCAAACTGAGGCACTGAGCTACATCACTTGCCCAGTGTCACACACAGAGCATCAGAACCAAAACCTGAACCTGGCAATCTGGCTTAAGTATGCGTGTGAATAACATCTGCATTGTGTGGCCACCTTAGCCTCCCAGGACCTCTGGGATGTCAGTTTCCTCACTGTCTGGGGGTCAGGTGCAGACAGTGAGGAATGATGGATACATCAGGAGGCTATCAAACCTTCTCAGCTGCTTGATCGCTTTTTGAAAAGAAATCTTACTTGGCTAGTCAAATTCATAGAAACAATGTAGGATGGTGGTTACCAAGGGCTGGAGGGAGGTGAAAAGGGGGAATTGTTATTGAAGGAGACTAGAGTTGCAGTTTGCAAGAGGAAAAAGTCTGGAGATCTATTTAACACTGAGTATACTTAACACCACTGAGCTGTACACTTAAAAACAGTTAACAAAATTTTCCAACTTATGTGTTTAACCACAGGAAGGGAGGAAAGGAGGAAAGGATAGAGGAAAGGACGGATGAAGGGACTCTTACCTGGCAGCTCAAGAAGTAAAACAGAGGCAGAACTGCTGAATCAGTGGGAAAAGGAGCCTAAGGTCCCAGCCTCTCGGCTTCTTTCCCCAGATCCTCCCACCAGAACAGCCCCTCGGGGAGATCATCAAAGCAAAGGTTTAAAACCACTAAACAGGACAACTTCTCAATTCTCTTTAAGACAATTTCAAAAGCCTCGGGTCAAATCACACTCTCAAAAGTTTCCAGCTCAAAAACTGTCCTGGCCCCTCAATGCCGAATCAGTTCACACTCACCACCATGGTCCTTGAGATTGTCCACAATGTAGCCCCAGTGTAAGTGTCCAAGCTTACAGAGCACCGCCGTGGCCCCCTGTCCTCAGAGTTGCTCATCACAGTGGTCTCTTGAGCCTCTGTGTGCTGCCTATTTCATCCTTGTTTGTGAAGTGAGAGCCGTGTGCTCACCAGCCACCCCAGCTCAGAAGGCTGTTTCTACTCCCACCTTAGTTATGGGCGAGGCGCTATATCTATGCCACTGTCACCTGCACAAGGTGCCCAATTCCCCCACCTTGTCTGTTCTGGGGGCTTAACAAGTATCCAGGACTCTCAGATGGAAGGGTGGAGAGGGAGTAATTCAGAAGAGACTTAGGCACAGGGGAACATGATGATACCCCATCCCTCCCTATCCCTCAACCAGGGTGCTGAGCCATGGTTCATGATCAGGGAGAGAATGAATGCTGGGAAAGCAGCCAACGCCATAACCAGCTTGTAGCAATGAGGGCCAGAGAACTGAGACGAAAGTACGTGGGGGCCATTGGCACATACTGTTCAGTTAAAAAAAAGAAAAAAAAAAACAGGAATGCTAACTAAAGGACAGAACGATTATTATCTTTGACTGTAAACCTCTCTCTGCATCATCCTTGGGTCCTAAAGTGACCTATTTCCATCACACGCACATTCCACCAGCAGCCGAAACTCACCTCAGCACCCATGTTATATTCTGACCCAGTTTACATGGAGCTGACTGAAACGCAAAGAATAAGAATATGAGGCATTTGAAAGGGAACTCCATGCTTCCTAGTTTAGAGCTGCACAAACTCCTTTGCCCACCACAGGAAGGGATTAGGCTACTTAAACGGAGTAACCCATTTCTCTTTGTTTGGGAACATGGTGATTCTATTCAGAGGGCATAAATAAGATAAAGGACCCACGCATACTAGATTTTTCATTTGGCAAGCAGAATAAAAATCTGAACCTATACCTGTGGGAAAATAATCAATTTTTCATAGACTTGTTATAGGCTTCACAAAATCTACTGCACACATATTTTTAAAAGTAAGAAAGTGGCTTTTTAATGATACTTAAAATATATGGCATGGCAAGAATTATTTAAAATGTGTTTCTGAGGCCTGAAGTTTGGTACTGCCTGCTAAAATATAGATGATTTGGATAAGGCTGTCTTCTCAGGATAAACGTGAGACCCAAGCTCATCTTATCATAAAGCTAATAGGAAGGTTGGTATTCAGGCAGTTAAGTAATTGGTATAAATCCTCCCAAGATATTAGATCCCCTGAACTCGCAACAATTAGCGGTTGTCCATTGGCCTGTGTGCATTAAATAACTCCTCTTAACCCAGAGGCCAGCAATCCACTGTTCACATAAAGTCAACACAAAGCAGAGCAAGAGGAAGCAGAGGTGAATCCAACAGATATATGACCACATAACAAGTGTTTTCCGAGCAGCACGCCAGGCCTGGGAAAGTGGACATGTGATCCACGTGGTCTGGATGCCCAGTCTCGATCCAAGCAGATTGGCTCCGTTTTTATGAGCCATCAGCTTGACTGTCCACATTGGTGGGCATGCTTTTTGCAGGAACACATCTCTGTTCTAAGTGGAAGGCTATGCGCCTACACCTGTGACCAGCCCTGTATGAGCGTGTGTACGTGCGTGTGTGCATGCGTGCGTATGCGTGACTGAATGAATGAATGATTTTTAAAATTTCTACATAAAGCAGATCTAATAGACAAAGATCTCCGTTTACAAAAAGGCTTTCATTTTTTTATCACGCAGCAAATCACTGAAATATTACACTATTTTGTGTCCAGCATCTCCCTTCAAGGAGCTATGAAAACATGAAGCATCACTGATGTCAGAAGTCACAGTCTAGCTGAGAAGACAAGTGACAGACCTGAAACAGAGACCACAACAAATGTCTGACACCAAGTGTAAAAGCCTCAGGAGTTCACAAAATCCAAAGTCACTAAAAGCCCAAGTTGCTGAGAGGACTTGGAGCAGTGGGCGTTAAGAAGGGCAGCAAAGATGGTAGGCTTTAGATTACTAAAGGGGCAGAGGTGGCGTTTCACGGAGGTACAAAAAGCAGAAGCAATGACTTAGAAGCAAAAAGAAGCCTTCTGTTTGCCGATAGCAGTGACAGCACCTGCCCTGATCAGAGCCACAGGAAACAGGGCTCATTATAGGGTGGGGACTTGTTATGAAGGGGTAACAAGCAGCCCAGAGAAGTTGATTTGTTACATTTGTTACATTAGGGAGTCATTTTAGGATCCTGAATGGGAGCAACCGGGTGTTCCTTCCGTATGGTGAGAACTCACCCCAGGATTCCTTTCAAGAGCACGCTCCCCTTGACCTTGAGTTAATGATATCATTTGCACTCAGCTTTCCAATATCCCATCTCAGTGGTTCCCAACTTATGGACCACAGAGTTATGGTAGAGGTCCCTGAAGGCAGATAAGCACTGCCTAGAAACGACTTGCTCCTGGCATATTGCCACTGTCTCGTTCTAATATCTGTAGATACCATGTGAGCCATAAAACGCAAATTCACTCCAAAGCCACAGTCACCTGAGCTGCCCCAGGTGCCAGCCTATGGCTACACATGGAGTCACTTTAACAGTAGCCCAAATGTCACTAGCTCCCATCTCCCTGCTGTTCATGCAGGACTTCAGCCTCCAGTAAAGTGCCCCTCAAGCATTCCTAGGAGTTCCCAGGGATTTGGTGCCTGAGCCTGCAAACAAGGCCATCGTTCTCTCAGCGGCCACTGGGTGGCGCTGGGTCCACACAGCTCCCTCTCCTGCGCCTTCAAGCACCCCGAGGCCTCCGCAGGCCAAACTGCAGGATGGTCCATATGGAGTGGGGGAAACATCTCATTCCTCCTGGGAGCTACCATTCCCAAAGCAGTCATACTGATGCCATATACGATATCTTACCGAGTGTATTTTAGAAAAACAACTCTTACAGTTGTTACTTACAGCCCTCAAGCTGTGAATGAAAACTGTATGTGAAGGTGAATCTAGTGGAGGTTGGACAGGAAGAAAAATACCAGAGACAGAGCCCATGCCGTGCTCACAATCAACCTTCCCATAATGTGCTATCAAAATGCACATCATCCTGTTTGACCCAGCAAACTAAACTTTTAAGCACACAAGGAAGTGAAAAGTGTACGAGGATTTTCAATGCAGATTATTTGCAAGAGTGAAAAAGGAGAAACACACATCTCCTAGTACAGAAGGGGTTAAATTATGACACACTGACAGGGTAGAATACAGGCAGCTGTTTAAAACGATGACATCAGCTTGGAAGTACCACTGGAGATCTCTGCGATCCATCGATGCATCGTTAAGTGACACAATGCCAGTTAGAACAGGGCTCCACAGTCTGTTAGGAGGCGGGGTGAGCGGCGGGCAGGCCAGCGAAGCTTCATCTGCCGCTCCCCATCACTTGCATGACCGCCTGAGCCCCCCGCCCCCTCCCCCGTGGAACCATTGTCTTCCACGAAACCGGTCCCTGGTGCCGAACAGGTTGGGGGCCGCTCAGTTAGAAGACATTAGGGACAGCGTGATCGCATTTCAAAAGTGTGGAGGAGGGGCCGGGGAGATGTACCATGGATATTATATGTCAGGAACAAAACCTATGGAGCTATTGACAACCTTTCTCCCTCATACCCATGCCTGAAGGGGAGTCTTTTGTTACCACCCAGATCCTTTATGGAACTGATCTGGGAGACAGTTAGAGAGATAAAGAGTCCTCAAATGGCCAGATTTGTCTTCATGAGAAGAGATGAAAGAGGAAGTAGTGGATGAGAGAGGCAGGCCAGCAGGCAGCCAGCCAACCAGGAGATGGAAGAAAAGAAGAACCTGGAGTTTTTAAAGACGGGGGAGGTGGAGGTCCTGGAGCAGCTACTGAAGACTTCGTGTATGGGAGGGAAAGCTGGGTGACATAGGTTCAACATGTTTTGCCATGTCATGTGCTGTGTCACCCCTCCACAGAGTCTACGAATACACTCATGACAAAGATCTAGAACACGCATGAGGTTTTGAGATCAGATTGGTGTTTCTTCCCCATGTTTCTGTGCTGCCCATGAGGTGAGAACAAAAGCTAGTTTAAGGTTGTACATGTATGAAAAACGCCAGGAAAGACACCCCAAAAATTGTCCCAGCGGTAACATCTGTCAAGGTTAATTAGGTACCGGTGGACTTTGTTACAACAAAAGTGTATCACATGTATAATTTTCATGGACATGTATTTTACTTTCACTCAGGACAGGGATTTGGGTGAGGCAAGCAGGGTGACTACAGTGCAAAATTTGAGGAGACACTGACTCTCAGCATCTTGCTGGTTCAGAGTCACATGTAAACACCCCCGTGAGGGAGTGCCTCAGTAACTTAGCACCCTACCCACCCTGCTTGCCTCACCCCATCCTGGCTCTGCTTGCCTTGTTAATCACAGTTCTGAATCTCATTGAAATTCAAACTGGGATGCTATCTGCCACACACACTGTATACAGAGTACATTGCCGTTCCGAAAGCACTTTCGTGTATGTATTTCACTGTCTCTTCATGACAATCTCAGAGGAAAATGAGACTAGTATTATAATTCCCATTCTACAGATGGAGACCAAAAAGATTAAAAGACCTGTCCAAGATCACATTGCTAAGTGACAACAAACTCAGTTCAGCTGAGTTTGCTTACCATCCCCAAGTATTTCCATGATACCACCCACATACAAAACAAAGCAATCAAAAATTATCACTCATACCTATCAGGAAAACAATGAATCTGTCAAGTGAACCTAGCCCAAATACTCATGTCTCCCATCAAATAAGGCCCGGCAGCTCCCTTCTGCCCCCTTGGAAACCACGGAGGCAAAGCCCACAGAAGATGCAGGCAGCCTCCAGCCAAGATGGTGCCCCATTAGGAGCAGCTCCTCTGAATTCTCTAGTAGCAGCAGGTTTTCAGGATGAGCAGCAGGCCTTCACGAGGGCCTACAGGCAGGTCCGTGGCTGCTGGCTGGCACCAGGTGTGAGCCATGGGAACTCTGGGAGCTTGGCGGGGGTGTGTGTGGGGGGGAGCATCTGCACAGGAGACATGAGCCTAAGAGAATCTCTCAGCATTGGACATCCCAAAAGGGGTACATGCAGCTACTGGTTGTTGGCACTTCCGGGTTTTCCCCCTGACGTGAGGGGAAAGGAATAACACGGCACCACTAGCCACTAGCCTGGAGCTCAACCAGCCGGCCTGGCAACCTAGAAATTTGCTTAAGGAGTTAATCCAGGCAGACCCTGAACTACCCTGTTCATCCAGCTGTGTTTCAGGGCACAGCACGATTCCAACACTGCATGTAATAAAAATGAAGAATACCCCTCCCCCTTTCCTCTGCAGATTCGTTTTTCTCGGGTCCCACTGGTACTTTCTTTTAAAACTAAGTTTAAAAATAAAGAAATCAACAAACCACACTCATTTGCCAATTGTGCTTTTTTTCCTTCCTTCACAAACCTAAATCATACGTGGCAGAGTTCATCCTGTTCTTGTTTACCTGTTCCTCTAAGAATATGAATCCATTTCTCTCTAGCTTGGGTTTTAGGTACATTGTTTAGCCAAGCCTTTGCCTCCCTCTTCTGTTAAAAAGAGGAAAACATACAGCAAACTCAAGTTCTATATTTGTGAAAATGTTGAGGAAACTACCCTAGGATGTTTACACAAGCTGTGTAAAGTGGCTTTAAAGAGGCTCTAGTATTCCAGTATTACCCATACTACATTCGAATTAATACTTCCCAGAAAAAGTAAACTTTAAATAAGATCAAATCAGGATCAACTGCACACCCACCTGAGTAGCTGAACAAAATCAATGGAGCAATTCTTTGGTCATCGGACTAAAAGATTCAAGATTGACTTTTTCCCCCTTTTAGTAAAATATGAAACTCCCTGGTAACCTGAAGTATTATTGGGTCCTGTACCTTACAAGGATTTATGGGAAATTTATCTAAAAACTGTCTTTCAACAGCTACACGAATGGCTGAAATTGCTTGATCTCGTCAGGCAAAGAGTTTTTAAAAACATTAACCTCAGAAACAGAATATATATATATGTATCGTGTTAAGTACCAGAGTTTTCAATCATGAGATTAAATATTCCTTTGCAAAGTCATCTATATCCTAAAACAGCCAATGATAACCTCTTGCAATACTCAGCATTCTGCGGAGAATTGAGTTTCTAAAGGGCCTTATACTGTCCTGAACGTAATGGGAGATTCCTTTAAGAGAGTTTTTCTTTCCGAGGAAAACAGCTATACAACGTGGACTACTGAAAAGCCCTGCTGGGCCTGTCTTATTTATGAGATGTTTCCACAGTGGGGTCTTCTGTGTTTACATGGCGCTGCTCCTCTTAGTGAGGGTGACCACTACCGAGCATTGTATTAGGCTCTCAGCATATATACACACACTGCCAACCGGGTACCGTTACCCTCATTTCTCAGTGGAGGAAACAGGGTTAAAAGTCACTTACCTGAGGTGGCGAAGTTCAGGGAGAAGCGGAGCTGGGACGCAGTCCTAGCAGTGAAATCGCGAGGCCTGTGCTCTCCAAGGCAAACTCCCCCCTAAGGCTACCCCACTGCCTCTTTAAAACCTCCTCCTTACCTGGTAAGCAGGCACACCTGAGACCAGTAGTTCCCTGGGGATAAGAATCACCTGGGAAGCTTGTTCACTCTACCTTCCCAAAGCCCCTACCCTGGAGATTCTGACTCAGGGGTTCCAAGCTGGACCCAGAAATTGTCTTTTTTTTAAAAAATTTATTTTATTTATTTATGGCTGTGTTGGGTCTTCGTTTCTGTGCAAGGGCTTTCTTCTAGTTGTGGCAAGTGGGGGCCACTCTTCATCGCGGTGCGCTGGCCTCTCACTATCGCGGCCTCTCTTGTTGCGGAGCACAGGCTCCAGACGCAGAGGCTCAGTAATTGTGGCTCACGGGCCCAGTTGCTCTGCGGCATGTGGGATCTTCCCAGACCAGGGCTTGAGCCCGTGTCCCCTGCATTGGCAGGCAGACTCTGAACCACTGCGCCACCAGGGAAGCCCCAGAAATTCTTTTTAACAAATGATCCAGGTGATTCTTATCATCAGAGGACTGTGGGAATGGTCTTAGATCAGGGGTGGCCGGGGCCAGGGAGTATTTTTGGCTTTGTGGGCCGTTAGGTCTCTGTCACAACTACTCAATGCAAAAGGAGCCAGAGAAAATTCATGAATGAACTGGCCTGGCTGTGGCCCAATAATTTATTTACATAAACAGGAGGCTGGCTACAGTTTGCTGACCCTTCTCTTAGACCATTCATCATACCATTAAAAAAGAGACATTAATGCCTGCTATTTGTCACCTCACTAAGGCTGTGTCTCAATCAGGCAATTGACCCAATGAAAATCTTCCCAACACCATGAAACATCACTCTCATCAAGAGGATAAAGTCAAGGTTGTGTCTTCCCTCCCTCTTTAGGGAGCAGCACTTTTAATGTCAGATGCAGGCTTGTGACATCCTCTGTCACATAGGGGAGGACATAAGTCAGGCACCAGCAGATAAGCAAAGCTTTCACTTTGGCATTGGTGAGTGCAGTAGGTGGAATTCTAAGACGGCCTCTAGGATCGCCATCCCCTGCTGAATACACACCTTCCTCCAATGATCCAATCACACTAATTTAAGTGCTACTTTGCAGGGATTTTGCAGATGCAATTAAGGTCCCAAATCAGTTGACCTTAAGATAGGGGAATCACCCTGATGGACCTGATCAAATCAAGGGAGCCCTTTAAACCTGAGTCTGGAATTCAGAGGTAGAGGAGTCAGAGAGAATTAAAGGAAGAGGAGGATTCAACATGGAAGAAGAGTCTCCGTTCCTGGAGTTAGAGATGGAGGGGCCATGTGGCAAGGACGGTGGGTGACCTCTAGGAGCTGAGAGCACCCCTGCTGACTGCCAGCAAGGACAGGGGTGCTCAGTCCTACAACCATAAGGAACTGAGTTCTTCCAACCAGTGTGAGCTTGGAAGCAGACACTGAGCCCCAGATTAGAACTGGAGCCCTGGCTAAGGCCTTGACATCAGCCGATGAGACTCCCAGCTCAGCACAGAATTCGGCCATGCCATGACTGGACTTCTGACCTATGGAAACTGTGAGATGATAAAGTTATATATGGCAAACTGCTAAGTTTGTACTGATTTGTTACAAGGCAATAGAAAACTATTACAGAGAGGCCCAGGACTTTGATGTCGGAATTACTGCTGGGGATTTTTAAGTCCAATAACTTCTGGGTTTAAATATAGATGGATGTGTCCCTTTAGATCCATATTCATTCATTCTGTCTGAATTCTCATGTGGCTCAGGCCAGTGTGCACAGCCCACCTTTCAGGAATGTGATTATCAAGATATCCACTGCAGTAATGTTAACCCAAGACCAACTTGCAGGCTTATTTCAACATGCCTGTCATATGCAAAGCATCAAACCAGATATTGGGGGTGGATAGGTGATAGGGGATGAAAAGATAGACAAGGAGTGTACATCTTGGAGGAGGGACAGACGTGTGGAAAATTAACTGCCAGGCAGGTATTATAATTGAAGTGTAAGGAAACCATATGGGAGCTCAGAAAGCAAGAATAGATGGAATTTACATGAGAGGATGCAGTCTAAGCCAGAGAGTAGAAGCACACTGTATTTTAAAATACAAGACACACTGTATTTTAAAGGACAAGCACACTGTATTTTAAAATACAGCACACTGTATTTTAAAGGACAAGAATGAGGTGGTAACTATAAGATGCTGGTGGAGATTGTGGAGGGTTTTCTTTATGCAGTTGATCTTCGAGGGCCACCGAAACTCTTCCTGCATCCTGGGAATTAGTAGCTCGGACCACCATATCATTTTTCCAGGTACCTATTGTTATATTCTTTTTTTTACTCCCTCATGAGGATGACTGATGCTCAGCTGAATTCAGAGGAGCATTTGATTTACCTGCCATCCTCTGGGAATACCCCTGCTAAATGCATGAAAAGTCACTCAACATCAAAGATCATTCAGCCATGGATGTGAGAGCTACTGCCACCTTATAAAGCTTACAATAGCCAGTGTCCTCTTAAAATTTTCCCCAGTGCAAGCTACAGAGGTGGGGAGGCCTGGAGGGAGCACGGGTTAATACAGTGGAATTTCCTTTGGCACAAGCTCCAAGCAGCCTTTTAACAGAGATGTTTAATTGATCTTTATTGAGCAGAACCTTCCCTTCTGCTTATAAAAGATATGATCACTTTTCCCTCGGGTTCTATCTGGAGAAGTTAATAGCCCCGGTTTTCTCTTACAGCAGAGATACTTAATGACTGGGAGACTATCATAAATAGAGTTTATTGTCCAAAATACAAACCCAGTTCTAATCAACCTGCACAGTGAGATTGCCTTGCTTCTATCTGTTGCTACTTGGAGGAGCTTTTCCCAACTGACGAGTGCATGGTTCTTTCCACTCAGGCTCTGCTGTCCAATTAACAAATTGGATAGTGAAGTAATCTATAGGCCTTTGCCAAAGACCGCTGAGTATGCCCTAATGTGTATCAATTTGATCCGCACATGCAGTAGCTCCCAGATGAGGCCCGAGAGCAGAGCCATCATCATTTGCGTACACGGTGCAGGAATATTTTGCAGGTGTGAAGATGATCATTGTAATACTTCCAGGATACAGAGACACTCCTGGGATTCAGTACAAATAGAGCCGTTACTGCTTGGCAGCTATGAAGAGTGATGGAAAAAAAAAAAAAAGTAATACTTACCGAGTTCCTTTAGCTCATTTATAAAGGGCTTTATTGATAGTAGCATTACTCTTCGAAATAACTTCCAAACACAACAAGCAGGTATTAATATTTCCGTTTTAGAGCTAGGAAATTTTGTATTAAATGTTCTGACTGCTGTGCTCCTTGAGGACTAGATTTAGCAGTAAACTAGAGGCTAGGACTTGCTGCTACAGTAAACTACTACTATTTGGGAATTTGCTCTAGAGTTACGAATTTCCTGGGTCTTTTTCTTTGTCCTCTCCTCCTTCTGGCTGCTGGCTTTCCCCGCCTGCCACCTGCCACGCCCTCCCCAGCCCTCCAAGTTGCCATCCTGGCATGGCAGGCACCGTGACCATGATTTCTGAACCACATTTTGGAACCTGTAGTATGAAAAATACCAGTGTTCTTAGGTGGACAAGAGGACAGAATTTTTGAAACCACGTTTGTCCAGAAAATCGGAGATATGTGATCACTCTTATAGAGTCGCTCTAGCATAATCTCCAATGACAAGCAAAGGAAGGTGTGGAAGGGAAGCACCTACCATTTACTGACACAATTAATAGGAATATAATCAAGGCAGGTGTAAGGCCCGGGCCTGAGGTCTTCCCGGGAATGTGAGAGAGAAGGAGGAGGGAGGCTTTATACCTGAGGTATTGGATTCCTTTTTTCCCCCCATTTTACTGAGATATAGTTGTCATATAATATTATATTAATTTCAGGTGTACAACATAGTAATTTGATATGTGTATAAATTGCAAAATAATTACCACAATAAGTTAACATTTACCACCTCACATAGTTACAATTTTTTTCTTGTGATGAAAACTTTTAATATCTATACTCTTAGCAACTTTCAAATTAAAAAACAGTATTGTTCGGTGCTTTGTGTCCACCTAGAGGGGTGGGATAGGGAGGGTGGGAGGGAGATGCAAGAGGGAGGAGATATGGGGATATAGGTATATGTATAGCTGATTCACTTTGTTATACAGCAGAAACTAACACACCATTGTAAAGCAATTATACGCCAATAAAGATGTTTAAAAAAAAAGAAAACAGTATTTTTAACTATAGTCATCACGATATACATTACATCCCCAGGAGCTGTTTCTCTTATAACTGCAAGTTTGTACCTTTTGATCACCTTTCCCATCCCCCCTACTCACACCTCTGGCAACCACTAAACTCTTCTCTGGTTTTTTGAGCTCAATTTTCTTCGATTCGTATACATGAGATCATACAGTATTTGTGTTTCTCTAATTTCACTTAGAGTAATGGCCTCAAGGTCTGTTCTGGCTTTTTTTTGCATCTGGTATCACAGTTAAACATGGTTAGAACCATGTTGGTGTTGTTACCAGGTCCTTGTCAGGTGTCATGGGCTGAGTTGTGTCCACCACGAAATTCACAGGATGAAGCCCTAAACCCCAGTACCTCAGCATGTGAGGTACTCTTTAAATTACTCCTTTAAAGAGTAATTAAGTTAAAATGAGGCCATTAGGGTGGATCCCAGTCCAATCTGACTGGTGTCCTTATAAGGAATGGAGATTAGACACACAGAGAGGAACCAGGCCTGCCCAGAGGGTGAAAGCCATGTGAGGACACAGGGAGAAGGCAGCGCTCTGCAAGCCAAGGAGAGAGGCCTGGAGCAGGCTCTTCCCTCAGGAGGCTCAGAGGAAACCAACCCTGCTGACAACTTGACCCTGGACTTCCAGCCTCCAGAACGGTGAGAAATAAATTTCTGTTGTTTAAGCTACCCAGACTGTGGTGTTTTGTTATGACAGCCCTAGCAAACTCATACAGATACCAAAAATTAACGTGGAATGAGGCCTGGAACACCTACCACTTACATGTTGTTTGCTACATGCCAAATACTAACTCGATCCTTACCATAGCTCTATGAAGTGGGCACTATTATTCTCACCCCCATCTTACAGACAAGAAAACTGAGGCACAGAGACGTTCAGTGAATTGCCTAAGGCCATACATCTGACATGTGGAAAAGCCGGAATTTGAACCCAGTCACCAGTCTCGGAGTTCTCTGTTTTGTCTCAATTTTCTACCTGTTATCCCCCAACTGATCATCCACAAACCTTCCAAAACTGGTTCAGGAGGCAACGTGGAAAACAAACTTGAGGATACTGTGCCCTACTCTTGAGAGGCAAGGACTCACAACCTGGGAAGCTTAGGAGAGACAAGGAAAGCTGGTTCATCTCAGAGGCCCATGGATGGAAGAGACACCTGGGCCTGGTGAACCCAGGGCCTGGAGGCAGGAAGGCTTTTCCCATGTTGGCTGTCACCCTGATCCACAGCTCTGCCATCAGGTAGCCTTGGGTTCCTCCAGGCACATTGGCCCTATGAGTACATGGTGAACTACAGACTGCTGGAGCATACTGGATGTAGAGTCAGAAACGGTTCACTCCCTCTCCAGCAGTCATTTCTCCAGAACAAGCAGGGAAAACATACCAGAGACAGGGAGGTTCACCTTCATCCTCTAGACCTGGGGTTTCTCAGCCCCGGCTCTAGTGACATTTTGAGCTAGGTAATTCTTTGTTATGTGTGACTGCCATGTGCACTGTAGGATGTTTAGCAGCATCCCTGTCCTTACCTACTAGATGCCAGTAACATATCAGCTATTGGGACAACCAAAAGTGTCTCCAGATATTGACAAATATCCCCTAGGGGACAAAATCACCCCCACTGAGAAGCACTTCTCTAAGAGAAACATAAAAAGGTACTTCCTCAAGACAATATTTCCATCTGTCAGAAAGTTGTCATAATAATATATGCAAACGTTCTACATTTATGGTGTTGTACAGTGCACAACCTGCCCAAAGGCCCATGGTCATCCACCTCCTTCCTCCCTCTCCTCAAGCTTCACAGGAAAATGAGGCTAATCTGCCCTACACTTTATCGTTCCTTTCTACTTTCCCATATTTCTGAGATACTATAAGGAACCCGAGGGCTTCCTGACCTAAACTTGTGGTTCAGTTCAGGATTGACCTTTCTCCACCCTGAGGTAAGGATTAATAAAATAAAACCTGTGCTGATGCTTCTGATTTTCTAGTTCAGCCATTAATGTGACAGGCATGAGGTGCTGATAAAGTGGCTGATTTATTCAATCCCTTTAATGGGGAGAAAAAGTTTAAACATTTATTGGTTTAGTTTGCCCCAAAAGCAACTATCAAATGTTGGCAGGACACAATGAAGGCTTACCTTTGTTAACATAGTTAAGTCTCTCTCTCTCAGAACTAGCCCATTTAGCTCCAGGTTCCTTAGCACACCCGATGCACTTACACAGCAATTAAGAGCTTTACACAACTGGAAGATCACATCTTTATTTCTTATCGCAGGAACACGATTTCTGTAACTTTATTTCTGTCAAAACCTAAGCAAAATTATTGTAAAATGAGTGATTTAAACCATACATTTTATCATCATTAAAAAGCACCTTAAAAAAAAAAAAAAAAAAAGAGCATCTGCTCTGTGGTAAGGATTAGAAACGACTCCTGCCCTTAAAGCCTGCATTAAGGAGGGACATGTGTAAACTGAAAATTTCAATCACATGAGATAAAGAAACATAACCTTTATGCACAGAGGATCCTTTGGAGGCAAAAAGTTATATCTAAGTGACGGCTTCATGATAACCCTGAAGCTGAATCTAAAAAGCTGAGGCTATGCAGAAGTGGAGTAGGAGGTGCATTAAATGCAGAGGGAGCACCTGTGCAAAGACACTCAAGACTGACACCTGCTGGGCACTGTAAATACTGCAGGTGAGGATGACTACAGGACAGGGGTCCAAGTGTGAGAACAGACAGAAATGAAAATAGAGATGTTGGCTGAAGCAAGCCTGGGAGAGAGCATGGCTTGTATCCCACAGGTGATGAGGCCTGGGGCTACCACTGGCTCAGTAAGGGTGCCTCCGCGGATTAGAAAAAGGCACCCCGCTGCTGAGGGACTGATTAGATAAAGAGAGTGATCACAGAAAGCTCCCCTTCCTCAGGGCCAAAGAGCCCTATGAGGCTTGGCCGAGCACAGTTCAGGCTACACGACTCTGTGCAGAGTGCACGTTGGGCGGCTAGTATGCACTAACTCTGTGTGGGCAAGCCATTAGCAGCATTACTTTAAGCATATCTTTTCATGATAGAAGATCACTCAACCCGAGTAGGCAGATGAACTTAGAGGAACTGAGCCCAGGAGCCGTGAAACCACCCAGGAGTTTCTGCCATAGTCCGGACAAAATGTAATATGGATGAAGAAGCAAATTTAGGAGGAGGCCAAAATTTACAAGATAGACCCACTGGATGCAAACATAAAGAAAGTTCAGTGAAGGAACTCTGAAGAGAATGGGCTCTGCAATAAATTTTTCTTAAATTCAATGTAAAATATTAGGCAAAATTAAGTACAGTGGCCTTTAAGGTCCCTTCCAGCTATAATTTCTTTTGATTTCTAACTTATTACTCTGGTTAAGTAAAGTCCCTTCAGAGGTACAGAACAGTTCTTACACCTGAATGGGATGCAAAGAACAATCTGACTTCTCTTCACCAGGGGATGAGTTGAACTGTCCTTGCAGAAGAGATAACAGATGGTGTGAACCCCAGATCCTAGAAAAGGGCCAGGCACACGATAAGTATTCAGCTTTTCGAAAACAAATGAACAATCATTTCCTCTCCTAGATCTTCAACCCTTCCTCTGCTGGCTACTTTCTCTCAGCTTATAAACATCCTCAAATATACCCACTTAAAAAACTCTCAGACCTATGATTCTTTGAATCTTCTTGTGGATAACCTAAGTCTCTACCATGCCTTCAAACACCTGTCCTCCCAAAAAGCTCAGATCTGTACCTTGGGCCCAGACCTGTCTACCAGGCCCCTCTAAAGCACTGAAGATGAAGTAAGATCCTCTCCCCACCCCCAATCCCTTCCTACTGTGCTCTGTATCTCACAAAAAGATGCAGCTGTAAACTGTCACCCACACTTGCTGCCCTCCCTTTTCTAACTGGTCACCAGGCCACACCCATTCTGTCTCTGATCTCCAAAATCCAGTCCAACCTTTTATAACTTAAGTGGGACCCTTAGATTACAATTCACCCTGCACCCAATCAACTGCCTTCCACATGGAGGTCCTAGTGAGCCTCTAAACCAGAAGTCCATCTCATTGTTCTTCAGGGTTTCCCACAGCCTTCAGGATAAACATCCAAACTTCTGACAGGACAAACAAGGCCCCTTTCTGTTGGGCCCCACTAGGTTTCCAGTATCAACTCGCATTTCCTTCCCAAACCCTGAGTTCCAGTCCTGTACCTTAGTTTTGTTATATTTTCTTATATTTCGCAAACTTTAACACACACTGCTCCCTCCTGTAACCCCAGGAGCTTCTACATATCCTTAGAAGAACCTCCTCCAAGAAGCCTACTCTGAACTTTCCCTTCCAAGATTCTGTGCTCTGCAAAGGGGAAAGATGGGGGGGAGGGATAAATTAGGAGTTTGGGATTAAGATATACACACTACTATATATAAAACAGATAATCAACAAGGACCTACTGCATAGCACAGGGAACTCTATTCCATATCCTATAACAACCTGTATGGGAAAAGAACCTGAAAAAGAATGGATATATGTATAACCGAATCATTTTGCTGTACACCTGAAACTAACACAATATTGTAAATCAACTATACTCCAATATAAAATAAAAATTAAATTAAAAAAAAAGATTCTGTGCTCTGTAGCACCAGAACTCACTTCTTCCAGAGCACTGACTACTGTGCTTGTGTTTACCTGCCGCCCAGTAGAAGAGAAGATTACCTAGGGCAGAAGCATCGTCTCCAGCAGCCCTTGGTTCTGACAACTCATTCAAGTGCCAGGATACTTCACACACATAACCTGCTTAATTAATTCTAAGAACCCACAGAAAGAGTGGTTTTTCATGTCATTTTACAAGTGTGGGGATTGTACTTCAAAAGTAACCTGCCCAGGCCACAGAGAGCATAAGCCCTGGAATTCAAACCCTAAGCTGCCTTCACACTGGTGCTCTTTCCACTATATGATTCGAGTATTGAAAACAAATTTTTTTTCCCTGAGCCCTGTTTTAATGGAAAGGAAATGAAGCTGGGATATACCAATTTCCTAATCGCTTTGGTGTGTACCAGACAAAGTCATTCAACAGACCAGGTAACAGCTGTGCAACAATTAACGATGCTCCAAACTGTGCTAAGTGTTCTACATTGTAGACTCTACAAGCATTAACACAGTGAGTCCTTGTAACCGCCACAGAGAGCGGGTCCTGTTAAGCCCATGCTACAGATGAGAACACTGAAACTTAGAAGCCTTAAGGCTCTCCGCCGGGGTCACCAAGCTGGTAGGACTCCTAGGCGGCACGCTCCGTCTAGTGCACGCACACCCGGGCACTGGGCACCGGTTCTAGTGCCCATCCTCCACCTTGCACCATCAAAAACCCCGCTTCCTAACATCGACACCATAGCCCCTGGAAGCGGGAACTACAAACCTGTCTTGACAAGCCGTGTCTGGAAGAAGCTCTGGATACAGATCGGGGGCAGAGGGTGCTCAGGAGCGGCGCCCAGTCCACCCCGCGGAGGCGGTCGGCGTTGAAGTCCAGCAGGTCCTCCTGCAGGGAAGCGCGCACAGCAGGCAGAGGCAGCGAGTCCTGCAGCACACAGGTACTCACAGCGGAGAAGCAGTCGGCCGTGTTGTCGTGGGGCAGCTTCACCCAGTGGATCATGGCCTGAGGGTGGCCTCGGGGACGCTAGCTGTGGACACGATGCCCAGACCCGTCTGGGAACACCGGCTCGCCTCCCGGCCTCTCGGGCGCCCACTGCCCGGCCGCTGTGGCTCCGCAGCGTGCACAGGTCCTGCGTCTCAGCCAAAAGACATAGGGCCACAGGCCCCAGCTAGGCCGGCCCCTCCAAGCCGCGCTCCCATGCCTCCTGCCACGCCGCATCGCCGGCAGGTGGCGCGGGCCTCATCACCTTCTGTGCCACGGGGATGCGGTTTAAGCCTGCGGGCAGCCCTGTGGGGGTGGGGCTCGAGGACGTCAGCGCGCTTGCCGTGCGTCAGCACGCAGCCCCGCCTCCCATGGGCACCCGGCCTGAGGAGCAGGGGCCGGAGCTTCTAGACTAGGGCAGCGTGAAAGTTAGGTGGTGTGGAGAATTTGGGGTTTCCAAAAAGCATTTGCTGACTCATCCAAACAAAAGTGAGATATGGTTGTATCAACGCATTTTAAAAGTAGTTTAAACTCCCGATAAGTGTCTGTGCTCGCACTGCCCAGGAGAGAGCGTGCACTCCGTGAGGGACACATGAAAGGCTGAGTGAATGTCTGCCTGTGGACCGTTACCTGGTGCGCGGGTGTGTGAATTTCTGCGGAGAGCTCTCAAGTTCTGTAGTTTCTGCTTACTTGACATGGTTGTTGGCAAATGGTGACGTGTTCCATGCATTCAGGAAGTTATTGTGACTACTAATACTCACTTTGTTCTCACTGTGAATGTCTGTGTCCTAATATTTTCTTTTTATAAGGACACCAGTCATATTGGACTAGAGCCCACCCATGTCACCTCATTTTACCTCAATTACCTATTTAAGGGCCTTATCTCCAAATACAGTCATATTACGAGGTATTGGGGGTTAAGACTTCCACATATTAACTTGAGCAGGACACAATTCAGCTGATAATAGAAGGTAAAAGTAATTTAAGCAAGTAAGTAACTACTTTTTAAAGTGAGTTGCTTAAAGATATGAATTTACTCAAGAAGAACAACAAGAACAAATTACATAACACTGTATGTTATACAAAGATATTAAATTAATCATCATAACATCCTGAGAGATGGGCACTAAATTAGACTAAGCAAGATTAAGCAACTTATCCAGAATTGTATAGTTAGTACTTTCCAGAATTTAAACCAGGTATTTTCCCAGTTCCATTCTACATTATATTTTCATTTCATTATTTGAAATGAATTTTGAGTCTTCATTTTGCTTAGTTTCAGAAGTTATATGGGGCAGAGGGCAGACACCAGAAGCAAGAAGAACTACAATCCTGCAGCCTATGGAACAAAAACCACATTCAGAGGAATACAGACAAGATGAAAAGGCAGAGGGCTATGTACCAGATGAAGGAACAAGATAAAACCCCAGAAAAACAACTAAATGAAAAGGAGACAGGCAATCTTCCAGAAAAAGAATTCAGAATAATGATAGTGAAGATGATCCAGGACCTCAGAAAAACAATGGAGGCAAAGATCGAGAAGATGCAAGAAATGTTTAACAAAGATCTAGAAGAATTAAAGAACAAACAAACAGAGACGAACAATACAATAACTGAAATGAAAAATACACTAGAAGGAACCAATAGCAGAATAACTGAGGCAGAAGAACGGATAAGTGACCTGGAAGACAGAATGGTGGAATTCACTGCTGCGGAACAGAATAAAGAAAAAAGAATGAAAAGCAATGAAGACAGCCTAAGAGACCTCTGGGACAACATTAAACACAACAACATTCATATTATAGGGGTCCCAGAAGGAGAAGAGAGAGAGAAAGGACCCAAGAAAATATTTGAAGAGATTATAGTCAAAAACATCCCTAACATGGGAAAGGAAAAAGCCACCCAAGTCCAGGAAGTGCAGAGAGTCCCATACAGGATAAACCCAAGGAGAAACACACCAAGACACATAGTAATCAAATTGGCAAAAATTAAAGACAAAGAAAAATTTTTGAAAGCAACAAGGGAAAAATGACAAATAACATACAGGGGAACTCCCATAAGGTTAACAGCTGATTTCTCAGCAGAAACTCTACAAGCCAGAAGGCAGTGGCATGATATACTTAAAGCGACAAAAGGGAAGAACCTACAACCAAGATTACTCTACCCAGCAAGGATCACATTCAGATTTGATGGAGAAATCAAAAGCTTTACAGACAAGCAAAAGCTAAGGAATTCAGAACCACCAAATAAGCTTTACAACAAATGCTAAAGGAACTTCTCTAGGCAGGAAACAGAAGAGAAGGAGAAGACCTACAATAAAAAACCCAAAACAATTCAGAAAATGGTAATAGGAACATACATATTGATAATTACCTTAAATGTAAATGGATTAAATGCTCCCACCAAAAGACATAGACTGGATGAATGGATACAGAAACAAGACCTGTACATATGCTGTCTACAAGAGACCCACTTCAGACCTAGGGACACATACAGACTGAAAGTGAGGGGATGGAAAAAGATATTCCATGCAAATGGAAGTCAAAAGAAAGCTGGAGTAGCAATACTCATATCAGATAAAATAGACTTTAAAATAAAGAATGTTACAAGAGACAAGGAAGGACACTACATAATGATCAAGGGATCAATCCAAGAAGAAGATATAACAATTATAAATATATATGCACCCAACATAGGAGCACCTCAATACATAAGGCAACTGCTAACAGCTCTAAAAGAGGAAATTGACAGTAACGCCATAATAGTGGGGGACTTTAACACCTCACTTACACCAATGGACAGATCATCCAAACAGAAAATTAATAAGGAAACACAAGCTTTAAATGACACAATAGACCAGATAGATTTAATTGATATTTATAGGACATTCCATCCAAAAACAGCAGATTACACTTTCTTCTCAAGTGCCCATGGAACATTCTCCAGGATAGATCACATCTTGGGTCACAAATCAAGCCTCAGTAAATTTAAGAAAACTGAAATCATATCAAGCATCTTTTCTGACTACAATGCTATTAGATTAGAAATCAACTACAGGGAGAAAAAGGTAAAAAACACAAACACATGGAGGCTAAACAATATGTTACTAAATAAACAAGAGATCACTGAAGAAATCAAAGAGGATATCAAAAAATACATAGAGACAAATGACAATGAAAACATGACAATCCAAAACCTATGGGATGCAGCAAAAGCATTTCTAAGAGGGAAGTTTATAGCTATACAAGCCTACCTCAAGAAACAAGAAAAATCTCAAATAAACAATCTAACATTACACCTAAAGGAACTAGAGAAAGAAGAACAAACAAAACCCAAAGTTAGCAGAAGGAAAGAAATCATAAAGATCAGAGCAGAAGTAAATGAAATAGAAACAAAGAAAACAATAGCAAAGATCAATAAAACTAAAAGCTGGTTCTTTGAGAAGATAAACAAAATTGATAAACCATTAGCCAGACTCATCAAGAAAAAGAGGGAGAGGACTCAAATCAATAAAATTAGAAATGAAAAAGGACAAGTTAAAACAGACACGGCAGAAATACAAAGCATCCTAAGAGACTACTACAAGCAACTCTATGCCAATAAAATGGACAACCTGGAAGAAATGGACAAATTCTTAGAAAGGTATAACCTTCCAAGACTGAACCAGGAAGAAACAGAAAATATGAACAGACCAATCACAAGTAATGAAATTGAAACTGTGATTAAAAATCTTCCAACAAACAAAAGTGTAGGACCAGATGGCTTCACAGGTAAATTCTATCGAACATTCAGAGAAGAGCTAACACCCATCCTTCTCAAACTCTTCAAAAAAATTGCAGAGGAAGGAACACTCCCAAACTCATTCTATGAGGCCACCATCACCCTGATACCGAAACCAGACAAAGACACTACAAAAAAAGAAAATTACAGACCAATATCACTGATGAATATAGATGCAAAAATCCTCAACAAAATACTAGGAAACAGAATCCAACAACACATTAAAAGGATCATACACCACGATCAAGTGGGATTTATCCCAGGGATGCAAGGATTCTTCAATATATGCAAATCAATCAATGGGACATACCATATTAACAAATTGAAGAATGAAAACCATATGATCATCTCAATAGATGCAGAAAAAGCTTTTGACAAAATTCAACACCCATTTATGATAAAAACTCTCCAGAAAGTGGGCATAGAGGGAACCTACCTCAACATAATAAAGGCCATATACGACAAACCCACAGCAAACATCATTCTCAATGGTGAAAAACTGAAAGCATTTCCTCTAAGATCAGGAATGAGACAAGGATGTCCACTCTCACCACTATTATTCAACTTAGTTTTGGAAGTCCTAGCCATGGCAATCAGAGAAGAAAAAGAAATACAAATTGGAAAAGAAGAAGTAAAACTGTCACTGTTTGTAGATGACATGATACTATACGTAGAGAATCTTAAAAATGCTACCAGAAAACTACTAGAGCTAATCAATGAATATGGTAAAGTTGCAGGATACAAAATTAATGCACAGAAATCTCTTGCATTCTTATGCACTAATGATGAAAAATCTGGAAGAGAAATTATGGAAACACTCCCATTAACCACTGCAACAAAAAGAATAAAATACCTAGGAATAAACCTACCTAAGGAGACAAAAGACCTGTACGCAGAAAACTATAAGACACTGATACCAACAGATGATACCAACAGATGGAGAGACATACCATGTTCTTGGATTGGAAGAATCAATATCATGAAAATGACTATACTACCCAAAGCAATCTACAGATTCAATGCAATCCCTATCAAATTACCAATGGCATTTTTTATGGAACTAGAACAAATCATCTCAAAATTTGTATGTAGACACAAAAGACACCGAATAGCCAAAGCAGTCTTGAAGGAAAAAAACGGAGCTGGAGTAGTCAGACTCCCTGACTTCAGACTATACTACAAAGCTACAGTAATCAAGACAATATGGTACTGGCACAAAAACAGAAACATAGATCAATGGAACAAGATACAAAGCCCAGAGATAAACCCACACACCTATGGTCAACTAATCTATGACAAAGGAGGCAAAGATATACAATGGAGAAAAGACAGTCTCTTCAATAAGTGGTGTTGGGAAAACTGGACAGCTACATGTAAAACAATGAAATTAGAACACTCCCTAACACCATACACAAAAGTAAACTCAAAATGGATTCGAGACCTAAATGTAAGACCAGACACTGTAAAACTCTTAGAGGAAAACATAGGAAGAACACTCTTTGACATAAATCACAGCAAGATCTTTTTTGGTCCACCTTCTAGAGTAATGGAAATAAAAACAAAATAAACAAATGGGATCCAATGAAACTTCAAAGCTTTTGCACAGCAAAGGAAACCATAAACAAGACGAAAAGACAACCCGCAGAATGGGAGAAAATATTCGCAAACGAATCAATGGACAAAGGATTAATCTCCAAATTAGATAAACAGCTCATTCAGCTCAATATTAAAGAAACAAAGAACCCAATCCAAAAATGGGCAGAAGACCTAAATAGACATTTCTCCAAAGAAGACATACAGATGGCCAAGAAGCACATGAAAAGCTGCTCAACATCACTAATTATTAGAGAAATGCAAATCAAAACTACAATGAGCTATCACCTCACACCAGTTAGAATGGGCATCATCAGAAAATCTACAAACAACAAATGCTGGAGAGGGTGTGGAGAAAAGGGAACCCTCTTGCACTTTGGTGGGAATGTAAATTGATACAGCCACTATGGAGAACAGTATGGAGGTTCCTTAAAAAACTAAAAATAGAATTACCATATGACCCAGCAATCCCACTATTGGGCATATACCCAGAGAAAACCATAATTCAAAAAGACACATGCACCCCAATGTTCATTGCAGCACTATTTACAATAGCCAGGTCATGGAAGCAACCTAAATGCCCATCGAGAGACGAATAGATAAAGAAGTTGTGGTACATATATACAATGGAATATTACTCAGCCATAAAAAGGAACGAAATTGAGTCATTTGTTGAGACGTGGATGGATCTAGAGACTGTCATACAGAGTGAAGGAAGTCAGAAAGAGAAAAACAAATATCGTATATTAATGCATGTATGTGGAACCTAGAAAAATGGTACAGATGAACCGGTTTGCAGGGCAGAAGTTGAGACACAGATGTAGAGAACAAACATATAGACACCAAGGGGGGAAAACCGCGGTGGGGTGAGGATGGTGGTGTGCTGAATTGGGCGATTGGGATTGACATGTATGTATATAAAATTGATGACTAATAAGAACCTGCAGTATAAACAAACAAACAAACAAAAAAACAACTAATACTAAACTTTCTTTGGGTTATTTGTATGGAAATATGTTAATATAAATGTTTCAGACATTACATGAAATTTCTAAAAATCTTATATGTTCTGGTATATAATGTTATAAGTCATAAGTCTAGTTATTACATTCAAATGTATATCTCATAAATAACTAAATTTCCTTGTCAATTGCATCATTATGAACTTTCATCAAATCTTTAACCGTGGTCATTTGTAAGTCTTTTGTCATTTACAGACAGTTCTGGGTATACTCTGATGCTTTTGCAAAAATGTTCCTATAAAAGGGTTTCATCTTCAAGGAATTCATGGAAAAGACTCTGACAAGTACAGTTTTCTGGTAACTGATTATACTGCTGAACTGAATGAATAAGCATTTTCAGAACTCTAATGGAAAACTGATGAATTCATAAAAGTGCTAACAAAAGATCAAGATAAAAAAATTAATTACATGGGACTGAGTGAACTGATGAGGATGATTATAATTTTTGTGACTTTCTGTTTGAATAAAAAAAAAAATCCCACAAGGACACAGAGGCAAAAAATATACAAATCAATTTTCATTGCAAAGTAAAGGAGCTGTTACAGTGGAGGATTACTGGACTGAATGTCAATATTATGACATATTATGAGTGTGTTTCATGTTTGGTAATTGCAATCATTGTTGCTTTTGTTGTGGTCATCCAGTTACAATGCTTGGTGTCAGTTTATTTGTCTCTTGTAAAAATAAAATACAGTGTAAAAAAAATAAGCTGTTATGTTCATGCAATGGAAAAGTGTACAGACATTAAGAACAAGATACTCTTTTCTATGAGATTCTCTTTTCATTGAACTCATCAGTGCTGCAAAAACAATGTTACATAATAGTTTTTTTAAACATTATATCAGGCATCTTCATCTTATCCTGCATTTATTGCCAGTGTTACTAAAGTTTATCATTTACCTCTTTCTCTTTTAGATATATAATTTCTTCTTATTGTGGAAGCATTCATCAATCCCTATTTTACTCTTTCTTTTAAATTAGAAATGAATATTGAATTTTATAAAATATCTTTGGGGGATATTTCAAATGATTGTATAGTTTTGTTCTCCTTTGACCTTGTTATATGGTAAATTATATTTTGTCATTTTATATTATGCTATTTATTATATATGGTATTATGTTTACTAACTGCATTTATTATATTATAATTAATTATAATTAAGGTAGCATTTTGTTTCAGATAGACAAAACAACCAGTGGAATAGGAAGCATCTTAAAATCAGATGCAAGAGCATAAGGGAATTGAGATTAAAATAAAATTGACATTTTGGATAGTAGCAAAACTTATTTAACAAAAGTGGGAAAATATGGCTATCATTAATAAATTCTAGATATAGCAACTAGTTAAAAGTAAAAAAATAATAAACTGTAAAAGTATCAGAAACCTGGGAGACTTGAAATAAATTATTCATGAGGAATACCCTTCTAAGATACAAAGAAAAAAGGATACATTTCATTATATAAGAATTAAAATTTTCCTCATGGCAAAATGCTCTACAAAGGTCAGAAAACAAGCAAAAGAAATTGGGAAATATATTTAGAAATAGATATGCTTTCTTTGCAACTTTTGAGAGAAGCACATGTTTCTTTTTCCTTTAACCTGTTATGTGGGTATTAATCTATAATTTAAGTGTATGGTTCCTTTCCTTTAACCTGTAATGTGAGATTTAATCTATATTATAAGTGCATGGGTCTTTTCCTTTCATCTGTAATGTGAGTGTCAATATGGGGCACTGTTTCCAAGCACAGACTTTGGATGTTCCTGTACTGGTCCCATCACTGACCATCCACAAAAACGTGCAAATGTTACTTTACTTTCCTGGGGGTTAGAGTCTTACCTAAGAAATGGAAGCAAAATAGAACCGTCCCCCAGGGATAATAGAAGGTTTAAAGGAGTAAATATGTAAATGACTTAGCACAGTGCCTAGTACAAGAGAGATCAATATAAGTACTTATCAATTTTTTAAAGAGACAGATGAAAGAAATAAAATGTGATTTCAATCTATTGATATATATTCTTGACATTAAACTACCTTTTCATTCACTGGATGACCTAACTTGCTCATGCTTTTTCTTACTCTAGTGAACTTGGGTAGCTAATATCATAGTTTAAAATTTTTGCTTTTATATTTACAAGTAAATTTGACCTGTAAATTTCTTTTTCCTTACAGTCCTAATCTATTTTCAGTATTAGGATTATATAGACTTCATAAGATGAATAAAGGAGCATTCTTCCTTCGCTATTCTCTAGTTTTTCTTTATTAATATTGATGTTATCTGTTTAAGAGAAGTTTGATAGAATTCACCTCCCAAACGATCTGGGTGGGTCTGGTGTTTTCTTGGTGAAAGATTGTAAACTTAATTCCTTTACTGGTGAAAGAATTCCAGCTATATATTTCCTCTTGTGTCAGTTTTGGTAAACTTTAGGAGCTAGGAAATTGTCCACTTTACATAAATGTTCAAATTTACTGGCATTTCATATATTCTGTTTGTACTCTCTGCTATAACATTGTCCTGATTCTTTCTGTATATTATTTACTTATGTTTTTGTTTTGCTTAATCAAAGTGTGTTTTTTAAATCTTTTCAAAGAATATTATTCTGACTTACTAAATCACCTCAATTTTATACTTTTTTCTGTTTTATTAAGTTCTGCTCATATCTTTATTATCTATTTTTTCTATGTTTTCAGGGTTTATTGTTTTGCTCTTCTGGTGTCAATTAAAACACTTGGTTATTAATTTTAATAAATCTTTTTAGTTATAAATAGTTGAACTTTTTGAAGATGTCAGCTTAGTTGTAAGTATCTAAGGGTCAGCACCTCCACATAGTTGCTGGCCTAAGCCTTAGTTCACCCTATAGCAATGTATATATTGACATTTTTCCCCTCGACTTTCTGTGTTTTGCTACTTCTCACTTTTCTTTGGAGAGAAGCCCTTTGAAATATCCTTTACTTATTTTACAGCCAATAAGTCTTTAAAATAATGTGTATTTTTAAAAGTAAATCTACTTATATAATTAGGCAGAAAATCTGATCTGCCATATTTTTTAAAACAGCATAATTTCACTCTTCTTCATGATTCATCTGCTGTTTTACACAACCTTTGAGTTTCTAGCTTTATCAATGACATGTACTTTAAAAATGTTTTAAAGATCCTACCCAGTCTTTTAAAACATCCTTGTTCCTTGTTTCAGTTCTAGTTTTATGTATATTTTCTGCCTTACACTTGATAATTCCAACATCTGATGGATGGCCTTGGGAATCTAATTCTGGTATTGATTTTTTTTGCTGATTCTCTCCCATTGTAGCTGATTTCTTCATTATTGTGTAAATTTAGATCATGAGCTCATGTTTAGTTAAACTTTATCTGCGGGAACGGTATAGGCCTGGGTTGAAGGTCTACCTCTCCAGAAAGGGTTTAGTTTTGTGTTTGGAATACCACCGATTTAGGAGCATTTTAAGTTAATTTCTTAGCTTCTGTTTGCAAGTCCGCAAATAAATGTGCAACCCAAACACTGTGAACACAAATCTGGGGTTCAGAATTCTCAAGATTTCCTACCTGTTTCCTACCCAGAGCAGAGGCCAAGAGAATTTGGTCTTAGTCTCCCTTTGCCAGCAGATATTTTTTCTCCTGGCACACCCTTTCATTAAAGGTGAAGCTAGGGATAGATAGGTTTAGTTCTAACTTCCCATCTAGTAGGGATGGAGTCTTACCTTCTGCCTCCCATGTGGTCATGGCCATTTAAAAACAAGTCTCTATGTCAGGTGTGTCATTAAACTATGGCTTGTATTCCAAATCCAGACAACTGCCTATTTTTTATGGCCTATGAGCTATGAATAATTTTCACATTTTAACTGGTAACATTTTAAATGGTTACCTAAGTACCTAAATAATATCCTCAATTTTGCCTCTTTGGTCTACAAAGCCTAAAATATTTGCCATTTGGCTCCATAAAAACAGGATTTCCAGCCTCTGTTCTAAGCTATCAAGATTTTCAATCTACTCTTAATATAGCTATAACTCTCACACACATACCACCCTTCTTTCATGAGTCCTGGAAATTTCTACTGCACACTTCAAAAATCAACCATGCACTTAAAAATAAGTTGTTTACATTTAACCTAGTATACCTAACTCTTTTCTTTTAGGAGAGTTTTTCAAGTAATCTTGCCCACCGTATTCTTCAGAGCTTCATTAACAATGGCAAAAAATTAAAACAACTTAACATTCAACAAATGGGAATTGTTCAAAACAATTATAGAAGCACATACAGTAGAAAACTATAAACTGTTATTGAGACATAACTACTTTTATTCTTAGGGACCTATGTTTATTTACATCCCATTTGTTTAAATAAGTATATTTCTGTGTATGTATGTATATAATCATGTATTTATATACACATACATTATTTGTGTGATATATTTATAAAAACATATGAAATACATACCTATACATATACCTTTGGTTTATATTTGTATACATCCACAAGAATATATTTATATATATCATATATTTATATACATTGAACTGAAAACTGGTAGTATACATATATAGTGTATAAATGTGTGTATATGTGCATGTGTAGACAAACAGGTTGAGAGATATGTAAGCATAATTTAGACAGGGTTCAAGATTTTAAAAGTAGTTATATGTAGGTAGTGAGATTATGGCCCATTTGATTTAAAATATTGCATATTTTTACATCAATTGTTATGATGAACAGATTCCTATGTAAATAAAATTATAAATAGCTATACATACTTGTATGTGTAATGTATAATTAAAATATATATCGTTTTATATATGTATTATATTTATATTATATACTATAATCGTCATAATACATTATATATTGTGTTATATAGAATATATTAAACATAATGTATTATATCAGATAATAATAATTATATATTTATATATTATGATATAATTGTTTTATAATCAATATTACATGATATATCATATTAATATTATGAATATATTAAGCATATGTATACATTATATTAGTCATATATTTTGTATACAATATATGCTATGCAAAAATATATATTAATATAATACATAATTGTTATACATTAATATAAATAGTAATATATTACATTTATACACCAATATAATATTTAATATTGGTATGTTTATATTATATTTAATATATACATAGCTAATGCTCTTTAAAGCCATCTGCTACAAGAAGTAGAATAAGACCAGGAATATAGCCAAAGCAAATTCTAAAAATATAAGATTATTTATATTCATTTATATGTCATTTTCCTGGAATCTGCATCTGGCTATTAGAGAGCACACACAGCAGAAATCACCAAAAAGTGCCCAGGAGGACATGGGATCCTTTATTTATTGGAACCTCAAAGGAAACATAGTGCTATTCAGTCTCCCATCAAAGAGCCAAGAGCAAATCTTGCAGCACCCAGTAAAAGCCCATTCGAACAAAAAAGCTTTTCCACTTAAACTTGAAAAAGTTAAGTTCCCAAGAGACCCCCTACATCAACCACCGAAGGTCATTTGGCAGTAAAAACAATAACATTCACCGAACAACAAAAAATCTAAAACAATAGTTGTTTTACCAAAAAAAATCCCAGCAGCTAATTAGTGTCTTTCCTGTTTGAAAGAAGGAGGTGGGAAGTGGACAGAAGACCTGATAGGAAAGATAAAAAGAAAAGGAAAAGGAAAATAAAAGTTTCCAGTTTGAAAATCAAGCTGTCTTTTGCATCCCTTTCGTCCCAAGATCACCAAGCCACTGTGGAGGCTTTTTCCTCCTTTCCTTTTCTTTTCATGAGACTGATCACAACCAGCACTGCAGAGTCCATCGAATTAAGGAATGCTGTTGCCTACATGTGTGAATGAACTGTGAGTAAAGTGCTGAAGTAGAGGGGACCTAACTTGAAAAGTCCTCATGAATGTCCATGTGGCTGAGCAGGAAGTTAACCTTTCATAGATGTGCTAAAGAAGAAAAGGTGGGTTTTATTTTATTTACTTTTCCCTGGACTGTGTTGAATGACTATCATCTATAAGTTCAGGCTACTTTTTGCTGAGGATTAATGCACTGGGAGAGCTGAGAGAAAACTGAACAGTAGAGCTGTCTTTTTCTTGACCAGTTCACCTTACTTTCCCAAACTCTAAGTCTTTCCCTAATTCTTTCTCCTTTTTATTGTAGTAAAATGAACATAACATAAAATTCACCATTTTGATCATTTTACAATTCACTGTACAATTCAGTGGAATTTAGTACTGTCACAATGCTGTGCAACTGTCACCACTGCCTA
Organism: Eubalaena glacialis; assembly: GCF_028564815.1. Classification (NCBI taxonomy): domain Eukaryota; kingdom Metazoa; phylum Chordata; class Mammalia; order Artiodactyla; family Balaenidae; genus Eubalaena; species Eubalaena glacialis. The sequence goes on along the minus strand of NC_083718.1, from coordinate 38,752,879 downwards.
GTTGCAAAACATTTTCATCACCCCAAAAGGAAACGTACACCCATTTTAAGCAGTCATTCCCTATTTCCCTCTATTCCAAACCCCTGGCAACCGCTAATGTATAATATTTTCTGTTTCTGTGGATTTGCCACTGCTGGACGTTTCATACAAATGGAACCATACAATATGTGGCCTTTCGTGTCTGACTTCTTTCACTTAGTTGCATACATAATGTAACATGTATCAGTAATCCATTCACATTTATGGCTGAATTCCCTGATCCTGTTTTCTTCATACTGTTTGAATACAAACTTAAAAATACGTTAAGAGTGAAGCTCTGTTTTAATGGCACATCTATTAGGCCAATTCATTTAAAGAAGGTGAAAATGGAGATACTGTTGTGAAATGATAATCATTGAGAAGCCTCAGCCAATTTGATAATGAAAAGTTCGGGAAATGTTGCAAAAAATTATTTGCTTTATATTAAAAGCCTTTTAAACAAGGATTCAGGAGATTGTCTTTTTCTTGCAGGTAACTTAAATGAGGTAGAAGAAAATAACTGTCCTTTAAAACAGATTTTGAAAGGATTTTATTTATTCTTAATAGACGAATGGGAGTACAGGTTGTTCACATCCAATATGGACTCCCTGTCCAAACACTGTTTATCATTCTAGCCACCATTGTCGAATTATATTTCTTGAGAGTAAGGCAGCTTAATTCCTGCATATTACTTTTTAAAATTCATCTATCAAATCCATTAATACAGTATAAACGAGATATGTTCATGTTTCAGTGCAGTTCAAATATCAGGTATAAAGAATCCCCAGTAAGAAAAAGAATCCTATATCTCTTGCCAGAATGTGGTCAGCTCTGGGGTGCTTTGCTAGCTGAAAGACACTTTTATTGTTAAGAGGATAGAGGTTGTTTAAGAGGGATGAGAGCCAAAAAATTTTAAGTATTTGTATGTGTTAAGAACAGTGCTAGGCTATCTCATACTCTATAACAGTCAAGGCTCACTATTTTACGTATGTGAAAAGGGAAGTTATAAGTGTTTTAGTAACTTACTAAAAGACACTCAACCAGTAAATTCAAGCAAGAATTCAATCCCAAATCTGTCACACTGAAGTTTGAACTAATACTTGACATTAATAAAAATAGCACTAAATTAAAAGTTCACAGATATTTTTTATTTCATACTCTTTCACTAACCCTCTTTGGAGATAAATCATTTCATTTACATGGGCCTTAGTTTTCACAACTATAATAGTTGGAAGCTTGACTAGATGATCTCTATGTAGTCTTCCAATTCTAAAATGTTCCGTTAATTTGGATTCCTACAATAATTGTCCTTGCAATACATGCATGCTGCCACCAAGTAGCAGTAGAGACTACTAGTTCCTTTTTTATCCCTAGTGGTGAGTGTATTTTGACATCAGACTTATCCGTCAATAATACAACCTGTTGATATAACTATAAAATAACAAAATAATCTGGTATTATTCCCTGTAAAGCAGAAGCTTTACATTGTGTCTATGAATCGTATCAGAATCACCTGTAGATTTTTAAACATAGAGGAAATCCAGAACCCATTGAGTGAGAATCTTCAGAGACGGGAGTTGGGTATCTGGATTTTTGGGCTCCCATCATTTATATATTTTATTTTATTTTATTCTTTGCCTATGTACAATATTTGTCACATCCTCTTGAATCTTTAACAATTTTTGTTCTAAAATTTTAGAATATTCCATAATTTTCACCTTGTTTTCATAAGGTGTTATCTGTTACGTTTATTCAATCTTGTGCTTCTCCTGGTTAAGACTTTTTTTCTTTTTTTGGGGGGGCCCTGCCTCATGGTTTGCAGGATCTTAGTTCCCTGACCAGGGATTGAACCCCAGGCCACCAGCAGTGAAAGCGCCAAGTCCTAACCACTAGACCACCAGGGAATTCCCAAGACTTCTTTTTTAAATGACTTTTTTCCCACTCTAATTCATTCCTGGGATCAGTTTCATGTCTGAACATTAAACCAACCTTGGATTACTAGAATAAAGCCACTTTGATTGTGATATATTACTGTTTTACATACCATGGATACAGTTTGTGCTTTTCTTTACAAATTTTCCATGTATGTTCAAAAGAGAAACTGGCCTGTGATTCTATTCTTGTAATATTCTTTTTAGTTTTCATCTGAAGCTTATGTTGGGCTTATAAAAATTTTGAGCAATATATTCTTTTCTGTTTCCTGGAAGATTTTTATGTAAGATTACCGCTATTTCTTCCCTAAATATTTGGAAGAACTTACTTGGAGAGCCATTTATCCCTGGAAATCATTTTCTGTAAAGGTACTTAAGTATACAAACAACTTTCTGAGTAGATATAGATTTTTTAGATATTTTTTCTTTCTTGGGTTAGTCTTGTTAGGTTGTATTTTTTAAGAATGTGTAATTTTGGATGAATTTGCAAATTTATAAATATAAAATTATCATAATTTTAACAGCTTTATTGAGATGTAATTTACATACCATAATTTCAACGCTTTAATGCATACAACTCAGTGGTTCTTAGTGTAACCACTAAAAGACGTGTGTAACCATCACAACAATCCAATTGTAGATTTTTGTCCCCCACAAAAAAACCCACTACACATTAACAAGGTTTTTTCATTCTCCTCAACCCTCTCAGCCCTAGGCAACCACTAATCTCCTTTCTGTCTCTACAGATTTGCTCTTCTGGGCATTTCATATAAATGGGACCATACAATATGTGATCTTTTGTGAGTGGCTGCTTTTACATTACAAAATGCTTTCATGGTTCATCCATGTTGTAACATGGATCAATATTTCATTCCTTTTTATAGCTGAATGCTATTCTATTGTATGGATATTCCACATTTTGTTTATTCATTCATCAGATTGACATTTGAAATTTTTCCACCTTTTGTTTTTAGAAATATGCTTCTGTGAACATTCACGTACAAGCTTTTGTGCAGACAGAAGTTTTTATTTCTCTTAGGTATATATTTAGTAGTGAAACTGCTGGGTCATAGGGTAACTCTATGTGTAACACTTGGAGGAACTGTCAAGCTGTTTTGTAAAATGGCCACACCATTTGATATTCCCACCAGCAATGTATGTGGGTTTCAATCTCTTGTCTTATAGCCTAGCATGTCATCTATGCTGGAAAAATGTTTCACATGTAGTTGAGAAGGATGAGTATTTTACTGTTCGGTTGAGTGTTCCATAGACATTTATTAGGTCTTGATAATTCATAGTGTTGTCCAATTCTTCTATATCCTTATTGATCTTCTGCCTAATTGTTTTATCCATTACTGACCATGGAGTACTGAAGTCTCTACCTAATGTTGTGGAATTATCTATTTCTTCCTTCAATTCTTCATGAATTTTGGTATTTTCTTCTTCATGTATTTTGGTTTTATCTTGTTCAGGGCACATATGTTAATAATTTTTGTATCGTCCCTTTTTTTATCATAAAATGTCCCTTTTCATATCTAGTAATTTTTTGTTTTAAAGTCTATTTTTTCTGGTATTAGTATAGCCACTTCAGCATTCTTAGGGTTGCTATTTGCATGATGTATATTTTTTCATCCTTTTACTTTGTTCACATTAGACCTTTGAATCCAAGGAGTGTCTCCTGTAGAAAACATTTTTTTAAACCCAGTTTGACAATATATGCCTTTTGATTGTATTGCTTAATTCATTACATTTGGTTTTTATTATCGATATGGTAGAATTTACTTATGTCTAACATTTTACCTTTGGTTTTTACATGTCTCATGTTTTTGTTTTTTGTTATTTTTGTTGTACCTCCATTTTGCTTTTATATTAAGTGGATATTTTCTATTGTAACATTTAATTCCTTTAATTATTTTTAACCACATTTTTTGAGTAATGGCTGCACTAGAGCTTATGTAATACATCTTCACAGAATCTCTTCAGATTTATAGTAGCTTCATTCCAGTGAGAAACAGAAACTGTACTTTTATAGAGCTGTATTCCTTCCCCTCTTTTTTGTTTTTATTACATTTATATATGTTACATACTAAACAACATATTATTATAATTATTACTTCACACAACCTTATCTTTTAAAGGAGCTTAGAGAAGAGAGTAGAGCAAATAAATATTTATACAGTTTGTTGGGTTAATCTATTTATTTATCATTTCTGGCTCTCTTCCTTTCTTCCTGCAGATTCAGGTTATGATCTACTGTCATTTTTATTCTAATACAACTTTGTTCCACTGCCTTCTTTGTGCCATATCATCAAATGTATGATATTTCTTTATGTTATATACAGAACAATCGAAATATAGTCATACTGTTTATGCACTTACTTTTAAATTTGTTAAGAGAAGAAAGGAGAAGAAATTTGAAATTACATTATCTTTTATAATTCCCTACACAACTGCTCTAGTCAGCATTCTTTGTTTTGTTTTTATGGCTTGAGTTACTGCCAGCTATCATTTGAAGAACTTCCACTAGTATTGCTTGTGAAGCCCGTCTGCTCATAATGAATTCACTCAGTTTCTGTTTCTGTTTCTGTGTTAAGGTACAGTCTTGATGATAAGTTGTGGAGTGTTAGGAAAAACTAAAATGCAATGTACTATATGATGTATGTTTTACTGAAGTGGCTTTGTCAAATTATAATGATTTATGATAGAAATCACCTAAAGCTAGCATCACAATTCTCCAGGAATGTTCTGTAGAATGCTGCTGTTAATGATGAATATGTGAATCCCAAAGCTTTCATTTGCATTGACCTTATCATCATTAATTCTTCTCCCAACAATGCCATAACTAGAGTTGAGTTCTAAAGTGTACCTTCCTCTTTTCCCATAGAAATTGTCCCACAATTTCAAAAAGTTCTCAAAGGTGAAAAAGTGCACACGACGTTTATCACGTTTGCAAATGCCAATGAAAATGCTAAGGTAACACTGTCCAAAATGCAATATTTTCTGTGAGAGCACCCAATTTTAAACAAATACACATATTCTAAATACATCTTAGATCTGTGACATGTTTTGGCCAATGAAGTATGAGCAGACATGATGGCCTTAAATGAGTCGCAGAGGCCTTAAGTGGGCTTTTGTGGTTGGGCTCACCTCTTATGTTTCAGTGAACTTCGTGAGAAGACAGGGCCTGGGAGCTGCAGCCTCACAGTTGGGCTCCACAGTAAGGTGTGTGGGACAGACCTCAAACTGACCCAAAACACGGAGCAATACCAGCCATCTAGAGGTCTAAAAGACAGCCACTGCAGCTAACCCATAGGTCCAAGAAAAATAAATTCTTATTTATGTAACTGAATTTGGGGAGATTTGTTCCAAAGCATTATCACAGCAAGAGCTGACTAATACAACATCTTCCAAATCACTGTTATGTACATGGCTGCCACCATGCCTACATGTAAGGCAATTGCGTACTCAAACTTTCAGAATTCTTGAATTCTTGGTTCCTCTACAGCACAATGTACATGGCTAAAGTTTCCCCAAATAACTTCACTAATGTACCACAAAGATCTCCCTAAACTTTTATTAAATGTAATGCAAAGTTCTTTCTATTCATTTTCTGTTTCTACATAGTTAAAATGCTTTTTATCAATCTAAAAGGATGGAAAATTGGAACAAAACATCTTTGTGGATAGCTGTTTTTCACAAAGGAAAACAAAAAGGAAAGGCATTTCACTGAGTGTAGAGCACTAATGCCCCTAGAGCCTCTAAATGCCAAGTGAACAAAGGCACTTAATAAATATTGAATCCTGCTCTCTCCACTTGAGAGGGAGAGCAAGCTATTCTAAAGTGGTGGAGGGATGCTCTTAGCAGCTATTTGCAACACTCTGTGAGCCTGGACACTGTGTAGCTACAAAGAAACCTTTTGTCTAAGGAAACTAAGTAAAGAAACTTGAAAGTGGAAAAAGAGAGAAAGAATGAGAGAATACCCTTCACATGGTGACTCATTCACTTATTCGTTCATTTACCAACTATTTACTATGTGTATAATACTGTGCTGAGAACTGCAGAGAACACGGAGATGTACCCCTGTTCTCAGGGAGGTTAGATACCAGAGAGGGAGATAAGATGTAGATGCCTTATGGCAGCTCCACATATGTACTGTTAAAATGTTTACAAGTTCAGGGGAGAGAAGGAATCCAGAAATTGCTTGGATTCTCAGTGAAGTTTTCCCAGAGAAGGAGGTGTAAAATAGATTGACTAGAAAAAAAAAATTAATGTCATAGGTAGATATGAAAGGGAGCAAAGATGCAGAGACAATTAGACCCAGTTATTTTTTAAAAAGTCTAGAAAGTGAAATTAAAGCCAAATTATCGAGGGTCTTGAATGTCAATCTTAAGAGTTTGGCTGTATTGTGCTGACAATGGGTGCCATGGACAGTTTGGAAGAGGGCAATGGCATAACCCAAGAACCTTGGGAGGTGTAATAGAGGTTGTAGGGAGGAAGATAGGAAGACATGCTATTCTCTGAAGCAATCATCGTAATCCAGGTGTAAAATAATAAATGGTAGAACCGGAGTAATGGCAAAACAGATGGAAGGGAGGAGTATGAAAGACACTAGAAAGAAAAACTGTCAGGGCTTGGTCCTTGGTTGGATACAGTCATTTCTCCATTTAACAAAGGTTATCAGTAACTGTGCTAGTCGCTGGGAATCAAGAGTAAGCAAAACAGAGGATTAACCAAGATGGCGGAGTAGAAGGACATGCTCTCACTCCCTCTTGTGAGAGCACCAGAATCACAACTGGCTGCTGGACAATCATCGACAGGAAGACACTGGACTTCACCAAGGAGGATACCCCACGTCCAAGGACAGAGGAGAAGCCACAGTGAGACGGTAGGAGGGGTGCAATCAGAGTAAAATCAAATCCCATAACTGCTGGGTGGGTGACTCACAGACTGGCCAACACTTATACCACAGAAGTCCACCCACTGGAGTGAAGGTTATGAGCCCCACGTCAGGCTTCCCAACCTGGGGGTCCAGCAACCGGAGGAGGAATTCATAGAGAATCAGACTTTGAAGCCTAGTGGGAATTGATTGCAGGACTTCGACAGGACTGGGGGAAACAGAGACCCCACTCTTGGAGGGCGCACATGGAATAGTGTGCACATCGGGACCCAGGGGAAGGAGCAGTGACCCTGGGGGAGACTGAACCAGACCTACCTGCTAGTGTTGGAGGGTCTCCTGCAGAGGCGGGGGCTGGCTCTGTTTCACCATGGGGACAAGGACACTGGCAGCGGAGGTTCTGGGAAGTACTCCTTGGCGTGAGCCCTCCCAGAGTCTGCCATTAGCCCCACCAAACAGCCCAGGTAGGCTCCAGTGTTGGGTTGCCTCAGGCAAAACAACCAACAGGGAGGGAACCCAGCCCCACCCACCAACAGTCAAGTGGATTAAAGTTTTACGGAGCTCTGACCACCACAGCAACAGTCAGCTCTACCCACCATCAGAGCCTTCCATCAAGCCTCTTAGATACCCTCAACCACCAGAGGGCAGACAGCAGAAGCAAGAAAAACTACAATCCTGCAGCCTGTGGAACAAAAACCACATTTACAGAAAGATAGACAAGATGAAAAGGCAGAGGGCTATATACCAGATGAAGGAAGAAGAAAAAACCCCAGAAAAACAACTAAATGAAGTGGAGATAGGCAACCTTCCAGAAAAAGAATTCAGAATAATGATAGTGAAGATGATCCAGGACCTCAGAAAAACAATGGAGGCAAAGATCGAGAAGATGCAAGAAATGATTAACAAAGACCTAGAAGAATTAAAGAACAAACAAACAGAGATGACCAATACAATAACTGAACTGAAAACTACACTAGAAGGAATCAATAGCAGAATAACTGAGGCAGAAGAACGGATAAGTGACCTGGAAGACAGAATGGTGGAATTCACTGCTGTGGAACAGACTAAAGAAAAAAGAATGAAAAGAAATGAAGACAGCCTAAGAGACCTCTGGGACAACATTAAATGCAACAACATTCGCATTATAGGGGTCCCAGAAGGAGAAGAGAGAGAGAAAGAACCAGAGAAAATATTTGAAGAGATTATAGTCGAAAACTTCCCTAATATGGGAAAGGAACTAGCCACCCAAGTCCAGGAAGCACAGAGAGTCCCATACAGGATAAACTCAAGGAGAAACACGCCAAGACACATAGTAATCAAAGTGGCAAAAATTAAAGACAAAGAAAAATGATTGAAAGTAGCAAGGGAAAAATGACAAATAACATACAAGGGAACTCCCATAAGGTTAACAGCTGATTTCTCAGCAGAAACTCTACAAGCCAGAAGGGAGTGGCAGGATATACTTAAAGTGATGAAGGAGAAAAACCTACAACCAAGATTACTCTACCCGGCAAGGATCTCATTTAGATTTGATGGAGAAATCAAAAGCTTTACAGACAAGCAAAAGCTAAGAGAATTCAGCACCACCAAACCAGCTCTACAACAAATGCTAAAGGAACTTCTCTAAGTAGGAAACACAAGAGAAGAAAAGGACCTACAAAAACAAACCCAAAACCATTAAGAAAATGGTCATAGGAACATATATATCGATAATTACCTTAAACGTGAATGGATTAAATGCTCCAACCAAAAGACACGGGCTTGCTGAATGGATACAAAAACAAGACCCATATATATGCTGTCTACAAGAGACCCACTTTAGACCTAGGGACACATACAGACTGAAAGTGAGGGGATGGAAAAACATATTCCATGCAAATGGAAGTCAAAACAAAGCTGGAGTAGCTATACTCATATCAGATAAAATAGACTTTAAAATAAAGAATGTTACAAGAGACAAGGAAGGACACTACATAATGATCAAGGGATCAATCCAAGAAGAAGATATAACAATTATAAATATATATGCACCCAACATAGGAGCACCTCAATACATAAGGCAACTGCTAACAGCTCTAAAAGAGGAAATTGACAGTAACACAATAATAGTGGGGGACTTTAACACCTCACTTACACCAATGGACAGATCATCCAAAATGAAAATAAATAAGGAAACAGAAGCTTTAAATGACACAATAGACCAGATAGATTTAATTGATATTTATAGGACATTCCATCCAAAAACAGCAGATTACACTTTCTTCTCAAGTGCCCATGGAACATTCTCCAGGATAGATCACATCTTGGGTCACAAATCAAGCCTCAGTAAATTTAAGAAAACTGAAATCATATCAAGCATCTTTTCTGACTACAATGCTATTAGATTAGAAATCAATTACAGGGAAAAAAACGTAAAAAACACAAACACATGGGGGCTAAACAATACGTTACTAAATAACCAAGAGATCACTGAAGAAATCAAAGAGGAAATCAAAAAATACATAGAGACAAATGACAATGAAAACATGACAATCCAAAACCTATGGGATGCAGCAAAAGAAGTTCTACGAGGGAAGTTTATAGCTATACAAGCCTACCTCAAGAAACAAGAAAAATCTCAAATAAACAATCTTACCTTACACCTAAAGGCAATAGAGAAAGAAGAACAAACAAAACCCAAGGTTAGCAGAAGGAAAGAAATCATAAAGATCAGAGTGGAAATAAATGAAATAGAAACAAAGAAAACAATAGCAAAGATCAATAAAACTAAAAGCTGGTTCTTTGAGAAGATAAACAAAATTGATAAGCCATTAGCCAGACTCATCAAGAAAAAGAGGGAGAGGACTCAAATCAATAAAATTAGAAATGAAAAAGGACAAGTTACAACAGACACCGCAGAAATACAACGCATCCTAAGAGACTACTACAAGCAACTTTATGCCAATAAAATGGACAACCTGGAAGAAATGGACAAATTCTTAGAAAGGTATAACCTTCCAAGACTGAACCAGGAAGAAACAGAAAATATGAACAGACCAATCACAAGTAATGAAATTGAAACTGTGATTAAAAATCTTCCAACAAACAAAAGTCCAGGACCAGATGGCTTCACAGGTGAATTCTATCAAACATTTAGAGAAGAGCTAACACCTATCTTTCTCAAACTCTTCAAAAAAATTGCAGAGGAAGGAACACTCCCAAACTCATTCTATGAGGCCACCATCACCCTGATACCAAAACCAGACAAAGACACTACAAAAAAAGAAAATTACAGACCAATATCACTGATGAATATAGATGCAAAAATCCTCAACAAAATACTAGCAAACAGAATCCAACAACACATTAAAAAGATCATACACCACGATCAAGTGGGATTTATCCTAGTGATGCAAGGATTCTTCAATATACGCAAATCAATCAATGTGATACACCATATTAACAAACTGAAGAATAAAAACCATATGATCATCTCAATAGATGCAGAAAAAGCTTTTGACAAAATTCAACACCCATTTATGATAAAAACTCTCCAGAAAGTGGGCATAGAGGGAACCTACTTCAACATAATAAAGGCAATATATGACAAACCCACAGCAAACATCATTCTCAATGGTGAAAAACTGAAAGCATTTCCTCTAAGATCAGGAATGAGACAAGGATGCCCACTCTCACCACTATTATTCAACATAGTTCTGGAAGTCCTAGCCACGGCAATCAGAGAAGAAAAAGAAATAAAAGGAATACAAATTGGAAAAGAAGAAGTAAAACTGTCACTGTTTGCAGATGACATGATACTATACATAGAGAATCCTAAAACTGCCACCAGAAAACTGCTAGAGCTAATTAATGAATATGGTAAAGTTGCAAGATACAAAACTAATGCACAGAAGTCTCTTGCATTCCTATACACCAATGATGAAAAATCTGAAAGTGAAATTATGGAAACACTCCCATTTACCATTGCAATAAAAAGAATAAAATACCTAGGAATAAACCTACCTAGGGAGACAAAAGACCTGTATGCAGAAAACTATAAGACACTGATGAAAGAAATTAAAGATGATACCAACAGATGGAGAGATATACCATGTTCTTGGATTGGAAGAATCAACATTGTGAAAATGACTATACTACCCAAAGCAATCTACAGATTCAATGCAATCCCTATCAAATTACCAATGGCATTTTTTAAGGAGCTAGAACAAATCATCTTAAAATTTGTATGGAGACACAAAAGACCCCGAAGAGCCAAAGCAGTCTTGAGGGAAAAAGACGGAGCTGGAGGAATCAGACTCCCTGACTTCAGACTATACTACAAAGCTACAGTAATCAAGACAATATGGTACTGGCACAAAAACAGAAACATAGATCAATGGAACAAGATACAAAGCCCAGAGATAAACCCACGCACCTATGGTCAACTAATCTATGACAAAGGAGGCAAAGATATACAATGGAGAAAAGACAGTCTCTTCAATAAGTGGTGCTGGGAAAACTGGACAGCTACATGTAAAAGAATGAAATTAGAATACTCCCTAACACCATACACAAAAATAAACTCAAAATGGATTAGAGACCTAAATGTAAGACCAGACACTATAAAACTCTTAGAGGAAAACATAGGAAGAACACTCTTTGACATAAATCACAGCAAGATCTTTTTTGGTCCACCTCCTAGAGTAATGGAAATAAAAACAAAAATAAACAAATGGGACCTAATGAAACTTCAAAGCTTTTGCACAGCAAAGGAAACCATAAACAAGACGAAAAGACAACCCGCAGAATGGGAGAAAATATTTGCAAACGAATCAACGGACAAAGGATTAATCTCCAAAATATATAAACAGCTCATGCAGCTCAATATTAAAGAAACAAACACCCCAATCCAAAAACGGGCAGAAGACCTAAATAGACATTTCTCCAAAGAAGACATACAGATGGCCAAGAAGCACGTGAAAATCTGCTCAACATCACTAATTATTAGAGAAATGCAAATCAAAACTACAATGAGCTATCACCTCACACCAGTTAGAATGGGCATCATCAGAAAATCTACAAACAACAAATGCTGGAGAGGGTGTGGAGAAAAGGGAACCCTCTTGCACTGTTGGTGGGAATGTAAATTGATACAGCCACTATGGAGAACAATATGGAGGTTCCTTAAAAAACTAAAAATAGAATTACCATATGACCCAGCAATCCCACTACTGGGCATATACCCAGAGAAAACCGTAATTCAAAAAGACACATGCATCCGAATGTTCATTGCAGCACTATTTACAATAGCCAGGTCATGGAAGCAACCTAAATGCCCATCAACAGACGAATGGATAAAGAAGTTGTGGTACATATATACAATGGAATATTACTCAGCCATAAAAAGGAACGAAATTGAGTCATTTGTTGAGACGTGGATGGATCTAGAGACTGTCATACAGAGTGAAGTAAGTCAGAAAGAGAAAAACAAATATCGTATATTAACGCATGTATGTGGAACCTAGAAAAATGGTACAGATGAGCCGGTTTGCAGGGCAGAAGTTGAGACACAGATGTAGAGAACAAACATATGGACACCAAGGGGGGAAAACTGCGGTGGGGTGGGGATGGTGGTGTGCTGAATTGGGCGATTGGGATTGACATGTATACACTGATGTATATAAAATTGATGACTAATAAGAACCTGCAGTATAAGAAAACAAACAAACAGAACAACTAATACTAAACTTTCATTGGGTTATTGGTATGGAAATATGTTAATATAAATGTTTCAGACATTACATGAAATTTCTAAAAATCTTACATGTTCTGGTATAATGTTATAAGTCATAATCCTAGTTATTACTTTAAAATGTATATCTCAGAAATAACTAATTTTCTTGTCAACTGCATTATTATGAACTTTCATCAAATCTTTAACCGTGGTCATTTTTAAGTCTTTTGTCATTTACAGACAGTTCTGGGTGTACTCTGATGCTTTTGCAAATATGTTCTTATAAAAGGGTTTCATCTTCAAGAAATTCATGGAAAAGACTCTGACAAGTACAGGTTTCTGGTAACTGACTGTACTGCTGAACTGAATGAATAAGCATTTTCAGAACTCTAATGAAAAACTGATGAACTCATAAAAGTGCTAACAAAAGATGAAGATGAAAAAAAAATTAATTACATGGGACTGAGTGAACTGATGAGGATGAGTATAATTTTTGTGACTTGCTGTTTGAATTTAAAAAAACAAAATCCCACAAGGACTCAGAGGCAAAGAATATACAAATCAATTTTCACTGCAAAGTAAAGGAGCTGTTACAGTGGAAGATTACTGGACTGAATGTCAATATTATGACATAGTATGAGTGTGTTTCACGTTTGGTAATTGCAGTCATTGTTGCTTTTGTTGTGGTCATCCATGTACAATGCTTGGTGTCAGTCTATTTATCTCTTGTAAAAATAAAATACAGTGTGTGTGTGTGTGAAAAAAAAAAAAGAGTAAGCAAAACAGTCATGATCTCTTCCTCACGGACCATATGGTAAACACCTATCTAAAACTGGCTGTGAAATGTGATGAAGGCTATAAGCGAGAGGTACCTGGTGTTATGTGAGCTACGGTAGGGGGATGTGATGAGTTGAGTAGGTAAGTGGATACTTTCTTGACAAAGTGACACATGAGAAGAGATGAGAAGGATGAGGAGGCATTAATCAGTGGCAAACTAAACAGAAGGACATTTCATGCAGAGGGGCAGCATGGGCAATGTGCCGTTGTAAGTATGCAGGCCTGAAAGGAGGCCACTGTGGGCTGGATGATTGAGAATGAAAGGAAGGAGGTGCAAGACGAGGCTGCAGAGATCATGCTCCATCATGCCCAGGGGATGTCCTGCCCTGCAGACTAGCACACCCAGAGTGCCAGTGCACAACAAGATGAGAAGCTTGCTCTAGAATGCAAGTCAACACACTGCTTCTTTCATCAAGAAAGTCTTGCCTGTTAAACTAAACAGTATATCTAGTGGACATATGATTTACATTCTGAAGCAAGCTCCTTATCTTACAGAACGGCAACAGTTCTCCACCGGGAAGCCAGCCTGTGACTCCACATTTTAGACCACTGTGAGGAGGTTTGTCTTTATCCTAAGAGCAATGGAAAGTCACAGAAGTATTTGAAGAGGAGATGGTGGTGTCTGCGTCATGGAACATGGATTGGAAGGCAGCCAAAGTTAGCAGAAAGAAGACGAGGAAGTGTGTGTCTGAACCCTTACTTTCCTGGTGAAAGAGGAGGTATCCTCTTCAGGTGAGAGAGCAAGGACACACAACAGAGTCTAGTGGGACATGAAAAGAGTGGAGAAAGAGTAATTGTTAACAGCCATAAGTAAGGGAGTAGAAAAAAGAAATGGGGACCACACGTCAGTTAAAATAAGACAGCCTATGTTGTTGACATAGCTCTGTGACTGGATCTAACAAAACACATTGCTCTGAAAGCAGGTCCAGAGAAGATGAATGTTAGAGATGAGCAGAATGCATCTGCAGTGAGGTTCCATGGGAAGGTAAAATGGCTTGGCAGTCTGGGTATAATGTTGTCGTGATGGACCAGCAGTCAACTACAGGGAATCAGAGGTAAAATGATACACTGTATTCTAGTCAAACTTACACTCACCAGAGACCAGAAGGAGGAGAGCCCGTGTCTTGTACTGCCCAGTAGCCATGTCCCTCCCAGGTCAGGTACCTGCAGGGAAGCCCAGGCATCTTGTCTTGGGCCAGGCATGCACCTGGCTTGTCAGAGGGTCCCAGAGGTGCTGTGGGGAGGCAGCTTTTGCTCACCATGTTCAGGGAAGCTAGAACACACCAGATGCTGAAAGGAGAACCAAAGCCACTATTGAGCCATAATTAAATGTAAGGAGGGAAGAGATGATCAGGCAAGCCTTGACTGCCAGACAGAAAATAGGTAAGCTCGAGGACAACACATTTTAAGTTAATCTGTTACATGATTAATTAATATGATAAAGCTTCCCTGAGCTTCATCTGTGGGCAGTAGCCACAAGGTGCTAGTAATGACTTATATGGAGAATAGATGAGAAAGTTCCAGGAGTCATTAATCAGCACTTCCTGTGTACCAACACTGTGCTAGGCATAAGGAATATAAGGATGAATGAAACACGGTCCCTGCCTTCAAAGGGCTTATAGTCCATGGAAGGAAAACTATCTAAAAAGATGCTTATCGCTGGAGACAGTAAGTATTATGATACAGGGATGTCAGGGAGCAGAGTAGTGAGGCACTAAACAGCAGGGGAGGAGAGATGAGGGTTAGGGAAAGAAGGCCTCCCAGGGAAGCTGGCCCCCAACCTGAGGCTGGGAAACAAGCAGATGTCAGCTCACTGTAGAGCAAGCGGAAGAGGAGGGTCTTAAGTAAAGAAGCAGCATCTGTAAAGGCCCAGGCAGGAATGATAGAACATCAGAAACTACAAGCTGGTCCACATGTCTAGAGAAGACATTCAGGAAGGAATGAAGCCAGAAGTAAGACAAAAGAGGTAGTCCAATCGTGAAGGAGCTTATATGCCAAGCTAAGGAACACAGATCTGATGCTGAGGACAATGAGAAATATGCAGCTTTCCAGGAGGCAGTTTGATGTATGGAGAGCGTTATCTTTCTTAGAAGACATCACCCTGGAGGGGGAAGTTAAGCCTGAACAGGAAAAAAGATCACCCAGAGAAACTGTGAAATGTCCAAAGGGGTGGACGCTGAGGATGGGAACCTAAAGAACACCTACATTGAAACTGGGTAAGCAAGAGACACCCAAGAGTGAGACTGAGAAGAAGGAAGTAGAGAGGCATAAAAAAATCAAGTGGCTTGATGGAAAACGCAGAACAGGGAGCTTTAATTAGACAGGAGACGACTACATTAAGTCATGCTAGAGACTAAAAAAAATGGACATAGTGACACAGAAATCATACTGACAAGGATTCCCACTCTCACCACTTACATTCAACATAGTTTTGGAAGTCCCAGCTGCAGCAATCAGAGAAGAAAAAGAAATAAAAGGAATCCAAATTGGAAAGGAAGAAGTAAAACTGTCCCTATTTGCAGATGCCATGATACTACACAAAGAAAATCCCAAAGAGCCACCAGAAAATTACTAGAGCTCAACAATGAATTTAGTAGAGTTGCAGGATACAAAATTAACACTCAGAACTCTGTGGAACTTCTATACACTAACAATGAACTATCAGAAAGAGAAATTAAGGAAACAATCCCACTTACCATTGCATCAAAAAGAATAAAATACCTAGGAAAAAACCTACCTAAGGAGGCAAAAGACCTGAACTCCAAAAACTATAAGACACTCGTAAAAGAAATTGAAGGTAACACAAACAGATGGAAAGATATTCCATGTTCTTGGATTGGAAGAATCAATACTGTTAACATGACCGTACTACCCAAGGCAATCTATAGATTCAACACAATCCTTATCAAAATGCCAATGGCACTTTTCACAGGACCAGAACCAAAAAACTTTTGAATTTGTATGGAAGCACCAAAGATGCCGAATAGATAAAGCAATCTTGAGAAAGAAGAACAGAGCTGGAGGAACCATGCTGTCTGACTCCAGACTATACTACAAAGCTACAGTTATGAAAACAGTATGGTCCTGGCACAAAAACAGACATATAGATCAATGGAACAGGATAGAAAGCCCAGAAATAAACCCATGCATTAATAGCAATATACGACAAAGAGGGCAAGATTATGCAATGAAGAAAAGACAGTCTCTTCAATAAGTGGTGCTGGGAAAACTGGACAGCTACATGTAAAAGAATGAAATTAGGACATTCTCTAATGCCATATACAAAAATAAACTCAAAATGGATTAAAGAGCTAAATGTAAGACTGGATACTATAAAACTCCTAGAAGATAACATAGGCAGAACACTCTTTGACATAAATCACAGCAATATTTTTTTTGATCCATCTCTTAAAGTAAAGGAAATAAAAGCAAAAATAAACAAATGAGACCTAATGAAACTTAAAAGCTTTTGCAAGCAAAGGAAACAATCAACAAAATGAAAAGACAACCCACTGAATGGGAGAAAATATTTGCAATGGATAGGACCAATAAGGGATTAATAGCCAACATATAGAAACAGCTCATAAAACACATCAAAAAAAACTAACAACCTGATTAAAACATGGGCAGAAGAACTGAATCAACATTTTTCCAAAGAGGAAATGCAGATGACCAACAGGCACATGAAAAGATGCTCGACACTGCTAATCATCAAGGAAATGCAAATCAAAACTAAACTGAGGTATCACCTCACTCCTGTCGGAATGGCTATCATCAAGAAGAGCACAAACAACAAATGTGGGCAAGGATGTAGAGAAAAGGGAACCCTGGTACAGTTGGTAGGAATGTAAATTGGTGCAGCCACTGTGGAAAACAGTATGGAGGGTTCTCAAAAAACTAAAAATAGAACTACCATATGACCCCGCAACTCCACTCCTGGGTATATATCCGAAAAAAACAAAAACACTAATTTGAAAAGATACATGCACCCCAATGTTCGGAGCTGCAGTATTTACAATTGCCAAGTTATGGAAGCAACCTAAGTGTCATCAAGAGATGAATGGATAAAGAAGATGTGGTACATATAACCAATGGCATACTATGCAGCCATAAAAAAGAATGAAATTTTGCCATTTGCAGCAAAATAGATGGACTTGGAGGGCATTATGCTAAGTGAAATAAGTCAAACAAAAATAAATACTGTAGGATATCACCTATATATGGAATCTAAAAAATACAAAAAACTACTGAATATAATAAAAAAGGAGACTCACAGATATAGAGAACAAACTAATGGTTGCCAGTGCGGAGGGGGGGGAGGGGGCGATACAGGGGTGGGGAAGTGAGAGATGTAAACTACTGGGTGTACAATAGGCTCAAGGATGTGTTGTAGAACACAGGGAGTATAGCCAAAATTTTGCAATAACTGTAAATGTAAAGTAACCTTTAAAAATTATATAAAATTTTTTTCAAACAGAAATCATACTGAAAATTGGAAACAATTTAAATGTCCATCAACAGGAAAATACACATATAAATTATTGTATTTCCCTACATGGGAATCCTACATAGCGAGGAAAGTACATGAACTACACAGATCTTTACGTGTCAGCATGGATGAACCAAGCAAAGATAACACTAAATAAAGCAAGTAACAAGAGAAAACATAGTAGAATACTATATGCTGTTTAAGAATACTTAAAAATGTAGCCTAAAAATAAAGACATCCATGGCAGTGATGGAGACCAAGTTCAGATGAGTGGTTACCCAGGGTCAGCTGGAGAGTGGCTGTTGTTTGGGAAAGTGGTTACAGCAGGCTCTTCAGCAGGAATGGTAATGGTTCACCTCACACGCTGGCTGGAGGACGGAGGAGTGTCTGCGATGTTATAATGTGAGCACGCTGCATGTAAAACCCATTGCTGACCACATCTAGGGGATCTGATGCGCGATTGCTGGTAGTGGGTGGAGGTATCCAGAAGGTGGTGGTAGAAGAGGAACGTTGTGCACGTAACGCCTAAGGCCTGACCAGAGGACGACCACTGTTCTAGAAACTGGACACAAATCCAACTTCTAAGGCCAATCTTAAGAGACAAACTGAGGCATGTTTAAAATTTTAAGACTTTATGCGAGCAAAAATAGATTCAACTCAGGCACCACCAAAGCGGAAGTGGTGAGGAGCACTCCAACCACAGGAGCTGCAGAGATGTTTATTTTAAAAGGGCAGAAGCAAAGCAAGGAAAAGACTGATTTGCTATAGCTTTAAAGCCTAGTTGGTGGTTTGTGACTGGTTGTCCTCAACGGTGTTCATCACCCTGAGGCGTTGACAGGCTTAGATTTTGGTTGGTTTACGTAGGGGGCCGCATCACTAGAGCCACCGCAGTCTAACGGCCTCCCTGAAGGGTTAATTTACTAACACCAATTGCCTGAGTCCTTCCTCTTACTCAGTCACTTCACTTCCTACGCCTCAGTTTCTCTTCTGTAAAGTGGATATTCAGTAGTAAATTCTCTGTGGAGTTGTCAGTACAAAACAAAGTGATTATTAGTAACCACGATCATGTCCTGAATGCATGGAACACGTCACCATTTGCCAACCACCGTGTCAAGTCAGCAGAAACTACAGAAATTGAGAACTCTCCACAGAAATTCACACACTCGTGCACCAGGTAACGGACCACAGGCAGATGTTCACTCAGCCTTTCATGTGTCCCTCACGGAGTGCACGCTCTCTCCTGGGCGGGGCGAGCACAGACACTTAGCGGGAGTTTAACTACTTTTAAAATAAGTTGATACAACCAGGTCTCACTTTTGTTTGGATGAGTCAGCAAACGCTTTTTGGAAACCCCAAATTCTCCACACCTCTTACCTTTCGCGCTGCCCTACTCTCTAAGTTCCCGCCCCTGCTCCTCAGGCTAGGTCCCCATGGGAGGCGGGGCTGCGTGCGGACGCACGGCGAGCGCGCAGACGTCCTCTAGCCCCGCCCCCACGGACCCGCCCGGAGGCTTAAACCGCAGCCCTGCGGGGCGGAGGGCTTTGATGCTGGCGCCAACAGCCGGCGATGGGGGCGGCGCGGGAGAGCGGCCTGGAGGGGCTGGCCTAGCTGGGGTCCGTGGCCCAATGTCTTCTGGCTGCGACGCCGGTCCTGCGCACGCAGCGGGGCCGCAGTCGCTGGGCGGTGGGTGCCCGAGGGGCCGGGAGGCGAGCTGGGGCCCCCAGGCGAGTGTGGGCATCGTGTCCGCAGCCAGCGTCCCCGAGGCCGCGCTCGGGCCATGATCACTCGGTGAAGCTGCGCCGGGACAGCGCGGCCGACTTCTCGCACTGTGAGGACCTGTTCGCGCTGCAGGACTTGGTGCCTCTGCCCGCCGTGCGCGCTTTCCTGTGGGAGGGCCTGCTGGACTTAACGCCGACCGCCTCCGCTGGGTGGACTGGGCGCCGCTCCTGAGCACCCTCTGCCCCTGATCTGTATCCAGAGTTTCTTCCAGCCACAGCTTGGCGAGACAGGTTTGTGCTTCCTGCTTCCAGGGGCTCTCGTGTGGGCGCTGCGAAGCGGGGTTTTAGATGGTACAAGGTGGAGGATGGGCGCTAGAACCGGTGCCCAGTGCCCGGGTGTGCGTGCACTAGATGGGGCATGCGGCCTAGGACTCCTGCCAGCTCGGTGACCCGGGCCGAGTGCCTTAAGTCTTCTAGGTCTCAGTGTTCTCATCTGTAGCATGGGCTTAACAGGACCCACTCTTTGTGGCGGTTACAAGGACTCACTCTGTTAATGCTTGTAGGCTCTACAATGTAGAACACATAGCGCACTTTGGAGCATCGTTAATTTTTGCACAGCTGTTACCTGGTCTGTTGAATGACTTTGCCTGGTACACACCAAAGCCATTAGGAAATGGATATATCCCCGCTTCATTTCCTTTCCATTAAAACAGGGCTCAGGAAAAAAAAGTATTTTTTCAATAGTCGTATCATGTAGTGGGAAGAGCACCGGTGTAAAGGCAGCTTAGGGTTTGAATTCCAGGGCTTATGCTCTCTGTGGCCTGGGCAGGTTACTTTTGAACTGCAATCCCCACACTTGCAAAATGACATGAAAAACCACTCTTTCTGTGGGTTCTTAGAATTAATTAAGCAGGTTATGTGTGTGAAGTATCCTGGCACTTGAATGAGTTGTCAGAACCAAGGGCTGCTGGAGACGATGCTTCTGCCCTAGGTAATCTTCCCTTCTACTGGGCGGCAGGTAAACACAAGCACAGTAGTCAGTGCTCTGGAAGAAGTGAGTTCTGGTGCTTTAGAGCACAGAATCTTTTTTTTTTTTAATTTAATTTTTATTTTATATTGGAGGATAGTTGATTTACAATATTGTGTTAGTTAAGTGATTCAGTGATACATATATCCATTCTTTTTCAGATTCTTTTCCCATACAGGTTGTTACAGGATATGGAGTAGAGTTCCCTGTGCTATGCAGTAGGTCCTTGTTGATTACCTATTTTATATATAGTCGTGTGTATATGTTAATCCCAAACTCCTAATTTATCCCTCCCCCCCACCTTTCCCATTTGCAGAGTACAGAATCTTAGAAGGGAAAGTTCAGGGTAGGCTTCTTGGAGGAGGTGCCATCCTTTCTAAGGATGTGTAGAAGCTCCTGGGGTAGCAGAAGGGAGAAGTGTGTGTCAGAGTTTGAGAAATATAAGAAAATATGGCAAAACTAAGGTACAGGACTGGAATTCAGGGTTTGGGAAAGAAATGAGAGTTGATACTGGAAACCTAGTGGGGCCCAACAGAAAGGGGCCTTGTTTGTCCTGTCAGAAGTTTGGATGTTTATCCTGAAGGCTGTGGGAAACCCTGAAGAACAATGAGATGGACTTCTGGTTTAGAGGCTCACTCGGACCTCCATGTGGAAGGCAGTTGATTGGGTGCAGGGTGAATTGTAATCTAAGGGTCCCCTTAAGTTATAAAAGGTTGGACTGGATTTTGGAGATCAGAGACAGAATGGGTGTGGCCTGGTGACCAGTTAGAAAAGGGAGGGCAGCAAGCGTGGGTGACAGTTTACAGCTGCATCTTTTTGTGAGATACAGAGCACAGTAGGAAGGGATTGGGGGTGGGGAGAGGATCTTACTTCATCTTCAGTGCTTTAGAGGGGCCTGGTAGATGGGTCTGGGCCTAAGGTACAGATCTGGGCTTTTTGGGAGGACAGGTGTTTGAAGACATGGGAGAGACTTAGGTTACCCACAAGACGATACAAAGAATCATAGGTCTGAGAGTTTTTTTAATGGGTATATTTGAGGATGTTTATAAGCTGAGAGAAAGTAGCCGGCAGAGGAAGGGTGTGAAGATCTAGGAGAGGAAATGACTGTTCATTTGTTTTCAAAAAGCTGAATACTTATCGTGTGCCTGGCCCCTCTTCTAGGATCTGGGGTTCACACCATCTGTTATCTCTTCTGCAAGGGCAGTTCAACTCATCCCCTGGTGAAGAGAAGTCAGATTATTCTTTGCATACCATTCAGGTGTAGGAACTGTTCTATATCTCTGAAGGGACTTTACTTAAACAGAGTAATAAGTTAGAAATCAAAAGAAATTATAGCTGGAAGGGACCTTAAAGGCCACTGTACTTAATTTTGCCTAATATTTTACATTGAATTTAAGAAAAATTTATTGCAGAGCCCATTCTCTTCAGAGTTCCTTCACTGAACTTTCTTTATGTCTTGCATCCAGTGGGTCCAGCTTGTAGATTTTGGCCTCCTCCTAAATTTGCTTCTTCATCCATATTACATTTTGCCTGGACTATGGCAGAAGGTCCTGGGTGATTTCGTGGCCCCTGGGCTCAGTTCCTCTAACTTCCTCTGCCTGCTCGGATCGATTGATCTTCTAACATAAAAGGATACGCCTAAAATAATGCTGCTAATGGCTTGCCCACACAGAGTTAGTGCATACTAGCCACCCAGCGTGTACTCTGCATAGAGGCGTGTAGCCTGAACTGTGCTTGGCCAAGCCTCATGGGGCTCTTTGACCCTAAGGAAGGGGAGCTTTTTGTGATCACTCCCTTTATGTAATCGGTCCTTCAGCAGTGGGGCACCTTTTTCTAATCAGCGGAGGCACCCTTACTCAGCCAGTGGTAGCCCCAGGGCTCATCACCTGTGAGATACAAGCCATGCTCTCTCCAAGGCTTGCTTCAGCCAACATCTCTATTTTCATTTCTACCTCTTCTCACACTTGGACCCCTGGCCTTTAGTCATTGCCACCTGCAGTATTTACTGTGCCCAGCAGGTGTCAGCCTTGAGTGTCTTTGCACAGGTGCTACCTCTGCAGTTAAGGCACCTCCTACTCCAACTCTGCATACCCTCATCTTTCTAGATTCAACTTCAGGGTTACCATGAAGCCATCACTTCGATATAACATTTTGCCTCCAAATGAACCTCTGGGCGTAAAGGTTATGTTTCTTTATCTCATGTGATTGAAATTTTGAGTTTACACATGTCCCTCCTTAATGAAGGCTTTAAGGGCAGGAGTCATTTCTAATCCTTAGCACAGAGCAGATGCTTTTTTTTTTTTTTTTAAGACACTTTTTAATGATGGTAAAATGTATGGTTTAAATCACTCATTTTACAATAATTTTGCTTTAGGTTCTGACAGAAATAAAGTTTACAGAAGTCGTGTTCCTGAGATAAGAAATAAACATGTGACCTTCCACTTGTGTAAAGCTCTTAATTGCTGTGTAAGTGCGTCGGGTGCACTAAGGAACCTGGAGCTAAATGGGCTAGTTCTGAGAGAGAGAGACTTAACTACGTTAACAAGGGTAAGCCCTCATCGTGTCCTGCCAACATTTGATAGTTGCTTTTGGGGCAAACTAAAGCAATGAAATTTTAAACTTGTTCTCCCCATTAAAGGGATTGAATAAATTGGCCACTTTTGTGCACCTGTGTCTTGCGAATTGTCCAACTGGAGATGGAGGTTTAGAAAGTGAGTTTCAGTCTTGTTTAAGTCTCTTCCCATCAGACTGCTCTCGTGATTTCCTTCACCCTACGTTGCATCCTGTCTACCTTTTCTTGGTGTTGTTCATGCCTAGATTGTCTCCTGTACCTGCTCAAACCTTGGTCCATTCTCATTTGTACCATGGAAGTTTGTCATGCTGGATAGTGTCAGAACTAATTTTACTTAAGTTTGTGTTAAGCCACAAACCACACATTTTGCATATTTTATTGGTTTTGTGTTTGTTCATATTTTTATGGTTTCTCTTCAAGAAATATTATGGGAAGGGAAATAGCAAGATGTAAAGAGCAAAAAAGTCATCATTATCTTTAAATTTTTAGAACATCTATCTGTAGTCATAATTATAATGCATTGTGGTATGTGTTAAAAAAGGAAATATATGTAACGTCCCGTAGGAGCAGCAAACTCAGTGGTGTTGGTGAGGGTGTGTCATGGAAGTAATCACAAAGCAGGTGACTGTTGATTAGGGTCCTGAAACAGTGTGCGTTCCCTATGTCCAGTAGTGGTCTGGAGGGGTCAGGAAGCCTGCCTTTCAATTTGAGGGAAGAGAGGGTTTGAGGTACTCTCTCTCATATTGCTCTAGTATACTGCATAGCACCTCATAACATACTGGGTTTATAGTTGACATTTAAATCGCTGATTGATCATCAAGGTTGGGATGTATCATTGGAAATGAAAATAGGAAGAGTCTTATGCTTTTTAGGTTTTTCTTTTTTTTCCTATGTCTCAAAAGGTACGTAGTACTTTACTGAGCGGTTGGGAATAAAGTTTCCAGTATTCAGTGTATTCAGTTTTAGTATCTAAAAAGAATTAAACTGTTGCTGTAAAGTGGAATAACGCTTTGTTACTGACAAGTTTTAGAATGCATCTGTTCATCAATTACCTGTTTGGGAAGATTGTAGTTAATGATTTTAAGAATGTGCCTATAAACCTCCAATTGACTCAAGAAAGGCAAATAAGTTAAGACTGACAAATGTATAGGCTCTTCATCTTATTGTGTGTGTGGTTTTTTTTTCCTTTAAGTTATTTGTCAAGGTATAAGGAACTCTATCAATCTTAAGACAGTAGACTTCATGGGCTGTAATCTGAAATGGCAGGGAGCACATCACATGTTCAAGATCTTAAAGGTGATTTTATGTTTAAACTTCCATGAAAACATATGTGATTGAAGCACATTAACATATTGATACATATGGCAGTTAATTTTTGTCTTTTAATACATGTGAGTGCAGCTTTCGTTTTGTTGAAAGAATATGACCAGTTTTCAGTTTGAGATTCTACCATTTAGTAAAGATAGTCCACTTAATTTTAGAAATAAGAGATTTAATATATAATACATAATAATACTTTTATGTATTTTTAGTTACTGAAAACTTTGATTGTGATACTGTGAAGAAAGTATGCCATTATAGTCTTAAAGACTTAAATGAATCAAGTGTTTATTAGCTGCTGTAGTTTATAAAGTCAAAAAATCACTACATCAGCGATTTGTAAATACAGTTTTTAAAATAATGCCTTAACAACTTTACAGTGGTTATAATGACCGTATTTAGGCCTAAAGTTATTTAATAATTTGACATGAAGCCTTTTTAATAGTTTGATGGTGCAGATCAGGGATAGGTAAACTATGGCTGGTGGGCCAGATCCAGCCCGTCGCCTGGTTTTGTAAAGAAAGTTTTTTGGAACATAGTCACACCCATTGTTTACATGGTAGTTGTGGCTACTTTCACCCTACACCAGTGGGGCAGAGTAGTTACACCAGAAACTGTAAAGCCCAGAAAGCTGGAAATGTTTAAATTTAGATTTGAAAAATTGAAAAATTCTTTGAGCCTATACAGGGCAAGTCCATTAACCCCTGGGGTAGAAAACAGTCAAGAACTTGGGTGCCGAAGCCAAATGGCCTAGGTTCAAATTCCCTTTCTCCCTTTTCATAGCATTTGACCATGGGCAAATCACTTAACATCTATGCCTCATTATGAGGTTTAAATGAACTCATTTGTATAAATAGTGCCTGGCACATACTAAGCACTGTATAAGTGATTGGTATTATTTGTGCTTGGAGCTTTTATAAGTTATTGTTAATAGAAAAATGACACTAATGATTTTCCTTTTAGAGTATCAAAGGCACTTTGAGTCTTTTATTTTTTCAAGAATGTAGTAAGACTTTTTCCATTTAAAGTCAGTGTTCCCTGTTACCCAAATTTATTTTATGAATATAAAGAATTGAATGTCTTTAAGACAAGACTTGTGGTTAAATGTCAAACCATTATTTTCCCAAGGCACATCAAACTGGCTCTGCATAGTCCAGGCCTCTAAAGTTTGTGTGCATACCCTAGGTAACATGTGAGATACATTTTGTAAATATAGTTTTTAAAATAATGACTGGGACTTCCCTGGCGGTCCAGCAGTTAAGACTCTGCGCTCCCAATGAAGGGGGCCTGGGATCGATCCCTGCTCAAGGAACTAGATCCCACGTGCCTGCCGTAACTAAGAGCCCACATGCCACAACTAAAAGATCCGGCTGCAACTAAATATGCTGCAACTAAAGACCCGGCACAGCCAAACAAACAAACAAACAAATAAATAAATATTTTTTAAAAATAAATAAAATAATGCCTTAGGAGTTAGGAAAAGAAAATATTAGAACCTATTTAGCTTTGTATCATTTAAAATATATCTGTGTAGTTTATAATGTACATACATTATATGTATAGAACTTCGTGTATATAATTTGTTAAAAAATAAGATGCATATTAAAAAGTTTTCTTATGGGTTGCCCAGTCAGGTGTTTGGAGACCATTGGAGGACAGAATGATGAAATTTAGAGCCTCAGCAATGATAGAATTTAGAACCAGTTCCCTGACTTAGAAGATAAGGAAAATAATTCATAGACTGTAACTGAGTTGTCCAACTTTACATAACTGTTCAAAAGCAGGTCATCCAGTGGCTGGAATCTAATCACTGACCAACTAGAATCTGGGTCACTGGACTCGTAAACCAGAACTGACTGTTTAATTTCTCAGGTTGATTCTCCTGGCATATATGCTTGATATGTGTGTGTGTAAATCTCTGACATAATAAGCCATACTCAGTAGGCACACCCTGTTTCCTTATTCAAGCATCGTAATTTCATCCCATTAAATCTTTGAAGTATCAGACTACCAGAAGGCATGAAGAAACCTGGGCTGAGAGTCTTCATTCCAGGAGACCTGATCTTGACTGTATGGCTGGTTTGAGATGCATCACTCTGAATTGCAGCACGCTCATTGGTGACCTGGGTGCAAGTGCTTTGGCAGAATCTCTTAGTGAAGATTTATGGCTTACAGGTAAATTCTAAAATTGAAAATATTGAATTTTTAATATGATATATGCTTAGCTTTTGGCATGATACTATTGTGATAGGATTTCTTTTAAAGCCTCATTTTACTGTTGGCTTTTATTTTGCTTTTAAACTTTCTTAAGAGTTGCGTATATTCTTTACAGAAAATACAGAGTAACAAGAGAACAATTACCTATAATCTTAATACCCAGACATAATCACTGTTAATTTTGGTGCATACACTTTCAGTCTTTTATTTTTCTATAAATATATTTGTACACTTAGGGATTACA
The DNA here is from genome assembly GCF_028564815.1 of Eubalaena glacialis. NCBI lineage: Eukaryota > Metazoa > Chordata > Mammalia > Artiodactyla > Balaenidae > Eubalaena > Eubalaena glacialis. The sequence goes on along the minus strand of NC_083718.1, from coordinate 38,725,899 downwards.
AAAATAGAATTGTAGTATACTTGCTATTTCATATTCCTGCTTTTTCACTTAATGATGTATCATGTAGTATTCCATCGTATTGATGTCCCATAGTTTAATCAATTCTTTGCCATTAGATTTACAGTTTGCTTTTCTCTGTCAGAAACAATGTGAATACGTTGTATATACATCTCTGTGTCCATTGGGATTACTTCTGTAGAATAAGGTCCTAGAAGTGGAATGACTAAATGTGACAGATTTTTAAGACTTTTTTTTTTTAATACTGCAGGTTCTTATTAGTCATCAATTTTATACACATCAGTGTATACATGTCAATCCCAATCGCCCAATTCAGCACACCACCATCCCCACCCCACCGCGGTTTTCCCCCCTTGGTGTCCATACGTTTGTTCTCTACATCTGTGTCTCAACTTCTGTCCTGCAAACCGGTTCATCTGTACCATTTTTCTAGGTTCCACATACATGCATTAATATACGATATTTGTTTTTCTCTTTCTGACTTACTTCACTCTGTATGACAGTCTGTAGATCCATCCACATCTCAACAAGTGACTCAATTTCGTTCCTTTTTATGGCTGAGTAATATTCCATTGAACATATGTACCACAACTTCTTTATCCATTCGTCTCTCGATGGGCATTTAGGTTGCTTCCATGCCCTGGCTATTGTAAATAGCACTGCAATGAACATTGGGGTGCATGTGTCTTTTTGAATTATGGTTTTCTCTGGGTATATGCCCAATAGTGGGATTGCTGGATCATATGGTAATTCTATATTTAGTTTTTTAAGGAACCTCCATACTGTTCTCCATAGTGGCTGTATCAATTTACATTCCCACCAACAATGTAAGAGGGTTCGCTTTCGTCCACACCCTCTCCAGCATTTGTTGTTTGCAGATTTTCTGATGATGCCCATTCTGACTGGTGTGAGGTGATACCTCATTGTAGATTTGATTTGCATTTCTCTAATAATTAGTGATGTTGAGCAGCTTTTCATGTGCTTCTTGGCCATCTGTATGTCTTCTTTGGAGAAATGTCTATTTAGGTCTTCTGCCCATTTTTGGATTGGGTTCTTTGTTTCTTTAATATTGAGCTGCATGAGCTGTTTATCTATTTTGGAGATTAATCCTTTGTCCATTGATTCGTTTGCGAATATTTTCTCCCATTCTGAGGATTGTCTTTTCATCTTGTTTATGGTTTCCTTTGCTGTGCAAAGCTTTGAAGTTTCATTAGGTCCCATTTGTTTATTTTTGTTTTTATTTCCATTACTCTAGGAGGTGGATCAAAAAAGATCTTGCTGTGATTTATGTCAAAGAGTGTTCTTCCTATGTTTTCCTCTAAGAGTTTTATAGTGTCTGGTCTTACATTTAGGTCTCGAATCCATTTTGAGTTTATTTTTGTGTATGGTGTTAGAGAGTGTTCCATTTTCATTCTTTTACATGTTTTCCCAACACCACTTATTGAAGAGACTGTCTTTTCTCCATTGTATATCTTTGCCTCCTTTGTCATAGATTAGTTGACCATAGGTGTGTCGGTTTATCTCTGGGCTTTGTATCTTGATCCATTGATCTATGTTTCTGTTTTTGTGCCAGTACCATATTGTCTTGATTACTGTAGCTTTGTAGTATAGTCTGAAGTCAGGGAGTCTGATTTCTCCAGCTCCGTTGTTTTCCCTCAAGACTGCTTTGGCTCTTCGGGGTCTTTTGTGCCTCCATACAAATTTTAAGATGATTTGTTCTAGTTCCGTAAAAAATGCCATTGATAATTTGATACGGATTGCATTGAATCTGTAGATTGCTTTGGGTAGTATAGTCATTTTCACAATATTGATTCTTCCAATCCAAGAACATGGTATGTCTCTCCATCTGTTGGTATCATCTTTAATTTCTTTCATCAGTGTCTTATAGTTTTCTGCATACAGGTCTTTTGTCTTCCTACGTAGCTTTATTCCTAGGTATTTTATTCTTTTTGTTGCAGTGGTAAATGGGAGTGTTTCCATAATTTCTCTTTCATATTTTTCATCATTAGTGTATAGGAATGCAAGAGATTTCTGTGCATTAATTTTGTATCCAGCAACTTTACCAAATTCATTGATTAGCTCTAGTAGTTTTCTGGTGCCATCTTAAGGATTCTCTATGTATAGTATCATGTCATCTGCAAACAGTGAAAGTTTTACTTCTTCTTTTCCAATTTGTATTCCTTTTATTTCTTTTTCTTCTCTGATTGCTGTGGCTAGGACTTCCAAAACAATGTTGAATAATAGTGGTGAGAGTGGACATCCTTGTCTCATTCCTGATCTTAGAGGATATGCTTTCAGTTTTTCACCATTGAGAATGATGTTTGCTGTGGGTTTGTCGTATATGACCTTTATTATGTTGAGGTAGGTTCCCCCTATGCCCACTTTCTGGAGAGTTTTTATCATAAATGGGTGTTGAATTTTGTCAAAAGCTTTTTCTGCATCTATTGAGATTATCATATGGTTTTTATTCTTCAGTTTGTTAATATGGTGTATCCCATTGATTGATTTGCATATATTGAAGAATCCTTGCATCCCTGGGATAAATCCCACTTGATCGTGGTGTATGATCCTTTTAATGTGTTGTTGGATTCTGTTTACTAGTATTTTGTTGAGGATTTTTGCATCTATATTCATCAGTTATATTGGTGTGTAATTTTCTTTTTTTGTAGTATCTTTGTCTGGTTTTGGTATCAGGGTGATGGTGGCCTCATAGAATGAGTTTGGGAGTGTTCCTTCCTCTGCAATTTTTTGGAAGAGTTTGAGAAGGATGGGTGTTAGCTGTTCTCTAAATGTTTGATAGAATTCACCTGTGAAGCCATATGGTCCTGGACTTTTGTCTGTTGGAAGATTTTTAATCACAGTTTCAATTTCATTACTTGTGATTGGTCTGTTCATATTTTCTGTTTCTTCCTGGTTCAGTCCTGGAAGGTTATACCTTTCTAAGAATTAGTCCATTTCTTCCAGGTTGTCCATTTTATTGGCATAGAGTTGCTTGTAGTAGTCTCTTAGGATGCGTTGTATTTCTGCGGTGTCTGTTGTAACTTGTCCTTTTTCATTTCTAATTTTATTGATTTGAGTCCTCTCCCTCTTTTTCTTGATGAGTCTGGCTAATGGTTTATCAATTTTGTTTATCTTCTCAAAGAACCAGCTTTTAGTTTTATTGATCTTTGCTATTGTTTTCTTTGTTTCTATTTCACTTATTTCTGCTCTGATCTTTATGATTTCTTTCCTTCTGCTAACTTTGTGTTTTGTTTGTTCTTCTTTCTCTAATTCCTTTAGGTGTAATGTTAGATTGTTTATTTGAGATTTTTCTTGTTTCTTGAGGTAGCCTTCTATAGTTATAAACTTCCCTCTTAGAACTGCTTTTGCTGCATCCCGTACGTTTTGGATCATCGTGTTTTCATTGTCATTTGTCTCTAGGTATTTTTTGATTTCCTCTTTGATTTCTTCAGTGATCTCTTGGTTATTTAGTAGCGTATTGTTTAGCCTCAATGTGTTTGTGTTTTTTACGTTTTTTTCCCTGTAATTGATTTCTAATCTCATAGCGTTGTGGTCAGAAAAGATGCTTGATATGATTTCAGTTTTCTTTACTGAGGCTTGATTTGTGACCCAAGATGTGATCTATCCTGGAGAGTGTTCCGTGCGCACTTGAGAAGAAAGTGTAATCTGCAGTTTTTGGATGGAATCTCCTATAAATATCAGTTAAATCTATCTGGTCTGTTGTGTCATTTAGAGCTTCCGTTTCCCTATTTATTTTCATTTTGGATGATCTGTCCATTGGTGTAAGTGAGGTGTTAAAGTCCCCCCACTATTATTGTGTTACTGTCGATTTCCTCTGTTATAGCTGTTAGCAGTTGCCTTATGTATTGAGGTGCTCCTATGTTGGGTGCATATATATTTATAATTGTTATATCTTCTTCTTGGATTGATCCCTTGATCATTATGTAGTGTCCTTCCTTGTCTCTTGTAACATTCTTTATTTTAAAGTCTATTTTATGTGATATGGGTTTGGCTACTCCAGCTTTGTTTTGACTTCCATTTGCATGGAATATCTTTTTCCATCCCCTCACTTTCAGTCTGTATGTGTCCCTAGGTCTGAAGTGGGTCTCTTGTAGACAGCATATTTGTGTGTCTTGTTTTTGTATCCATTCAGCAAGCCTGTGTCTTTTGGTTGGAGCATTTAATCCATTCACATTTAAGGTAATTATCGATATGTATGTTCCTATGACCATTTTCTTAATTGTTTTGTGTTTGTTTTTGTAGATCCTTTTCTTCTCTTGTGTTTCCCACTTAGAGAAGTTCCTTTAGCATTTGTTGTAGAGCTGGTTTGGTGGTGCTGAATTCTCTTAGCTTTTGCTTGTCTGTAAAGCTTTTGATTTCTCCATCAAATCTAAATGAGATCCTTGCCAGGTAGAGTAATTGGTTGTAGGTTCCTCCCTTTCATTATTTTAAGTATATCATGACACTCCCTTCTGGCTTGTAGAGTTTCTACTGAGAAATCAGCTGTTAACCTTAAGGGAGTTCCCTTGTATGTTTTTTCTCATTTTTCCCTCACTGCTTTCAGTAATTTTTCTTTGTCTTTAATTTTTGCCAATTTGATTACTATGTTTCTCAGCGTGTTTCTTCTTGGGTTTATCCTGAATGGGACTCGCTGCGCTTCCTGCGCGTGGGTGGCTATTTCCTTTCCCATGTTAGGGAAGTTTTCAACTATAATCTCTTCAAATATTTTCTCTGGTCCTTTCTCTCTCTCTTTTCCTTCTGAGACCCCTAATGCGAATGTTGTTGCATTTAATGTTGTCCCAGTGGTCTCTTACGCTGTCTTCATTTCTTTTCATTCTTTTTCCTTTATTCTGTTCTGCAGCAGTGAATTCCACCATTCTGTCTTCCAGGTCACTTATCCGTTCTTCTGCCTCAGTTATTCTGCTATTGATTCCTTCTAGTGTTGTTTTCATTTCAGTTATTGTATTGGTCATCTCTATTTGTTTGTTCTTTAATTCTTCTAGGTCTTTGTTAAACATTTCTTGCATCTTCTCGATCTTTGCCTTCATTGTTTTTCCGAGGTCCTGGATCATCTTCACTATCATTATTCTGAATTCTTTTTCTGGAAGGTTGCCTATCTCCACTTCACTGAGTTGTTTTTCTGGGATTTTAGCTTGTTCCTTCATCTGGTACCTAGCCCTCTGCCTTTTCATCTTTTCTATCTTTCTGTGAATGTGGTTTTTGTCCCACAGGCTGCAGGATTGTAGTTCTTCTTGCTTCTGCCTTTTTAAGACTTTTGATACACATTGCCAAATTACCATCCAGAAATGCTATGCCAATTTGTAGTCCACCCCAACAGTGGATGTGAAGCCTGCCTCACACAAACACTGGCTTGTAGCACTTTTAAAAAAGTGTAAAACTACAAAAATGAGTACCTCTCCCTTTTTCATGCAAGTGGGATTACTCCAAATTTCATAACTTTCTTCAGTTAATTTAGTGTGAGCATCTTAGCAAGTCAGTAAATTTGCATCTACTGCATGATTTTTTGTGACTGTTCAGTGTTCCATTATATGAATATGCCACAGTACACATAGCTTATCCATTCTTGTATATAAGCTATGTCCAGTTTTTCAGTTCCAAATAGTACTCTGATATGTATCCTTGCCTATATCTCTGACTATTTCTTTTGGTTAAATACTTAGAAAGAGAGTTGTTGGATCAAAAGGGTATATGCATTTTAAAGGCTTTATCTTAATCTGATAGGAGAATAACCACATTTTGTTTTATTTTATATTCATTTGATTTACTGGTGGGTTTACTGGCTGTTTGTATTAATTCGGCTACTTGGTTAATTATACCCTGTGTCCATTCTTCTGTAGTGAGAGTTTGTATCGGTTGTATCCTATCCTGTCAGATCCATATGTCTGACTTTCAATTTCTGTGTGTCATGGGGTTTTGAAAGACTCCAGTTTTTTAATGTGATGCTCCACACAATGCTTAAAAAATGACTCATGATAGTTGCCTTTCATGTAATATTTTTTAATACCTGTGCTTTTGTGATGATCCCTTTTGTTTAAATGAGTAGGTTGTTCAGCCCCAGAACTACTAGAATTCATGATCATTTGTTCTAGTTTTTGTCTGACCTTTTACTGAGAGAGTTCTTGACCATCATACTTTCATGATAGGTTTTTAGTATGTATTGTGTATTCACACATTGTTTGAATTTGTTATTATTTGTATCCTCTTAGACTTGTCTTTTTTATACTAAAACTAACAGTCATTACATTTCTTCTCTTTCGTTTTCCCCTTTTAACTAGTTTCAAGTGTGATTTGAAGCTCAAGATCATGATCAAAAGAATGCAGTGCATTTCTGAGCTCCACCAGTTTTTGCTTGTGAGGTTTACATGCCACTGCTGCCCTTCCTACTTATGAACTGAGATTCATTTTGTGATGTTTTTTGCTCATAGGTTATATACAGTTATTCTTCAGTTCTATAATTGTAAAGTACGTTGGATGATTTTTTGGTACTAAAGGCAGGGTTATCATTGCACATCCAAAAAGAGGTTTTTAGATTGGATTATGCATTATGTGTGTGCATATACGTTTCTGTTTTTTTCCATACCCAAAATTACAAACCTGCCATGGCTGGTCTTGTGCAGGACTCTTCCACACGTGAGAAAATGAGTGTTGTCTATATGTGAAATCTGTATAGACTTCACAAGTGACCTTTTGTCTTTCATCGAAAGCACTTGACCTGCAGCAGTGTGGCCTCACCAGTGAAGGAGCAAAGGCCCTTTACTAAAGGCCCTTGAAACCAACAGAACTCTGGTCGTTCTGGATATAAGAAAAAATCCACTTGTTGGTATGTGGTCACTTTTTTTCTTTTAATTGATTAACACATAGCAAAACAAAAAGTCTGTTCACGTGTTGACAGTTTTTAAAACTTAATGTGTTTAACTTTCCTCATCATATACAGTTGTTCCTTGAACAATGTGGGGGTCAGGGGTGCCAACCTCTATGCAGTTGAAAATCTGGGTATAAGTTTATAGTCAGTGGTTCTGCATCTGTGGATTCAACCAACCTTGGATCGTGTAGGACGATAGTACATACTTATTGAAAAATATCCGTGTCTCAATTGACCCGTGAGGTTCAAACCCATGTTGTTCAAGCGTCAACTGTACTTTTCTAGTGTTGCACTTCCCTTATGTTTTTAGCAGATAATGTACTAATTTAAGTGAGTTATACCTTTAAATTGTTCTTATCTCTACTCTGAATAGAGGTGAACCTAGATACTAAACCTGCTTCCACCAAGAGCATTATTTCCTTCTCGTTCAACCTGTGATTTCTTGCAAGGAGTACTTTATTCATTTGTCAGTTTCACAAGTAATTTTTTTAATACCTTCTGTGTGCCAGATACGGCTCAGGCACTAGGGATAAAGCAGTGAACCAGACAGGCAAAAGTCTTACCCTCATGGAGCTTACATTCTAGTGAAGGAGTTCAGATAGAAATGAGTAAACAGATAAGTAATATAATTTTAGATAGTAGGAAGTGCAAAGATATCTTAATGTAAGGAGAGTGGGAGGGGAGCAGGTAGGACTCCATTGGATAGGTTTGTTAGGGGACAGCTTCACTGGAGAAGTGGCATTTGAACGGAGACCTGAATGAAGAGAGGAGCAAGCCATGGAAGATCTGGGGTAAGCACATTCCAGGACAAGGAGGCAATGCGTATGCAGGCATGTAGGTGGGTGGAGTATTTAAGGAAAAGCAAGGAGGTCAACGTGGCCAGAGTACTGAGTGAAGAAGAGTGTGGTATGACATGAGTTCAAGGAGCTAGCCAGGGGTCTGATCTTGTAAAGTCTTGAAGGCCAGAGTAAAGATGTGGATTATTCTAAATGAGTAGAGGGTTTTGAACTGGAAAAAGGCATGATCCAAATAATATCTGAATAAGATGACCTGGTATAGAGAATAGACTCAGGGGGGAGGGGATAAAGAAGAGAAACAGGGAGACCAGTTAGGAGACTGTCACAGTGGTCCAAATAAGAGATGTTTATGGCTTAGCTTAGGTTGGAAGTTTGGAGCAAGTGAAAAGTGGTTGAATTCAGGTTGTGTTTTGAGGGTGTAGCTAACAAGAATTGTAAATAGATTAGATGTGAGGTATGAAGGAAATAGTAACAAGGAGAGAAGTTGTTGATGATTATGTGTGCAACTGGGTAGTATCACTTAGAAGAAGGGGGCTGATGGGAGGAGCAGCTTTTGAGGGAATATCAGGACTTTGGTTTGATATCTTAGATGCCCTTTAGGTATCTAAGTGTCTGGACAGTGCTCAGACTGTACTTTCTATCCAGAGGTATCCAAAGCCACTTTAGATGCAAAATGTTTTAAGTTGACCTTTGCTGCTGCCAAAATAGTAGCCACTGGGGGCAGTCTGCAAGATGGCATCGTAGGTTTCTGAGGAAGAAATTAGAATACACAAAGGGGGAAATAGGTGTATAATTACATAATGAAGATTTCATGTTTAATTTTATGGGAAAAGCAATAATTAGTTGGCTTTTGGTTTTAAATGGAAATAGCCACTCATTGGGAAATAATTACTCTAATTTCAATTTATTTTACTTTAGATCATTCTGTGATGAAAGCAGTTATCAAAAAAGGTCTCCATAATGGAAGGAGTGCCAAATCAGAGGTATATAACATGTTTTAGTTCTCTCAGAAGAATTTCTCTTTAATGGCTTGTTTTTCTTTCTTTCTTTAAGAAAATTATCAAGGTACTTTCTGCCATCTTAAAACTAAGTTTTTAGTCAAATCAAATGGCTTTTCTGTTTTTGAAAATATTGTGTGATGCTTTAATTTAGGTTCCCAGAAATGCAGATTGAAAGCCTTTTATTAACTTAAAGTATCTTAATTTCCAATTAAGATCAAACCCTCATAAATTACCTGTAACTGAAATGGCATATTTATCATTTCTGTCTCAGTACTAGTGGATAACTTCTCCATCGTGAAGGAACCATCCAAAGCTGCTAGACAGAAAAAGAGAACTATAATTTTGGGAAGTGGTTGAAAAGGAAAAGTTACTATTAGAATTGGTAACTCTTTCTTGTTTTTAATGCTACTAGAACTTATACCCCTTATGTTTTCCGGTGTGCTAAAATTAAAACAGCCAATATTAACCGCATGCATATTAGGAGGCCTAGAATTATTTTGATACTTAAGAGAATTTATAGAATATAGATATAATAAATGAATTTAAAGAGATGTTAATATTAACCATATTAACCAACATGATTGTTTGAATTTCATAAAAAGTTCATTATTTTGAAAATATTTCCTGGTTGATGATTACTTCTAATACTTTGCAATTGAAATTTGGGGTGCACTTTGATGATAATTTTAGTAGTGGTGCTTTTGAGGGATGATTTTTTTTTTATATGAAGATTACCTTTTGTGCTATACGAAACAAAATTTCTTCCCAGTTCCAACCTTCCCATTGTTCCCTGATTCTTTCTTAGAAATTCTTACCTAAATTTTTGAATCAGATAATATCTTGTTTCTCTCAACGATAAAAAAAACTTGAAATATGTATTATCCTTATAAAAGACTTCTACAGACAAGTTTATTGACCTAGATGGAACATTTTAGGAAAACATTTTCTAAGTGTTTACTGTAATGTATATTTAAATTTCCAAATGATAGTTAACCCAGGATTTTACAACTAAGCCTATAATTTTGTTACCAAATATAATAAAAAGCTTTTAAAACCCTTTAACAATCAATGGTATAAGTATCACATTCTCCTGAATATATAAATTTGGTATACTTCGCTTCTACTGATAACGTTTGTATCGTTTCTAAGAGACCTTAACTTTTAATTTTCTGGAACATATTATCGTTAGTCACAAATAGTCTTTTTTTTTTTTTTTTTTTGGTGATAAGAAAGAATAGCAGGAGCAGCATTTGTTAAACCAAATCTAATATGAAACTGACTCTTTCTTGTGAGTAAATTTGAATTTTGAAATAGTAAAACAATAAGGTTTAATATAAAGCAAAATAAATTTTTTATGTTTATGATCTGCCAATTTCCCAGAAAAAGTTTTGTGGTGACTTTAGTTATATACCAGATATATTAAAATCACCAATGGACAGCACATATTTTACTCAGGTGCCATCTGAAAGTTTTAAAAATCTGTTGACATAATATCACTGAACTGTCCACTTTAAAATGGTTGAAATGATAAATTTTCTGTTTTGTGTATTTTACCACAGTTTTTTTAAAATGTGTTGTTTCAAGATTTTTAGGTTTTATGAAGGTATCGTATTAGCATAACAATGAAAAATTTAAAAGACCATCTCTAATCCTATTATCCTTTCAAGCATTGTTTACATTTTTATTTTTCTCTTCCTGTTGTCTATAAACATAATTCCACATAGCTTCAATATAATTTGTCATTCTTATCTTTTCATACTAAATTTAAATTTTATGATTCATTGTTATACTTTTTAACATTAGATTCAGAAGGTTTCATTGAGTTGGTCCATTTTTTAAATTGGTGAAAAATTGGAAATAACCTAAAATAAACTATTGTAAACATCTTCATAAATACAAGTTTTCTTTTTCTACTTAAAGATGTATGTTTTTGATTCTCCATTAATCAACTTGCTTCGACAATAGTGTATTAAATAGAAGTTGTTAAGAGTGTTTTTGAAGTCAAAAAAAAAGCTTATGATTTGTCTGCCAATTGTTATTTCAAGACAGTGATATTTTAATAATCAAATAGTACATACAAAGAAGTTAAGATTTGTGGTATCACACTAATTACATATTATTATTAAAATTTATATGATATGTAAAGCATTCTTAAAATAGCTAAGTTGCCTTTTGCTATAATATTAGAAATGGAAATATATATAAATAAACCATGTATATGTAAAACATAGTAGGAATTCTGTAATATTAGTACCTGGTGGTATATAATAAGGCATCATGGAATGAGAATAAAACAATTAAAAAAATTTTTTTTATTTAGCGTGATTAAACAAAGTGGAAATGTAACTGAAGTATACAAGCTCATTGAGCTATTTTAAGAGTAATTTTATTTCTTGGGCTATTTTTTTATTTGCCTCAGTTATTCGGAGACATAGAGGTAAGCCAAATCAATAGCTGGGTATATACTTAGATCCAGGTGAGTATAGGGGTAAGATAATGGTGTGAATTGTGTCACATTTATATTGTAATTATGTATGCCTAAAAAAGATGGGAACTTTTATTAGAAATTTTTTTTTATCTCCTAACACGAAAAGTGTAATTAAAAAAAATTTTAATACAAATGTATTTGCATTAGTTTCTGAAAGTAAAGGAAGGGTATACACATACAAACCACATGCATACAGACATTTTTTGGGGAGGGTAATTAAGTTAAAAAACAAAATAAAATAGCACAAAATGAACTGAGCTCCTATATATTTTTAAGAGGCATGTTAAATCACACAGGATCGTGTGGTGATTATCAATAAGCTACACTCTATGAAATAGTTATCCTATATTACCACATACACTCTATTTTACACTCCATCCTAATGCTGCTAAAATGTAGTAGAAAGCAGCAGCATAGCACAGGGAGATCAGCTCGGTGCTTTGCGATGACCTAGAGGGGTGGGATAGGGAGGGTGGGAGGGAGGCTCAAGAGGGAGGGGATATGGGGACATGTGTATGCATATGGCTGATTTGCTTTGTTGTGCAACAGAAACTAACGCAGAATTGTGAAGCAATTATACTCCAATAAAGATCTATTAAAATAAATAAATAAAATAACATGAAATATAGTAGATTTGAAGGATAAATATAACCATTTTAACCTATGATGTTTGTTTTCAGTAAATTCAAATTAAATATTTAAATGTGAATTTTAATATATGGCTTGTTCTAAATAAAATGTTAACACATAGGTCTAGTTTTTGCAACCAAATATTTCATATAAAGATACTTGCCTCTTTACTACTGAAATATAGGATAAGTCTCCACATTTCACTCTTTTATCCAGTGGGTTTCATTTGTTTTTTTGTGTGTTGTCTATATGAAATCAAAGGAGCAGTGAAGGTTGACAGGCTTATAGGAGAGTAACATTGACTCACCTACCACCCAGCAACTTGCAGTCTTATAACTTTTATTGTTTTTACATAGAAAAGTTCATCTTAAATTGAAATTTTGGTCTAATTCTGAAGATTCTGTTTGGCAGAAGTCATGGGTGTACCTGTGTTTCGCTATCCTTGAGATTCAGAAATGCCAAAGGTGTTCTAAGATTCAATAAACTTGAGTGTTTCTGTATGATACATAAAATGTATCATACTTTGGGATTTTTAAAAAATTTATTTTTCCATTTCTGCACATCTCAATACTTTTGTTTTAGTTAAAATAACTTGTTACTGTAGAGAACTTATACTTTTAAAAAATGCTGGCTTACGTAAAACCTTTTTACAAAACGATCCTTTTTTTAATGGCCTTGGCATCATCGTCCAGTGCCTGTTTGATTCCTTTCAAACTATACACGTTTGAGAGTTGCTCTGTAGACCTTTGGTGCATCTTGATTCCTTCTTTCGTGCTTTGTCAAACATAGGATTGGCCACAAAGAAACCTGTAAGTAATGGAAGGAAACACTCTGCTGGTAAAGAGTGTTATGGTCCTGAACCTCTACCACCTGGTGTGTCTGGTTTCCTGCCGTGGCGTACTGCAGAACATGCAAAAAGCAACAGGTAATGTGTTTGCATTCCCTGTCTTTTTCAGTTGTTCAGAATTCTTTATTTTGGAACTTCTATTACGTGAGCGGTCTCTGGTGCTTTCTATAGAGGAAAAAAGATAACTCACACATGGCATATGCCTAATGAGCCCTCTAAGGAAGAAAAACAAAAAGTAATTGGGAGTTTCAAGTTGTTTCTCAAGTGTCACAACAGAGGTAACCCCGTGGGAGTCATGAGGAGACTAAAATTATCTCCAATTGTGCAGGTGAGAAAAGTTTCACTAAAGGCAGGTGTAGTTGAGCCAAGCCTTACAGCACAGAAGTAGGAATTTGGATATGTACGAATGGGAAAAAAGACATTTTAGGCATGGGAAGTAGTTTAATGCAGAATGGATGAGAAATCTGCATTAGACTTATTCTAAATCAACTGGCTTATTAACTCAGTAAATCAGATTTAGTGAGTCAAACTAGCTTTAGCTGATTACTTATCCAGGGGATAGCTGTTCATAGTAATTTTTGTCATAGAACAGTAAATAAAATTGTTGAATTATAGCTTTAGGCTTGCTAAGTGAAATAGATTGCTCTAGATGATTTTCAAGTGACTTACTTGGTAGTATTCATGAAATTGGGGGTTAACAATTGCTTCAGAAAACAAAGAGAATTGATTTTAAATAGTACTTGAAGGAGTTACTGTGTAAAGTATCTGTTCAGTAGCTCATGTTAAATGGATGTTTATAATCCCTATTGGACAACCAACTAATTTTTTGCAAATGGTAATGTGAATTGCTGTTGCATAAACTATAGTGTTGAATCCCCAGTCTTTGTACTTGAGTTTAACAACTCTGTGGTTTCCTATCTTCTTGGTGAGACACTTAATCTCAGGTCCATCCTCGTCACACAGAGTGGTAAATTAGAGAACGATTAATATCACCATTTAAAGAAGTGAGACTGAAATCTCAACCATCCTGAACATAGGAACTGAAGGGGCCTCTCAGCAGTTCAGAGAGTCATCACCAAGCCAGTCGGCTGAATTCTGTTCAGTTTTCTCTGTAGCAGAGCCCTCCAGGTCCTTCTTTTGAGCTTATTTATTTTTATACACAATTCTGTATGGATACTGTACATAATACTAAATAGTTGTATTAACTGGATTTAACTGGTGATGTATTTACATCAAGGTCTAACTTCGTTTTGTTGATATCCTTTTAGGGGCTTTCCATTCATCAAACTCGTGATGTATGTAGTCAGGTGCAGGTATGTAGCTATCATATTTATGATATGTAGGGGTCGAATTGGGAAAGGTGGGTGGTCATTCTTTTTGCTTTTTAAACTGACAGAGCCTTACAAGAAGCATTTCCCTCTCTGAAATAAATCCATGTAAAACTTGTCTGGTCGCTCTCCCGATGCAACTGTGTAGTTGTGTGGATTTTGCACACAACTGGCAGCCTTGTGGTTATGTCTGTAAACAAGGAAGCCTGTTCTTCAGTCCGCAAATCAGCTGTTACCCAGTGAAACGAACCTGACTGCCATTTCTGACCCCTCACATGGAGCTGTCATACTCAAGAATGTTCATATGTTTTCAAGAAATGTTGTTTGCAGGCTATATGTACAAATTCCTGATCTGAAAGCCAATATAAAGCAACATCTCCCAAACCTCTGCTCTCTCACCAAGGCCACACACATTCCCTCGCTTATGGCCTCATGGCAAGCTAATACTGTCAGTATCAGATTCTCCTTCCCGTGGTCTTGGGAGACTGCATAGTTGCTCTGTGAAAGGCACCACTGCTGAGATTGAGAGAAGAGCACCTTGGGTGTCAGTCCTGCCCTTGCATGCCCAGAGGGAGGGGTGTGCGCCTCGTTCTCCTGTTGGGAATTTCCTATGCTGCAGGTTTGCTGCTTGTTGTGAAAATGATGTCCTAGTGACTTGTCTTCTGCGTAGTTATATAATCCCAGCACACTTCTGTATGATCTGTAGACTTTTATGGGGTTGTGGCCAGGTCAGTTTTTAAATGTTTGGAAATGTCCTATGGAACAACATTGCAGTGGCAGTGACGCTTGACAGGAGAATTGTATTACTGTTACCCTAGTTTTGGCTTAAGGGTGATGAGAAGATGAAATTTTTGATGGGTCAGTTTTAGTTGTGTATGTGTATGTGATTTATTTTTTAAAATTCTAATGTCTGTTTTTCACAGCTTAGATATGTTGACTTTCTGATTATTCATCAGTCCCTTTACTGATGTATTTTCCTCCAAAAAACTACATTTTCTTCCAGACTGTTTTCGTCTGATGGTAAAGAATAAATTTTTCATTTGCAGTATAAAGTTGATCTGAGAAAAAATGTTTACCTTGGCTCTTCACTTGGCTTCTGTGAAAGAAACTTAATAAAATGATATGGGCAATTACCATTACTAATCCTAACCATGTACAACAGAGGTCTGTACAGTAACATAGCAAAAATAAGTTACTGTACTTTTACTTAGTCATTGCCTGTTTTAGACTAAGGAGCAGTGAGAGACATTTATAAATAATGATACCTCAGATCACTTTTGTTAAATGTCCTCTAATATTTGGATATTTGGTATCTGGCTTGTGTTATCTTTTATACAATCTTGTCTTCTTTCTTTGCACTTCAGTTTAACAACTCTGTGGTTTCCTATCTTCTTCTTGTGACACTCAGGTCCATCAGAATTTCCTGTGACTGTGACAGTAGAGAGTCCTTCCTCCTCAGAAATCGAAGAGGTTGGTGCTTCCTCAGAAGGTGTTCAGGAAGAGCCAGAGAAAATCCGTTTGAAACAAGAAGCATTGCCGGTACAAAGTTATCACTTTAAAGCTATAGAGAAGATTATTTTTCAAATGGAAGCCTGATTGCAATACTACACAGCTTGTGTGAGGGTTCTGTTTTCTCCTCCCATCTGTATTGTATCCCCTTGAATGGTTCCTTAAGCTTAGACCAAGGTGAATGGTGGACATTTGAACTCTAAGAAATAAAAATCAAAACATGTCGTTAGTAATATAATTTCCTTTCCTTATAACCTTAGGATATTAGATTTAGGGAGAACCTTAGTGATCATAAGATAAAGAAATTGAGTTCTGAATGAATATAGTCAGCTGATTCAGTGCTCTTGTTTTATAGAGGAGAAAACTGACAGTTCTAGTTGAACTCTCTTTTTATAAGAGGAAAATATGGCCTCATTTTAAATAAAAGTAAAGTTGAAAAAAGTTTTGATGTTGATATTCTCCTTTCCTAAAATAAAAAATATCAACAAGCTACATTATATTACCTAATAAACCTGACATCTAATGTCATTCCATACTTTTGTTTGTATGGACAGAAAAGAAAAATTGATTTTCATAAGAAATTTTTGCACCTCAAAAATAATATATTTATTTTATTTCAACTTTAATGCAGAGCTGAACATTTCTAGTAAATAAGGGAACACCATTTGGGGGAACCTTGCCTTGTGCTACAAAGTCCATGTTTAATTTTTAAAAATTACTTAATATGATTTTCTTTTCGTATGAATCATGAAACTTGACAGGTTTCAGAACTAATTATCCCATTATTGTAGGACTATGGTAATTACTCTTTGATTTTCAAAAGAGAAAGTTAGATTTTTATTTTTTTAATTAAAATTAATGATAATATAGAGAAATTTCAAGAAAAGAACTTAGAAAATTATGAAATGTTAGAGTAGGAGAAATCTATAGTTCATGTAGAGTTACCCCCTTTCATTTTATAAATGAGCACCTACAATTTGTAGCACATAAGTGGTTTCTTAGTAAATTGCAGAGTACGACAAGGCCCTAGAGCATCTCACCTGCATTCCTTGTCATTTTAGATGTGTTGTATTCATTTCCTTCACGAGTAGACCAGGAGATTGTATTTCTAAAAGCAGTGATAGACACTGGGGAAGACCAAGAAGTTTAAACACTGGGACCACAGAATAGCAGATTCAGAATGCACTGAGAACCCTTTCAGCTCTTCTCCGTTTTGACAAGACACTACAAGGATAGTGTCAAAGTGTTTAAGTATATAAGCACACAACAGTCAAGAGATTTCAACATAGTTTTGAAAGACGGAAGACAAGTGGAAGAGCGTGAAACTGAAGCAGTAGAACAGAGGAAAAGCATCACCTAGAATATGCACAGGGACCACCTGCAACTGAGGAGGATTCTGACCCCACCTGCAGAAGTAGCCCCATGCTCAGGTGCGCATGTAGGAGAGAGGGTGGAGTTAGTTAAAAGTGTGACTGAAATAGGGGAGCTCATTGAAGGGTTGTGTTTGGAGGAGTGGACTCCCAGTCCCGCCCTCATGCTCCTGAAATGAGATGATTTCATTTTGAAAACAGTGAAACGGGAGAACTAGGGCAGCTAGTGTGAGTTTTTACACCCTAGAAAAGAGTGTTTTGGGGGGATCCTATTACAGTTACTCCCCACTTCTTCTTGCATGAAAAGCCAATCAATCATTGACTTCAGGGAGCTTCCTGCACTCATTCTTAAATAGAAAATAACTGTCATTTGCTTGATAGTTGAGTAAAGCTTACAACATGAGAGAGGGGGAAAAAGTGAAAACATATCCTAGTAGGACCAGGGACAATTTAGGGAACAAAATAATTCAAGAAAAAACCCTAATTAGTATCCTGAGAGAGGTTTAAAAAGAGCTAGCAACTATAAAATAAGACTAGTGTGTTAATTAAAAAGAGAATGGTCAGAAAGAAGCAAGAGAGGTCTCTTGGAAATGAAAATATGGTTGCTGAAATAAATTCAGTAGGAATTAAAAAAATTTCCCAGTATATAAAAAAGAAAGACAGAATGGAAAATGTGATAGAAATATGTTAGAGAGGCTGAATCTGGGAGATCCAACATGTTACTATTAGAAACTCCAGACCCAGAAAAAAAATGGAGGGAAGCTGTCAAAGGCAAGAAAATTCCCCCACAGCTGAAAGTAGACATCAGGCCTCAGATTGAAAGTAGTTACTCAAGTTTTGAGCAAGATGAACAAAAATAGACTCATACCTAGGCACCCTTCATTGTGAAGTTTTAAAATACTGAAAAAATAAAATAAAATAGAATAAAATACTGAGAGGATGCATCCATTCCAGAGAGAAAAATACTGGTCACATAAAAAAAAAGAGTTAAAATCTGACTTTACCATAGTTGTCATCAGCACCACGGATCCTGGAAGACATTAGAAAGATACCTCCAAAGAATTTCAGGCACATAATTTTCACCCTAGGGTTTTGTATCCAGCCAAACTATGTCATAAGTGGAGGCTGAATAAGATATTTTGTACACAAAGAAATTTGAAAAATTTACCTCCTGTGCTACACCTTAAGCTATTTATAGAAATAATCCAGCAAAATGAGGGAATAAACCAAGAAGGCAGGTAATAGGGGATTCAGTGCAGAGAGCAGCTAGTCTAGATTGGAGAGGCTTCTATTCATTGTGTGATGAGAGCTTAGAAACACCTTGAGGCATATTTTACTTACTATGTATTAGGCACTGTTGGAAGGGAGGAGGGAGAGGAAGAGGAGAAGGAACTTGAACTCCAGAGGAGAAAAGGCTATACTGACATAAACATGAAGCAAACTAAACTATGGTGGATTTTTAACGTACCATTGGTGAGCAAGAGAAGAATCCACTTAAACTTGACACTATAGATGTCCCCCTTTTCAGTGACATACAGGGGTAATGACCACCTATCTAATTTGTTGTCCAAACTAGAACACTTTAATAGTGTAAGGAGGCGCTATAATGCTGTAACATCAGGACAACAGGTATAACTGGAACAGCCCACGGTGGCTTGGGGTATGTGGTCACCCTACACAAGGGCAGTGACACTGACCCAGTATAGAAGGAGATATAGTCTATACACAGAGACACAGTACATCTGCAGTGGGCAGTATTAATTTAATTGTAATAATGGCAATACTGTCTTGGTTTGCAGCTTTTATTGTCAACTTGCATGTAATCACAAGTAACTAACCTAAACTATAATCAGTATGTATTAGTATTAACTTGGTATGTACTGAAATGTATTGTGTACTAGTATATACTTAGTATATATTAGGCTCTAAGTGTTTTTGCAAATATTAACTCATTTAATCCTCTGAATAGCCTTATGAGGTTGGTGCTAATATCATTCCCACTTTTGAGAACAGGAAGCTAAGACAGGGAAGGAACTTGCCTAGGCTGTACGTAATTTAGAGTTGGATCGAGGCTTTGAGTTTAACCTCTCTGCCTGTTCTCTTAAACCTTACTCCGTACTGACTCCCAAATAACAGAAGACTTAACTGCACATAGAACAGAATATAAATTTCAACTTTGACAACATAAAAACTAGGTTTGGAAGGTAGACAGGAGGTAGAAAAAAGGGAAGATGGTATGAATGTCCTCATTTTAGAAAGCGTGATGTTGAGAGAGTTTATAGTTGATCAACAATGTAGGTTTTTAAGTATATTACTACAAGTCAAAGAGATTATGAGCAGTGGAATAACTAATGATGACATAACTTTACTGGGCAGTGTGGACATAGGAAAGAGTGTAAAGGAACTAAACTTACTTACTTAGTAAATTAGAAGATGAACAGATAATGCCTCAAATTTAGTCAGAAAATAGTCATATAAGAGAGTTACTTGGAAATGGAGAAGAATTCAAAATAATAATAGTTGGACTTCCCTGGTGGCGCAGTGGTTAAGAATCTGCCTGCCAAGACAGGGGACACGGGTTCAAGCCCTGGTCCAGGAAGATCCCACATGCCACGGAGCAGCAAAGTCCGTGCACCACAAGTACGGAGCCTGCGCTCTAGAGCCTGTGAGCCACAACTACTGAGCCCACGTGCCACAACTACTGAGCCCACGTGCCACAACTACTGAAGCCTGCGTGCCTAGATCCTGTGCTCCACAAGAAGAGAAGCCACCACAATGAAGAGTAGCCCCAGCTCTCCGCAACTAGAGAAAGCCTGCATGCAGCAACGAAGACCCAACACAGCCAAAAATAAATTTAAAAAAATAAAAATAAAAAAATAACAATAGTTGACATAAACCTCATAAAAAGAAAATACAAACAGCCGGTAAACACGGAAAAGTTTACTACTTCATTAAGTAATAAGAGAAAAGTGAGTCAAAACCAATGAAACTACATGCCAATCAGATCGACAGATACATAAATAAAGTCTGGTAGTATCAGGTATTGTAGACCTGGAGTACTATGGGAATCTTCTACCCTGCTTATACTGGAGTATAAATCGACACAACTACTTTGGAAAGCGTTTAGCACTCTCCATCAACTGAAGGTATATAAATAGCCTGTGACCCAGCAGCCCTCACCCCCGCCCTGTGTAAATGCACCAGAATAACCAGTACAGCAGGATTCCTGTCCATGATTTGCATTAGCACAAACTGAAAACAAACCAAATGTCCATTAAGAGTCAAAAATTAAATAAATTATGTGTATTTGTACAGTGGGAAAACTATCAAGTAATAAAATTGAATGAACTAGAGCTACAGGCAGCAATGTGGATGAATTTTTTAAACCAATGTTGAGTGAAAGAAATAAGATAGAAAAGACTTCATATACTATGATCCTCTACATAAAGTTAGATGTTGACAAAACTAAACTCTTTTGTTAGGGTTGCATGCAGGTTAAAGGAAATGATTGTCAAGAAATGAGGATGGGGCTTTCCTGGTGGGGCAGTGGTTGAGAGTCTGCCTGCTGATGCAGGGGACACGTGTTCCGGCCCTGGTCTGGGAGGATCCCACATGCCACGGAGCAGCTAGGCCCGTGAGCCACAATTACTGAGCCTGCGAGTCTGGAGCTTGTGCTCCGCAACAAGAGAGGCCGCGGTAGTGAGAGGCTTGTGCACCGCGATGAAGAGTGGCCCCCGCTTGCCGCAACTAGAGGGAGCCCTCGCACAGAAACGAGGACCCAGCACAGCCATAAATAAATAAATAAATAAATAATTTTTTAAAAAAAAGAAGTGAGGATGGTGTTTATCTGGGAAGAGGGAAGGAGCTTGTGATGAGAAAAGGATATGGGGGGGTTTTTGAGATGCTGACAAGTATCAATACTTTCAGATTTCAGTAGTGGTTATGTAAGTATTCTCTTTTTATTTGTCACATTGACAGTTTTGTCCTGTGCACTTCTCAGTACGCATATCGTATTTTACAATTAAAAACCTGCGTAAAGAATCGGTCGCTTCTTGAGTGCTGGATGTGGGAGTCGGATGAGACTATTTCATTTTAAGCCCTTCACTACTGTTTGCGTTCGCATGTTCATTCATTCAGCATTAATTGAACATATTCTATGTACCAAGCACTCTTTTAATTTTATATGTGTTTTTTAACTCATGTAATCCTCACAAGAGCTCTGTGATATGGGAGCTTATCTCCATTTTATAGATGAGGAAGTTGAGGCCTAGAGTTACAGAACTTGTCCAAGGTTATATAGATAATGGGTAGTGCCAGGCCCATTTGCCTCAGAGAATCTGAATTTTTACAATATAATCTAAAAGAGAAATTTAATTACTAATTATAAGCAAAAAAATTGCACATTAAAGAAGATGACAAGTTTTTATCTATCCAGTTAGAGAAAAACATACAGTCTGTCTTTCACACACGTACATCTTGTATTGGCAGGGATTTTCCTTATTAAGCAATTATTTATTGACCGTCTATGTTGTGCTAGGCACAGGTGCTGGGGATAAACACTTAATAAAATACACCCCCTATCTTCAAATAACTTGCACTCTAAGTGAGGAAGTAAGCCAACAGTTATAGTAGAGTGTGGTAGCCCCCAAGCTGTAAGCTTAATCAGCTTTCTGCTTATCGGAGAACTGCTTGTCTCTTTCTTGGTATGCACTCCTGACTCTGTGGTTTTGAGCATAAAAAAGGAAAATGGCTGGAGGCCAGTTTCGTTCCAGGAGCCTGCTCTGGATCTAAAGAGCCCCTGGTTGTTCCCCAGAAGAAGGATGTGCTGCCCTAAAGGGAAAGTCTGTATCTCCAAAGAATGGCCCATAAGGCATGCTGACGCATAGACAGGTGGCGACAGGATTATGTGAAAAACAAGGTTTACTGATTTATTGCCTTCTTTCTGTTCCTTAACTAACCTATATATATGATCATGTTCTTTGAATAAACTTGCCTTGCAACCATCAGTTGTCTTGGCCCTTCTGATCCCATACTGGTGCTTTTCAGTTCCTTACCCCTCACCGCCAGGAACTCTTAGCTTTCTGCAGCCGGTCTGTGGCAAGTGGCGCCCGAACAGGGACCTGAGTGCGTGAGGCATTTTGGAAGATTTCAGGTAAGTAGAACTCTCGAGTGAGATAGTGTGGCCACAAAAAGAAAAGAATTTTAATTTTAGGACGGTAACTCGAGAAAGAGTCAGAAGTAAAATAATATGGGACAAAAGGGCTCTAAGGAGCGTGATTTATTTGCTCAGGTTCTGCTTTCAATGTTAAAAGCTCGTGGAATTAAGGTTACTACCTCACAACTTCTGGAATTTTTGCAGTTAGTATATGATGCTTGTCCCTGGTTTCCTGAAGGAGGATCAGTGGATTTAGCGATTTGGACTCGTGTAGGAGATGAATTATCCAAATATCATGAAGCAGATGGACCATCTTCAGTTCCAAAATTAACAGCTAAATCTGTGGAACATATTGCTGCAGTAGCTACTGCTCCTCCTTTGCCACCGAGAGTAAAAAGTGTTAATTCACTTGACGATGATGATTTTTCTTTTGATCTAGCGGATGAAGAAGCCAAATATGAGGCTGAAAAATATCCTGATGAAAATATTCTTCCACGGTTACAGCAATTACATGTCTCTGTCCCTATCCCTTCTAAGCTTAGTCCTTTGCAACAAGCAGTACGGGGAGCTCTTAATAGAGGGGAGGATCCTTTGTTCTGCTGCCCGGTGGTGGAATGACCCAATCCTCAAAATCCACAACAAAATAATCGGGAATATCAGCCTCTCTCTTTTAAGGTTTTAAAAGATTTAAAGGCAGCTTGTGCGCAATATGGGCCTATAGCCCCTTTTACTGTTACTATGTTAGATACTATTGCAACAGAGGCTTTGCCTCCGGCAGACTGGAAATCTATTGCTCATGCTTGTCTCACTGGTGGCAATTATTTACTTTGGAAATCAGAATATTACGAGAAGCCTGCAGAGCAAGCAGAAAGAAATACTGCACATAATGTGCCAGTAAGTTATGAAATGTTAATTGGAGAGGGCCAATATCAATCTTTACAGGATCAATTGGCTTTCCCTTTTGTGGCCTATGCCCAGATTAATCATATAGCTCTCCATGCATGGAAACATTTACCTGCCTCTGCTAGGACTGAAGACCTTGCAAAAATAAGGCAAGGGGCAGATGAACCTTATGCTGATTTTGTGGATAGATTATTACAGGCAGTTAGTAGAATTATTTCTGATGGTCCTTCTGGAACAATTATTGTCAAGCAATTGGCTTTCGAGAATGCTAATAATATTTGTCAAGCAGCTATACGTCCATGGAAAAAGAAAGGAAATTTAGAGGATTATATCCGAGTTTGTTCTGATATTGGGTCATCTTACTTACAGGGAGCAGCTATAGCTGCAGCCCTAACTAAGGCCGGATTTGGGCCAAATGCTAAAAACAAGAACTGTTTTAAATGTGGGAAACCAGGCCATTTTGCAAAAAGTTGTACTGCTGATAATTCTGGTATGCCTGTCGCAAATTCAGTATCTCAAGCTAAACCTCCTCCTCCCACAGTTTGTCCCCGATGCCAAAGAGGACAGCATTGGGCTAAAAAATGTCGTTCCATGACTCATAAAGATGGAACTCCCTTGTCGAAAAACTTCCGGAGGGGCCTGCTCCGGCCCCATCAAACAATTGGAGCAATGTCAATAATCTCCCCACAACCTGCTCCACCATCTCCAGCCCAGCCCTTTGTTCCTCAGGGAATGGAATCTCCGCCCTTCAAAGGGCCACGCCAAACAGTGCAGGACTGGACCTCTGTGCCTCCACCCAATTCTTATTAACCTCTGATATGGGACCACAGGCTCTTCCTACGGGAACTTTTGGGCCTCTTCCCCAGGGAACAGTTGGTATAATCCTTGGAAGAAGCAGTATGTCTATGAAAGGCTTAACTGTTATTCCTGGGGTGATTGATGCTGATTATGAGGGGGAATTAAAAGTTATGGTTCAAACATCAAAAGAATCTTTTCTTATCACACCCGGTATGCGAATAGCTCAGCTTTTATTAATTCCATACATACCGGAAGGTAAAATTTTACAACATAACAAAAGAGGAACTGGGGCTTTCGGTTCCTCTGATGCAGTTTATTGGATTCAACAAATTGGTAGGGAAAGACCACAATTGGTATTAAAAATAAATGGAAGGCCTTTCTCTGGGTTATTGGATACTGGTGCTGATGTTTCTGTTATTTCATTTATACATTGGCCAAAAAATTGGCCCATACACCAAACAATTACACAGTTACAAGGTATTGGTCAATCTAATTCTGCACAACAAAGTTCGCAATACTTGCATTGGCAGGATGCTAAAGGTAATCAAGGAATATTTAAACCTTACGTATTGCCCGGATTGCCAGTTAACCTTTGGGGAAGAGATATATTACAACAAATGGGAATCTTGTTGCTTAGTCCCAACCCTACTGTTACTAATATGTTATTAAATCAAGGATATGATCCTAGGAATGGATTAGGAAAAAATCAACAGGGAGATAAATTACCCTTACAAATTGATAATAAACGGGATAAAACAGGCTTGGGTTTTTTCTAGGGGCCTTGGATTCTCCTCCACCACATGCTGACCCTATAACTTGGACTTCTGATAATCCTGTCTGGGTGGACCAATGGCCCCTTACTAAGGAGAAATTAATGGCTGCCCATAATATAATTAATGAACAGCTTGCTTTGGGCAGACTAGAAAAGTCCAATAGCCCTTGGAATACTCCTATATTTGTTATTAAGAAAAAATCAGGAAAATATCGTTTATTGCAAGATTTACGTGCTGTTAATCAAACTATGGTAATTATGGGAGCTCTACAACCAGGTTTGCCTTCTCCTGCAGCCATCCCTAAGAACTATATGATTATTATTATTGATCTTAAGGATTGTTTCTTTACTATTCCTCTTTTTCCAGCTGATAAATTGCGATTTGCTTTTAGCATACCCTCTTTAAATTTTATAGAACCTATGCAACGCTATCAATGGAAAATGCTGCCTCAGGGTATGGCTAATAGTCCTACTTTATGTCAACAGTTTGTAGCTCAAGTTATTTCACCTGTTCGTAAACAGTTCCCTCAGATATATTTTATTCATTATATGGATGATTTATTACTTGCTTATTCTGATAAACATATTCTACTTAAGGCCTATAATTCCCTTCAAAGTCATTTATCTCGATCAGGGTTAGTCATTGCTGCTGATAAAGTACAGATGAACCCACCTTTCTCATATCTTGGTAAGTATATCACAAATTATAATATTACACCTCAAAAGATAGAAATAAGGACTGACATTCTTAAAACTTTGAATGATTTTCAAAAGTTATTAGGAGATATTAATTGGCTGCGACCTTCATTAAAATTAACTACAGGTCAATTACAACCTCTTTTTAATATCCTAAAAGGAAGTCCTGATCCTTCTTCCCCTCGCATTTTAACTTCTGATGCTCAACAAGCACTCAAGCTTGTAAACAAAGCGATACAATCTGCTCAGCTAACTAGAGTTGAGCCTTCTTTACCTATATTGTTAATAATCTGTGCTACTGCACATACCCCTACCGCCTTATTATGGCAAGAAACAGGAATTCTTGAATGGATTCATATGAAAAATACGCCTAATAAAGTTATTACACCCTATTATGAGTTAGTAGCAACCCTTGTTCACTTAGGTGGCAGAAGAAATATCCAGTTGGTTGGATATGAGCCAAATTTAATTATTATACCTTGTACTGCTTATCAGTATTCTTGGCTTTTGTTTGCCTCTGATTTTTGGGCTCTTGCTTTTGCTGGATATTCAGGAACTATTGATAATCATTACCCTTCTAATAAACTTCTTCATTTTGCCACTCAGCATCTATTTATTTTTCCTAAAACTATTTGTTCAACTCCTATTCTTAATGCCCCAAATGTTTTTACTGATGGTTCTGCCAATGGTGTTGCTGTGGTTATTTCTGATGACTTAATCCATAAAGAACAAACAGATCATACTTCTGCCCAACGAGTTGAATTGCATGCGATTTCCTTAGCTTTTCAAATCTTTTCACATTGTTCTTTTAATCTTTATACGGATAGCCATTATTTGGTTACTATTTTATGTAACATAGAAACCGCTATTATTGGAAATACAGTCGATTCTCAATTGTTTCAAACTTTCTTTCAATTACAAAAGGTTATTCGTCAGCATGACTTTCCTGTAGCCATATTACATATTTGAGCCCATTCAGGCCTCCCTGGCCCATTGTCTTTGGGAAATCAATTGGCTGACGAAAATACAAAGACTATAGCCTTAAGTTTATCTCAACCTCAGGATCTTGCTACACAATCACATAATTTACATCATCAATCTGCTGCTATGCTTCAAAAGCAGTTTTCTATTTCCAGAGAAACAGCTCGATACATTGTTAAGTCTTGCTCTAAATGCTTACCCCACCTTCCTGTTCCACAATTTGGAGTCAATCCTCGGGGTTTACTCCCTCATCATCTTTGGCAAATGGATGTTACTCATATACCCTCTTTTGGTAAGTTACAATTTGTTCATGTAACTGTTGATACTTACTCTAATTTTATATGTGCTACGCCTTTGGCTGGGAAATCTAAATATGTAATTACTCATTTGTTTCATTGTTTTGCATCTATGGGAATTCCTAAAGCTTTAAAAACAGACAATGCCCCAGGATATACGAGTAAAGCTTTTGCTAATTTTTGTGCAACTTTCCATATTTCGCATAAAATAGGCATTCCCTACAATCCTCAGGGCCAAGGTATTGTAGAACGTGCCAACCAACAATTAAAAATTACATTACAAAAAATAAAAAGGGGGGAATATGATAGATCCCCTCAGATTATGTTAAATCATGCTTTATTTATTTTAAATTTTTTAACTTTGGATGCATTTGGCCACACGCCTTATGAACGATTGTTTACAGGTCTTTCTGGAACACCTCCGGAAAAGGCGCTTGTTAAATGGAAAGATCCTATGACTAACCTTTGGCATGGACCAGACCCTGTTTTAGTATGGGGACGGGGCCATGTTTGTGTTTTTCCTAGGGAAGCAGACTCTCCTCGGTGGCTCCCGGAGCGCTTGGTTCGACATTACCATGCCAATGAACGCCCTGACTCGAAGAATGCGTCGCCTGAGGCTCTCGCAATCTGACGCAACACAGTCCAACCGGTTTCCCCGACGGATGAGAAGAATGCGGCGACGGAATAGGAGACAACTTGTCAGGGAGGCGAAGGGAGATCGAAATCAGATTACTTGGTATCAATTACAATGCTTAGTGTTTCAGGCACGAAGAATTATGGAGGAAAGTGCTCATCCTCGTGCTCCTCTTACCCTTTTTTTTTAGCCATGATAGCTGTATTGGCAGCCCCACCTATAGAGGCTAAATCCTATTGGGCTTATGTACCCGATCCTCCTCTGTTACAACCTGTTACATGGTCTGAAGCTGACCTCCCGATTTTTTATAATGATTCCACTTTTGGAAGAGTGCTGGGAAATCTGCCTATTACTAATACTTCTGTTAATTATTCTAATTGGTTCAATACTCCCCTTGTTTGTTTAAGTCCTATGAGTACCAATTCAGGTTGTGTTAAAGCTGTTGCTTTAGAACATGCTATTTCTTATCAAACCACGGTGAATTCTCAGTTCTTTACTCGCTTACATAAAAACTATAAAGCTGTGGGATCTAATATTTGCCTTCCCTGTAAGCAAACCGTTTCTAAACGAGGAGATTTATCCACCTTTGTATTTTGGTATAAGGATAATGTTCCCCTTCACATGAATGCTAGAGTAACTAAGCTTGCTTCTAATACTCCGTTGGATCATTCTCTATGCATATATCGCTTGAGGATTGAAGATACTGGACATTATTTGTGTATTGAAACTACTATGGGCAATCAAGGGACTTTGTTAGCTGGACATCAGATTACTGTCGTAAAGACTGTCGAAGGACTACGATTCCCTGCTTTTATGGCTTCTGAATTCCCGCAGTCTGATTTTCCTGTTTGTAATGATACTTGGACTAAAGCCTCTGTTTGGTGTACTTTGGATTATGATAATGGCACTATATTAGTTTCTTCTGTCCCTGTTAATAATAACAGCCTTGTTTTTTATAAGCAATGGGAATTTTGGAAACTTGCCTTATCCTTTTCTTAGAGACCGGTGATTACTTGTGTCGCTCCTCCTTATGCTTTGTTGATTGGAGATTTAATTGTAGAATATACTGTGAATCCTATAGGTTATAATATTACTTGTGTTAACTGTACCTTTAGTAGTTGTGTTTTGCCTGTTAAAGGAACCGCATCTGTTATGATTATGAAACAACCTTCTTATATAATGTTACCTGTAAATTTGTCTGAACCATGGTATCATAATACTGGCATGCAAGCCTGGCTGGAATTGACTGAAGCGTTAAAACGACCAAAGAGATTTATTGGCGTTCTGATATGTGCAATTCTTGCTTTGGCAACTTTAACTGCTACTGCGGCTACTGCTGGGGTTGCTCTTTCACAGACTATTCACCAAGCTCATTATGTTAATCAATTATCTAAAAATACTAGTGTAGCGTTAGCCCTACAAATTCATATTGATACCCAACTAAAGACGGAAGTAGATGAATTAAAAAATGTTTTAATAGGATTAGGGGATCAAGTTATGGCTTTAAAGCTAAAAATGCGTTTGATTTGTCATGCCAAATATACTTGGATCTGTGTAACTCAACATCTATATAATGATTCACAATAGGATTGGGAAAAGGTTAAAATGCATATATTAAGTGTATGGACTGATGGACACATTAGCCTTGATATTCAAAAGTTAAATGCCGAAATACAAGCCATTCAAGAGGCCCACCTGGACGAAGATGGACCCCAAAATTTGATTCAAGGACTATTAGATCAACTACAATGGTTAAATCCGATGCAATGGATTCATGGAGGGCTTTCGAGCCTGATATCAATTGGTGTGCTACTTTTACTGGTGATTAGTTTATTGCCCTGTATTATCAGATTTGTAACAGGGCGCCTTGCTGTCTTGCGTCAGGATGTTCATGGCTTAAAGCTACAATATCAAGCTTTAAAAAATAATAAAAAAGGGGGAAATGTGGTAGCCCCCAAGCTGTAAGCTTAATCAGCTTTCTGCTTTCTAGCCCCCAAGCTGTAAGCTTAATCAGCTTTCTGCTTATCGGAGAACTGCTTGTCTCTTTCTTGGTATGCACTCCTGACTCTGTGGTTTTGAGCATAAAAAAGGAAAATGGCTGGAGGCCAGTTTCGTTCCAGGAGCCTGCTCTGGATCTAAAGAGCCCCTGGTTGTTCCCCAGAAGAAGGATGTGCTGCCCTAAAGGGAAAGTCTGTATCTCCAAAGAATGGCCCATAAGGCATGCTGACGCATAGACAGGTGGCGACAGGATTATGTGAAAAACAAGGTTTACTGATTTATTGCCTTTTTTCTGTTCCTTAACTAACCTATATATATGATCATGTTCTTTGAATAAACTTGCCTTGCAACCATCAGTTGTCTTGGCCCTTCTGATCCCATACTGGTGCTTCTCAGTTCCTTACCCCTCACCGCCAGGAACTCTCAGCTTTCTGCAGCCGGTCTGCGGCAGTAGAGGTTATATACCAAGTGATACATCGCTGATGGCAGTATAAAATCTCAGAAATCTTTTGGAAAGAAGTTTGGATATAGGTACCTCAGAGCCTTAAAAATGTTCATTTGCTTTGATCTCAAACTCATTTTTATGGATTTATTGCAAGAACATTATTCTCAATATGGAAAAAAGCTTTCATGCATAAAAACGGTTATTTTGTCTTATAATATTGAAAAGTTGGAAAGAATTTAAATGTGTAAAATGGTTAACCAGTAAACCCACTCAGTGGAATATTTTGTAGCCCACAGAAAAAAATCAAGGTTATGAATCCCCTGATTATATGAGAAATGATTGATTTCAATGTTAAATGGAGAAAAGTTGAACATAAAATTTGATATCCAATATGATGGGAGCTTTGTCCCAGAAAAATCACCCTAGCCAGTGTACAGAAGGGAGGAAGGAGAGCAGATGACAGGAAGGAAAATTATTCCAAAGCCTTATCATTAGTCTTATTTAAGTAATAGAATATCAAGCAATTTTACTTTCTAACTTTTTTTGTTCCATATTTCCATGTAAGGGACATGAATTATTAATACTTTGTAGGAGGAGGGTATACTTTTTCACAAAAATTTCACACTGTGTTCTAATTCCCTCCATTAGAGGGAGAAACTATTTCATGTAATTGCACTTTGATGTGCTATTTAGAACCAGTCAGGAATTTTAGTCTACTTTCCTCTGACTGTGGTGAGGGTTTTTTGTTTGCTCATTTGTTTAGAATTTCTTTGAAGTCAGTTTTAGAAGATTGATTAAACCATTATATTAAAAGTAGAGGAATTTTGCAATTTTTTTCCCTTTTTCCCCATTGAAAACTTGACTGGCTTTAGTAATGAAACATTAAAGAATTTGAAGTTCTTAGACTCTCAATTTTTAAAACATGTTCTGAATATAAAAATATATGTTCATTGAGCAAATCTTTGAAAACAATGAACAACTTATTGAAGGAAATAAAAGCCACCTCTGCATGTACACACACCTAATCTGCTCTTTTGTCTTAAAAAAGTATCAAAAATATTTTGCCATGTCACTAAATACTCTTCTACATCAGAGAATTTGATTAAGCTTATGCATCATCTCCAAGGAAAAACACACAGATATATTTTGAATGTAGAACTCCTGAAGCCCATTCATTAACTCTGGTTGAGACCTCTTGTCGTTCTTTTCTTGGTGGCTTCATAGCGCATTCCTTCATACGGTGAGCTATTTTTATTGAAACCAATCCCAATTTGGAGGCTCTTAGCTTTCTTCTAGGGTTTGGTTATAAACAATCTTATGACATCATGTTGGTAGGTAAATCTTTGCCCACATCTTTGATTTTCTTAGGGTAAACTCCTGATGTAGGATTGTTGTTAGGTACCAAAAGCTACTCTCCAGAAAGTGATACCAGTTCCTCTCCCAATGATGGCATATAATAGAGTTCCTCATTCTTTAAGTGATTGTTCAAAGCAGTTAAAATGTATAAATATACCTTACTGTTTTCATAAGTATAAGTATTCTGATTGTTTATCGCTGCATAAGAAACCACCCCGCAACAGTGGCCTGAAACAATGACAATCATTTATTTTGTTCACGAACCTGGAGGTTGAGTAGAATATTAATGCTTTTACTACACTCTCACTGACTGAAAACAATACCTATTTGACTAACTCACAGTTCTGCAGGTCAGAAGTCCAGGCACAGCGTGACTGGGTTTCCTGCTCAGATACACACTGGAACATGTGGGTTCCCTCCTGAGAGTGTTAAAGCACGTGAAATTTAAGTGTAAGACACTGAGCCCCAAATGTTGGATGTTCACCATAGTTTATGTGGGTCACAGAGCTGAAATCAAGATGTCAGTCTGGCTGTGTTAGCATCCAGAGGCTCTGGGAAAGAATGCCTCCAAGCTTCTTTGGCTTGTTGGCATAATTCAGATTCTGCAGTTGCAGGACAGAGGTCCCCATTTCCTTACTGGCTGTCAGTCGGGGGACAGTCTCAGCTCCTAGAGGCCTCTCGTTTGCCTTCCCTGCCACAGCATTGGACTTCTTCAGAGCCAGCAATGGAGAGTCTCCCTCTTGTCCCTTTTGTACTTCAATTCAGGAAGAGTTCAGGTCTTTTTCATGGGGTGCCTGAGTAGGTCACATCCACCTAGAATAATCTCCCTATCTTAAAAATATCAACTGATTTTGAACCTTAATTCCGTCTGCAAAATCCCTTCACTGCAGCACCTAGATTTAGGGTTTGATTGGATAAGTGGAAGGTTTGTGTACTTCAGTAAGTAGGAGTCTTAGGGTCTCTGTTAGAATTCTGCCTATTGCAAGCAGTGTCCCCACTTCAAGGACCGAAGTGTCTTAGTTCCTAAAACTCCTAAGAGAGTTTATCAGTGTTCATTTTATTTGATTGACCTCGGTGAATGGAAAGACTACCACCTCCGTGAACAGGAATGGCACCCAGCTTCCTGAGTCCACAGTGTGGCTCTGCTACTTAGTGGTGTCACCTCGGTTGTGCTGCTCTACTTACTCTACTTCTCTGCCTCTGTTTCCGTCATCTGTAAAATAACAAGGAGTTAGTGATTGTTCTTTCCTCGTAGGGTTTGTTTTTTTAAAAAATAAATTAATTTTATTTATTTATTTTTGGCTGCACTGGGTGTTTGATACTGCTCACGAGCTTTCTCTAGTTGCGTTGAGCGGGGGCTACTCTTCGTAGTGGTGTGCGGGCTTCTCATTGCGGTGGTTTCTCTTGTTGCGGAGCACGGGCTCTAGGTGCGCAGGCTTCAGTAGTTGTGGCATGCGGGCTCAGTAGTTGTGACACGGGGGATCTAGAACGTAGGCTCAGTAGTCGTGGCGCACGGGCTTAGTTGCTCCAAGGCACGTGGGATCTTCCCGGGCCAGGGCTCGAACCCATGTCCCCTGCACTGGCAGGCGGATTCTTAATCACTGTGCCACCAGGGAAGCCCCCTCTTATGGTTTTGATGATTAGATTATTTACTGGCCAGGGAACTCCAGGAACAGTGCTTGACTGTAAATTGCTTTAAAAGTGATTACTGGAGGGAGGGGCAAGATGGCGGAAGAGTAAGACGCGGAGACCACCTTCCTTCCCACAGATACAGTAGAAATACATCTACACGTGGAACTGCTCCTACAGAACACCCACTGAACGCTGGCAGAAGACCTCAGACCTCCCAAAAGGCAAGAAACTCCCCACGTACTTGGGTAGGGCAAAAGAAAAAAGAAATAACAGAGACAAAAGAATAGGGACGGGACCTGCACCAGTGGGAGGGAGCTGTGAAGGAGGAAAGGTTTCCACACACTAAGAAGCCCCTTCGCAGGTGGAGACTGCGGGTGGCAGAGGGGGGAAGCTTCAGAGCCACGGAGGAGAGCGCAGCCACAGGGGTGCGGAGGGCAAAGTGGAGATATTCCCGCACAGAGGATCGGCGCCGACCAGCACTCACCAGCCCGAGAGGCTTGTCTGCTCAGCCGCCGGGGCGGGCGGGGGCTGGGAGCTGAGGCTCGGGCTTTGGTGCTAGCCGGGAGGGAGTCCGGGAAAAAGACTGCAGCTGCCGAAGAGGCAAGAGACTTTTTTTTGCCTCTTTGTTTCGCGGCGCGCAAGGAGAGGGGATTCAGAGCGCCACCTAAACGAGCTCCAGAGACCGGCGCGAGCCGCGGCTATCAGCGCGGATCCCACAGCAACAGGGGCGCAGAGAGAAAAACGGAGAGATTCCCGCACAGAGGCTCGGCGCCGAGCAGCACTCACCAGCCCGAGAGGCTTGTCTGCTCACCCGCCGGGGCGGGCGGGGGCTGGGAGCTGAGGCTCGGGCTTCGGTCAGATCGCAGGGAGAGGACTGGGGTTGGTGGCGTGAACACAGCCTGAAGGGGCTAGCGCACCACAGCTAGCCGGGAGGGAGCCCGAGAAAAAGTCTGCAGCTGCCGAAGAGGCAAGAGACTTTTTCTTGCCTCTTTGTTTCGCGGCGCGCAAGGAGAGGGGATTCAGAGCACCGCTTAAACGAACTCCAGAGACGGGCGCGAGCCGCGGCTATGAGCGCGGACCCCAGAGGCGGGCGCAAGCCGCGGTTATCAGCGCGGACCCCAGAGATGGGCATGAGACGCTAAGGCTGCTGCTGCCGCCACCAAAAAGCCTGTGTGCGAGCACAGGTCACTCTCCACACCGCCCCTCCCGGGAGCCAGTGCAGCCCGCCACGGCCAGGCTCCCGTGATCCGGGGACAACTTCCACGGGAGAGCACACGGCGCGCCTCAGGCTGCTGCAACGTCACGCCGGCTTCTGCCACCGCAGGCTCGCCCCGCCTCCTCCGTACCGCTCCCTCCCCCCGGCCTGACTGAACCAGAGCCCCCGAATCAGCTGCTCCTTTAACCCTGTCTGGGCGGGGCACAGACGCCCTCAGGCGACCTACATGCAGAGGCGGGTCCAAATCCAAAGCTGAACCCCGGGAGCTGTACGAACAAAGAAGAGAAAGGGAAATCTCTCCCAGCAGCCTCAGAAGCAGCGGATTAAAGCTCCACAAACAACTTGCTGTGCCTGCATCTGTTGAATACCTGAATAGACAACGAATCATCCCAAATTTAGGAGGTGGACTTTGGGAGCAGGATATATTAATTTTTCCCCTTTTCCTTTTTTTGTGAGTGTATATGTGTATGCTTCTGGGTGAGGTTTTGTCTGTATAGCTTTGCTCTCACCGTTAGTCCTAGGGTTAGGTCCGGCCGTTTTTTTTTTGTTTTTTTTTTTAATTAAAATTTTTTTTTCGTCCCTAATAAATGTTTTCTTAATAATTTTTTCCTTATTTTCTATTTTTAAAAAATTAAACAAATTTTTTTAATAAGTTTTTTCATGTTTTATTTTTAAAAATTAAAAATTTTTTTTCTTAATAAATTTTTTTCTTAATTCTTTTCTTATTTTTTATTATAAAAAATTAATAAATCTATTTTTAAAAATTAAAAAAAATTTTTCTTAATAAATTTATTCTTAATAATTTTTTTCTTATTTTTTATTATAATTGCTTTATTTTATTTTATTTTATCCTCTTTCTTTCTTTCTTTCTTTTTTTTCTCCCTTTTATTCTGAGCCGTGTGGATGAAAGGCTCTTGGTGCTCCAGCCAGACATCAGAGCCGTGCCTCTGAGGTGGGAGAGCCAACTTCAGGACACTGGTCCACAAGAGACCTCCCAGCTCCACGTAATACCAAACGGCGAAAATCTCTCAGAGATCTCCATCTCAACATCAAGACCCAGCTTCACTCAACGACCAGCAAGCTACAGTGCTGGACACCCTATGCCAAACAACTAGCAAGACAGGAACACAGCCCCATCCATTAACAGAGAGACTGCCTAAAATCATAATAAGGCCACAGACACCCCAAAACACACCACCAGACGTGGACGAGCCCACCAGAAAGACAACATCCAGCCTCATCCACCAGAACACAGGCACTAGTTCCCTCCACCAGGAAACCTACACAACCCACTGAACCAACCTTAGCCACTGGGGACAGATACCAAAAACAACGGGAACTACGAACCTGCAGCCTGTGAAAAGGAGACCCCAAACACAGTAAGATAAGCAAAATGAGAAGACAGAAAAACACACAGCAGATGAAGGAGCAGGGTCAAAACACACCAGACCTAACAAATGAAGAGGAAATAGGTAGTCTACCTGAAAAAGAATTCAGAATAATGATAGTAAGGATGATCCAAAATCTTGGAAATAGAATAGACAAAATGCAAGAAACATTTAACAAGGACGTAGAAGAACTAAAGAGGAACCAAGCAACGATGAAAAGCACAATAAATGAAATTAAAAATACTCTAGATGGGATCAATAGCAGAATAACTGAGGCAGAAGAACGGATAAGTGACCTGGAAGATAAAATGGTGGAAATAACTACTGCAGAGCAGAATAAAGAAAAAAGAATGAAAAGAACTGAGGACAGTCTCAGAGACCTCTGGGACAACATTAAACGCACCAACATTCGAATTATAGGGGTCCCAGAAGAAGAAGAGAAAAAGAAAGGGACTGAGAAAATATTTGAAGAGATTATAGTTGAAAACTTCCCTAATATGGGAAAGGAAATAGTTAATCAAGTCCTGGAAGCACAGAGAGTCCCATACAGGATAAATCCAAGGAGAAACACACCAAGACACATATTAATCAAACTATCAAAAATTAAATATAAAGAAAACATATTAAAAGCAGCAAGGGAAAAACAACAAATAACACCCAAGGGAATCCCCATAAGGTTAACAGCTGATCTTTCAGCAAAAACTCTGCAAGCCAGAAGGGAGTGGCAGGATATACTTAAAGTGATGAAGGAGAAAAACCTACAACCAAGATTACTCTACCCAGCAAGGATCTCATTCAGATTTGATGGAGAAATTAAGACCTTTACAGACAAGCAAAAGCTGAGAGAGTTCAGCACCACCAAACCAGCTTTACAACAAATGCTAAAGGAACTTCTCTAGGCAAGAAACACAAGAGAAGGAAAACACCTACAATAACAAACCCAAAACATTTAAGAAAATGGGAATAGGAACATACATATCGATAATTACCTTAAATGTAAATGGATTAAATGCTCCCACCAAAAGACACAGACTGGCTGAATGGATACAAAAACAAGACCCATATATATGCTGTCTACAAGAGACCCACTTCAGACCTAGAGACACATACAGACTGAAAGTGAGGGGATGGAAAAAGATATTCCATGCAAATGGAAATCAAAAGAAAGCTGGAGTAGCAATTCTCATATCAGACAAAATAGACTTTAAAATAAAGACTATTACAAGAGACAAAGAAGGACACTATATAATGATCAAGGGATCGATCCAAGTGGAAGATATAACAATTGTAAATATTTATGCACCCAACATAGGAGCACTTCAATACATAAGGCAAATACTAACAGGCATAAAAGGGGAAATCGACAGTAACACAATCATAGTAGGGGACTTTAACACCCCACTTTCACCAATGGACAGATCATCCAAAATGAAAATAAATAAGGAAACACAAGCTTTAAATGAGACATTAAACAAGATGGACTTAATTGATATTTATAGGACATTCCACCCCAAAACAACAGAATACACATTTTTCTCAAGTGCTCATGGAACATTCTCCAGGATAGATATATCTTGGGTCACAAATCAAGCCTTGGTAAATTTTAAAAAATTGAAATCGTATCAAGTATCTTTTCGGACCACAACGCTATGAGACTAGATATCAACTACAGGAAAAGATCTATGAAAAATACAAACACATGGAGGCTACACAATACACTACTTAATAACGAAGTGATCACTAAAGAAATCAAAGGGGAAATCAAAAAATACCTAGAAACAAATGACAATGGAGACACGACGACCCAAAACCTATGGGATGCAGCAAAAGCAGTGCTAAGAGGGAAGTTTATAGCAATACAAGCCTACCTCAAGAAACAGGAAACATCTCGAATAAACAACCTAACCTTGCACCTAAAGCAATTAGAGAAAGAAGAACAAAAAAACCCCAAAGCTAGCAGAAGGAAAGAAATCATAAAGATCAGATCAGAAATAAATGAAAAAGAATTGAAGGAGACAATAGCAAAGATCAATAAAACTAAAAGCTGGTTCTTTGAGAGATAAACAAAATTGATAAACCATTAGCCAGACTCATCAAGAGAAAAAAGGAGAAGACTCAAATCAATAGAATTAGAAATGAAAAAGGAGAAGTAACCACTGACACTGCAGAAATACAAACGATCATGAGAGATTACTACAAGCAGCTCTATGCCAATAAAATGGACAACCTGGAAGAAATGGACAGATTCTTAGAAATGCACAACCTGCCGAGACTGAACCAGGAAGAAATAGAAAATATGAACAGACCAATCGCAAGCACTGAAATTGAAACTGTGATTAAAAATCTTCCAACACACAAAAGCCCAGGACCAGATGGCTTCACAGGCGAATTCTATCAAACATTTAGAGAAGAGCTAACACCTATCCTTCTCAAACTCTTCCAAAACATTGCAGAGGGAGGAACACTCCCAAACTCATTCTACGAGGCCACCATCACCCTGATACCAAAACCAGACAAAGATGTCACAAAGAAAGAAAACTACAGGCCAATATCACTGATGAACATAGATGCAAAAATCCTCAACAAAATACTAGCAAACAGAATCCAACAGCACATTAAAAGGATTATACACCATGATCAAGTGGGGTTATTCCAGGAATGCAAGGATTCTTCAATATACGCAAATCAATCAACGTGATACATCATATTAACAAATTGAAGGAGAAAAACCATATGATCATCTCAATAGATGCAGAGAAAGCTCTCGACAAAATTCAACACCCATTTATGATAAAAGCCCTGCAGAAAGTAGGCATAGAGGGAACTTTCCTCAACATAATAAAGGCCATATATGACAAACCCACAGCCAACATTGTCCTCAATGGTGAAAAACTGAAACCATTTCCACTAAGATCAGGAACAAGACAAGGTTGCCCACTCTCACCACTATTATTCAACATAGTTTTGGAAGTGTTAGCCACAGCAACCAGAGAAGAAAAAGAAATAAAAGGAATCCAAATCGGAAAAGAAGAAGTAAAGCTGTCACTGTTTGCAGATGACATGATACTATACATAGAGAATCCTAAATATGCTACCAGAAAACTACTAGAGCTAATCAATGAATCTGGTAAAGTAGCAGGATACAAAATTAATGCACAGAAATCTCTTGCATTCCTATATACTAATGATCAAAAATCTGAAAGTGAAATTAAGAAAACACTCCCGTTTACCATTGCAACAAAAAGAATAAAATACCTAGGAATAAACCTACCTAAGGAGACAAAAGACCTGTCTGCAGAAAATTATAGGACACTGATGAAAGAAATTAAAGATGATACAAATAGATGGAGAGATATACTATGTTCTTGGATTGGAAGAATCAACATTGTGAAAATGACTCTACTACCCAAAGCAATCTACAGATTCAATGCAATCCCTATCAAACTACCACTGGCATTTTTCACAGAACTAGAACAAAAAATTTCACAATTTGTATGGAAACACAAAAGACCCCGAATAGCCAAAGCAATCTTGAGAACGAAAAATGGAGCTGGAGGAATCAGGCTCCCTGACTTCAGACTATATTAAAAATCTACAGTAATCAAGACAGTTTGGTACTGGCACAAAAACAGAAATATAGATCAATGGAACAGGATAGAAAGCCCAGAGATAAGCCCACGCACATATGGTCACCTTATCTTTGATAAAGGAGGCAAGCATATACAGTGGAGAAAAGACAGCCTCTTCTAATAAGTGATGCTGGGAAAATTGGACAGGTACATGTAAAAGTATGAAATTAGAACACTCCCTGACACCATACACAAAAATAAACTCAAAATGGATTAAAGACCTAAGTGTAAGGCCAGACACTATCAAACTCTTAGAGGAAAACATAGGCAGAACACTCTATGACATAAATCACAGCAAGATCCTTTTTGACCCAGCTCCTAGAGAAATGGAAATAAAAACACAAACAAATGGGACCTAATGAAACTTAAAAGCTTTTGCACAGCAAAGGAAACCATAAACAAGATCAAAAGACAACACTCAGAATGGGAGAAATTATTTGCAAATGAAGCAACTGACAAAGGATTAATCTCCAAGATTTACAAGCAGCTCATGCAGCTCAATAACAAAAAAACAAACAACCCAATCCAAAAATGGGCAGAAGACCTAAATAGACATTTCTCCAAAGAAGATATACAGATTGCCAACAGACACATGAAAGAATGCTCAACATCATTAATCATTAGAGAAATGCAAATCAAAACTACAATGAGATATCATCTCACACCGGTCAGAATGGCCATCATCAAAAAATCTAGAAACAATAAATGCTGGAGAGGGTGTGGAGAAAAGGGAACACTCTTGCACTGTTGGTGGGAATGTAAATTGATACAGCCACTATGGAGAACAGTATGGAGGTTCCTTAAAAAACTAAAAATAGAACTACCATCCGACCCAGCAATCCCACTACTGGGCATATACCCTGAGAAAACCATAATTCAGAAAGAGTCATGTACCAAAATATTCATTGCAGCTCTTTTTACAATAGCCAGGACATGGAAGCAACCTAGGTGTCCATCATCGGATGAATGGATAAAGAAGATGTGGCACATATATACAATGGAATATTACTCAGCCATAAAAAGAAATGAAATGGAGGTATTTGTAATGAGGTGGATGGAGTTAGAGTCTGCCATACAGAGTGAAGTAAGTCAGAAAGAGAAAAAGAAATACAGTATGCTAACACATATATATGGAATCTAAGGAAAAAAAAAAAAAAGGTCATGAAGAACCTAGTGGCAAGACGGGAATAAAGACACAGACCTACTAGAGAATGGACTTGAGGATATGGGGAGGGGGAGGGGTGAGATGTGACAGGGTGAGAGAGTGTCATGGACATATATACACTACCAAATGTA
Source organism: Eubalaena glacialis (assembly GCF_028564815.1). NCBI lineage: Eukaryota > Metazoa > Chordata > Mammalia > Artiodactyla > Balaenidae > Eubalaena > Eubalaena glacialis. Next base: position 38,685,833 of record NC_083718.1, on the reverse strand, counting down.
AAATAGATAGCTAGTGGGAAGCAGCCAAATAGCACAGGGAGATCAGCTCGGTGCTTTGTGACCACCTAGAGGGGTGGGATAGGGAGAGTGGGAGGGAGGGAGATGCAAGAGGGAAGAGATATGGGAACATATGTATATGTATAACTGATTCACTTTGTTATAAAGTAGAAAGTAACACACCATTGTAAAGCAATTATACTTCAATAAAAAAAAAAGTGATTACTTTTTTAAAAAAGCTTTTGAATCTGCAATTATGCAATTCAGGTATGTTAAGCATGTTCATTAATAGGACTTCCTACTATAAAGAGACCCACAAATAAAAATAGAATTTTTCTTTCTTGGTCTTAACTATTTATTTCTGACTTGCTATGTTATACGCATATGCCTTTTATGGTGGGCTGCCAAAAATTTATGTTGGAAAAAGTGGAATTTAAATAAATCTTTACTATGCTAATTTGATAGATTTTCTAATTTTGATAATTCATTTCACTAGCATGGTATGATATTATCAGTAGCAGACTAAAATCTGAGTTCACTTCTGGCTCTGCCCCTAAATCCTGATGAGTCCTATAGCTGGAAAGGCTTTTGGATATTATACTATGAATTAGTTATAACATTTACTCTGTTTGTTTAGGAAAAACTGGAGGAGTGCCTAAAGCAGTTAAAGGAGGAAAGAGTAATAAGACTGAAGGCTGATAAATGAGTCAATGAAGTAAACAATTTCTTATACTTTTGAGAGTGTTTTGGTTTTATTTTTATTTGATTTAAGCCATATACACAGTTTGTAAACTTTAAAACTGTAATATGTTGCAAATTGGTTGTATCATATGGACTTTTGCATTTACTGTTATTTAGTGATCATATGATCTATATTCCAGAAAGCATGTTTTTAAAAATGTGAAAATCTCGTTTTGTGTGTGTGTGTGTGTGTGTGTGTGTGTGTGTGTGTGCTTTCTTATTACATTAGCTTATTTTCTGTTCATGATTCTTTGATTCAAGAAAGCACTTTTTGTGCATATACTGTATATACAGTAGCATAAAAGACATGATGAGACTCTCCTGGCAATGAGTTAGGAAAGTGAATCATTTAAATAAATTTAAGATATTGGAAAACTTCTAAGAATGCAATGAAAGATAAAAATATATACTATAAGAATTTCATTAGGTAATGTGCATGAAAGCAGGGCATAATCTAAAAAGTTCTACATAAATATACTTTATCATAGGTTGAGCGTAGGGAGGAATTTTTCAAAGTGCATCCACTGGATTGGCGGACACTCATTCAATAAATGTTGAGCACCTGCTTATATAAGGCAAAAGGGGCATCACGAACATAACAGCCTTTCTGAGAAATACTAGAGTTGAGCTTATAGGGGGTTTTAAGTGCATAGGTGGTGAGCGGAAGGGGAAGAGTGCACGGGAGTGAATATTCTGAAGAAGCCAAAGGAAATATTGGTGGTCGTACATTTAGTAAATTGGGTTGGATATGTTTTAGGACTTTTAAACGTAAGCATTAGATATTTTGCTCACTAAAGTTAATCCTTAACATTCAGCAGAGTTGTAATATGTTTTGCTCAAATCAGATTCTATAATTCACTTTCTAATTTAAGGGAAACTTAAAGCAGGTATTTTTCTAATGTGGAATGAGGCTCCATTATGAATTTAACCAGTTAGAAATGTGATCTTTTGTGAAAGATCATTAATAAAACGATATCTTTGGTTTATTTATATACCACCTAAGTGTTATATAGGAAACTTTGTTGGGTGCCTGGGGGTTTTGGTTATTATGTGATATGGTCTATGTCTTTACTGGTGGAACGTTAGGTTAATTACAGATTAATTACATTTTGCGTGTTTTAGTTTTGTTCCTTGAAACTAGACAAGACAGCTTTTGTTGACAATGAGAAAAAATCATGTCAGACATTTTCAGTCTTCTTTTATAGCTGGAACATGAAAATGCCCAGTTAAAAAATATAAATTTCTCTTTGTCTGAAGCCCTTCATGCTCACTCATTGACAAGCATGATCCTGGATGATGAAGGTGTTTTGGGCAGCACTGAGAATTCTTTTCAGAAGTTCCATGCTTTCTTGGATCTCCTTAAAGATGCTGGGTTAGTTCATTTCTCTTCATGGCGTTCTTCTCTTTGTGACTATAATGGTAGTTTGCTGAGGAACTGGAGCAATTTTCATCACTTATGTGGCCATATTTAGCCAAATTTAGTGTAATTGTAGGTAATATAGTTGACGTTTTAAAATGAGGAATTAAATTTTTTAAGAAATGCAAATAGGGGAGCCTGCTTTGGTAGAGTGGGGAGCCCATTATAAAAGAGTAACCTGTAGACAGAGTAATTAGTAGGTATAGTTTTTTGTAAGGACTAAATTGAAGGCAGTTTTCATTGAAAATATTCGGGAATGGATAAGAATTTTCCTATCTTTCATTTATTTTGCTTGTTTGATAAGTTTGAATTAAAGTTATTTTTGTCTTAGACATAAAAATTATTATTAATCTGCAGGGAAGATATAGGTCAGTGGTTCTCAACCGGGAGCAATTTTGCTGAAAGAGGGAAGTGGAGATTGATAGTTGATGGAGTGGTGTTTTGTCAGTGAATGAATTGGTGTTGGGAAGGAAGGAACAAACACATTCTTGGAAACTGGAGGAAAGGTGATAAAGAAGTGTGGGAGTGGAGGTATGACAGGCAGTGGATGGGGTGCGTAGTACATGTTGAAGCTGCTAGTGAGACAGTGGGATGTCTCCTAGAAGATGAATCTGGAAAGGGCTGAGAATTTGGGGGAGAGAGAGGCTTGTAGTCTGGAGTAGGATGTTGGCTTTTAAGATTTTAGAAGTATTTCATGATTGTAGGTCTGGGGAAATCTAAACTGTTCTTATGTGATTATAATAACCTTTGTCTTTTCTCCTTTCCTCCTCTGGTCCAGGCTTGGGCAGCTGGCCACAATGGCTGGTATAGATCAGTCAGATTTTCATTTACTAGGTCGTCCCCAGATGAATTCTACTGTTAGCAGTCCACCTAAAGAAGAAAAGAAGGCACTTGAAGAAGAAAAATCAGAATCAAAGCAGAGTGCCCCAGTACAAACGCAAAGTCTCCAAGTAAGTGGACAGGAGAGCACTTAATGATTCTAAGAGTGATTAGTAAAAAGGAAATGACCAAGTCAGAGAGAAAATAATAATGGTCAGTCTCTAATAGTTCACATGCCCGGGAGCTAGAAGACTCTGGAGTCCTCTCCAAATCTGAGATTAGTAAATGTGGGCCCATTTCATGATACTGTATTGTTGTACATAAGAAAACTGGAAGTTCTTTAGAAAATTTATGAGTTAAAGCAAACTCTCCTTAATGAAGAAAGAAAACATTACAGAAAATATTCCAAATTTTAAATTGAATAAATGTCTATTCTATTCATATTTTATCTAGGTTTCTATTTGTATGCAGTCAGCTTACAATGAAGGAACACTAATGAAGGTACACGTACTGATAGAATTTTTAAAATAAGTAATCTTGACATAGCTAATACGTAAGATGTTATAGTGACTCACCTGGTCATGGGAATGGGAGGGGAAACCTGTCAGCTTTTCCTCTAGCCTTACTTGGAGCCCCCTTCGCCCACCTCAGCCAATCTCAGACTGGTCTTGGGAACTGACAGCTTGAGAACACAGTCTGGTCACAAACTATATACTGTTTACATGTGCCTGGAGGATAGAAAAGAAATTAATTTTCTTACAGAGTAGGGTTTCATTTTTAGTGAGGGAAAGGAAATGGGTAATAATTTCCCCAATCACCAAAATCTGAAAATGTAGCGGACATAGCCTTGGATATAGCTAGATTAAGTTGAGAATCACTTGGCAAGATATAATTAGAAAAAAACTGGCTCTGAAATCTTCTGAATAATCAATTGACTGTGTTAATAATAAGATCACAGAGTAACATTGAAGTTTTGAACTCTACTTTTTAATGGTTGGCTTTGTTCATCACTGAATTTTTGTCTTGTCTTTCCCTCCAGTTTCAGAAAATTACAGGTGATGCTGGGATTCCTTTGCCTCTTGACTCCTTCCATGTCCCAGTCTCTACTCAGGAGGCCTTAGAAACTTCCAAAGACAACCTGGGTGTCCCAGTCACAGAGCAGCGGCAGGAGTCTTTTGAAGATTTCATTGCTAGAACATGTTTTCCTTCAGCAGACGTCATTTCTGGAACTGGAAGTCAAAGAAGAGAAGAGGAATTATCTAGAAATAGCAGGTCTTCTTCAGAGAAAATGACCAAAGAATAATATATCAAAAAATACTCTGCTAAGAAACAACCTGGGAAGGACCTGCATTCCTGCTCTGACTCACCTGTAAAGCAGAAAAGCAAAGGAATTGGGCAAAATAATTCTTTGCTTAATGAACCAATTAGAAGTGAGTCTCCAAAAAAACACATTTCTGTTAAGAAAGAGAGTAGAATAGTGACTGTTTCATCAAAGACAACTAAAAGTAAACTCAATCTACTAGAACATTCTGAAAGTGATACTCTTGGATCTGATTGTGAATTTCCAGAAAGCATCCATACTCCATCATGCCTAACATAGGTCTAAATATTTTAAAATCTTTTAAAATTATGTTTTTGCCTTCAAATTTTAATAAATTACTTATGTTTTTATTATAGCATATGGTGTTTTAAAATACTTGACTGGAAGCCATTAGAGAAAGATTTATCTATACTTTTTATTAAATTGAAATTTTGGTGTATTTTTCCTTGTGACACTTTGCACCATTCATTCAGCTAGTGTTTACTGAGGGCTTCATATGTACCATACTTTTCTGGGTGCTATTGCTTTCAGCAGTAAACAAAATAAAGCCTTTGCTCTCCTGGAACTAACACTCTGTGGTGGGTGAAAACATAAACAACAAAACAGGGTAAGGGGTAAAAAGAGATGGGAATAATAAATGGAATAGTTTTACCATTTGGTTAAATGTCAAACTATTATAAATCATATGGCCAGGAGCCATTGACATATTTTAATTCACAATAACCAGAGAGCATCAAACATTTACCAAGGCACTTAACCGTGTTTATGGATTACAGCAACACTATGAGGTAGGGAACTATTACCATCCCCATTTTATAGATGAGGAGTCTGAGGAGACATTATGTGAGTTACCCAGAATTACACAGCTATAAGTAAGTGGTAACCTGGGATGTGACCAGAACCCATGCTCTTTTTTTTAATGTATGGACTTTATTATGTTTCATTTGTTTCTGATTTATGTGATTTTTTTTAAAAGATTTTTTTTTGATGTCGACGATTTTTAAAGTCTTTATCGAATTTGTTACAGTATTGCTTCTGTTTTATGTTTTGGTTTTTTGGCCGCAAGGCATGTGGGATCTTAGCTCTCCGACCAGGGATCGAACCCTCACCCCTTCCATTGGAAGGCGAAGTCTTAACCACTGGACCACCAGGGAAGTCCCCTTTATGTGATGATTTTTATGGCAGTTTTTTTAAATTTTATTTTCTAGTGACGTATAGTAGAATTACAGTGTTGTGTTAATTACTGCTGTACAGGAAAGTGACTCAGTTATACATTTATATACATTCTTTTTCATATTCTTTTCCATTACAGTTTATCACAGGATATTGAATATAGTTCCCTGTGCTATACAGTAGGACCTTTTTGGGTTTTTTAAAATACATCCACTTTTTTAAAAATAAATGTATTTATTTATTTTTTTATTTTTGGCTGCATTGGGTCTTTGTTGCTACATGCGGGCTTTCTCTAGTTGCGGTGAGCAGGGGCTACTCTTCTTTGCGGTGCGCGGGCTTCTCATTGTGGTGGCTTCTCTTGTTGTGGACCATGGGCTCTAGGTGCATGGACTTCAGTAGTTGTGGCACACGGGCTTCAGTAATTGTGACTCACAGGCTGTAGAGCGCAGGCTCAGTAGTTGTGGCACACGGGCTTAGTTGCTCTGCGGCATGTGGGATCTTCCCGGACCAGGGCTTGAACCCGTGTCCCCTGCATTGGCAGGCATATTCGTAACCACTGCACCACCAGGGAAGTCCCATGTAGGACCTTTTTGTTTATCCATCCTGTATATACACCAGTTTACATCTGCTAATCCTAAACTCCCAATCCAACCCTCTCCCACCCCCTCCCCCTTGGCAACCACCAGTCTATTCTCTATGTCCTTGGTTATGTTTCTGTTTCACAGATAGGCAGAACCCAGGCTCTTAATTACTTTGTTATCCTGTTTCCTTGTTAAGAGAAGAAGGGTTTAAGGAAGGCACCGAGAGAGAAGCCAGTGAGCAGTGAGCAGTAGAAGTGCAAAACAGTGGGGCTGTCAGAAAGCACACCTGTCTCCTTCCCCCATCTGAGCAGAATTTTTAAATGGCAGTGTATGTAAGAGTATGTGATGACACATCTCTGGATTAAATTATGTCTCCCTGGTAAAACATGCACAGATAAGTCTTTAGTTCAATCAGACTGAAAGGTGAGATCAGAGAAAATCTAGAGTGTCAGATTTCTTCTAAAAGGTCCTGCCTGATTGTTACTAAGAGGACTGCTAGAGTACTAGTTAGTTCGTTAGTCATGGATTGAGTGTTAGAGGAGTGAAACAATGAGCAAGATGTAGCGTTGGCCCTTTAGCAGTGGAGTGAGAGGGGAAGACACACAGCAGATGTCTCATCCTGCACGTGACATGCTGTGACGGGCATATTCAGGGCGTTTCGTCAGTGTTTGTGGAAGAAGAGGGGGAGCTGTGAGGCAAAGAAAAGTCATCGAAAGAGGCAGTCCCTAAGCTAAGTCTTAAAGGACTCGTGAAAAACTGGTGAGTCCGCCGGTGAAGGGCAAGGACACTCAAGGCAGAGAGGACAGCGGAAGTCCAGAGCCATGAATGTGCGAGGGGTGTTACGGAGCCACAGGCACAGGCTCTGGAGCATCAGTGCAGTGTCACCAGGCAGTGGCAAGCGCCCCTAAAGGAGGCAGCGAGGAGGAGGAGAGCGGGTCTTAGCCATCCATGTGTGTGGAGCTGTTTTCCTCAGAAAATAGCTAAGAATGGAAAGGACAAGTTCAGGTGGCATTTTAGACCACTGACGTCAGTATGGATGAGGAATTTGAAGAAGCCTGGAGACAATTATGCCCCACTCTTCTGAGGAGCAGTGTTTTTTATTTTCGAGTGGGACTTTCACGCTGCCACCTCCTCTCCTGTCCCTACTGAAAGGTTTGTAGGCTGGCAGAAGGGAGAACCTAGCTTAAGTAGAGGTAATCAGGTTTCTTTACTGTACAGCTTCTCGGGGCTGCTGTAGACTAATGTTCATTCTGGATCGTCACAGCAGGCGTATGGTACACAGCCATCCTCAAAGCTATTTGACTCTAGAGTCCTTTTTTAATAGAAGTGTCTAACAACTGGTTCCACCAAACAGCAATTTGGTAACTTCTAGACCAGGTAATAACAAGAAGAAAGGGGTCTGAAATAAGGTATAGATGAAGGGAGGAAAGAAGTTCTAATTTTATTTAGGAAATTACAAGCAAGACTTGATCTTGGGAAGTAAGGAAGAAGTAGGAGGCAGAGGCTGAACCCCCATCTGTGTGACTAAGGTTGGGTGGTGGTATCACTGAGTTTGGAAATAGGGGATAAAGAACTGAATTGGGGAAAAGACTTTAGTTCTGGACATGTTGAATTTTAAAGCACCTGTAGAATTCAGGAGACAAACTGGTAGATAACTGGACATGCACGTGAAGACATGGAAAGATAAAAATTTCAATGTCATCAGCACATATCAGCAGTCATTAAAATCATGAAAATGGATGAGATTTCAGAGAATTGCGAGTACTGACAACGTTTAAGTAATAAGCAGAGAAAGAATTCTGGGAAGGAGAGAGGTGATAGAGTTTCAAGAAGGAGGAAGTAGATGACAGTGTCATCCTTCAGAGAATGTAAGTATCCATTGGATTTGAGCAGTTAAGTCCCCAGTGACCTTAGAGCAGTTCAGTGAAGTGGTGGACAGGAAAGCCAGATGGCAATAAATTGAGGGTGTAGGGCTGCCTGTGGGGGCCAGGCGGGGCTAGTGAAGACAGTGGGAATAGGCTACTCTGAAGGAGTTTGGATGAAAAGAGAAAATAATTAGCAAAAAAGAATTTTTTAGAATGAGAAGGACTTATATTTTATATGTTGAAATGAAGGAACCGATAAAGGAGATCCTGAAGATGTAGATAATAATTTAGAGAACTGGGGAAACATGGACATATGAATAAGAAAAAAACCTTGCACAGTATATAAAAATCACTTGTATCCTTCGAGTTGGATGGATACTGGTAAGTTTGGGAGGAAATAAAGGTAAGAAGAGATAGAAGTTAAATGAGTTTATACTGATAGGCTCAGTTTTCTTTGACACAGATTTTTCAGAGACACATATATACACATACATAATTACAGTTTTAAAGTTCTTTCGTAGTTACATGTTTTATTAATCACATCTGAGAAAAGTCACTGATTTTCATTTTGTACAGCATTATCTTGTAAGGACAAGATACAGTGACAACTTCCAAGTTTTTGCATATCAGAGCTGAAACTGAAAGTATCTCCATAATTGAATTTTCACTTCTTATTTGTAATAAGTTTATCCTTAGGAGGATACTTTCATAGTGTTTGATCACAGATGAGTTTGGGCATTGTTATCACTCAATAATGTTAAGCATCTGTCAGGTTCTCTCCTGTACTATATATTAATTTTTTCTCCATTAAGCAAATATTTATTGGCAGCCTGTGGGAATAAGATACACCTAGGTCCTCTTTCCTTGGTATATTCACAAAAGCCTCTGAAACTAAATTTCCAAGCCAGACCATACCAAGACCTGGCATAATAAATTTTCATCGTTAACAGTTTTTTTGTGTTTGTGGGGTTTTTTTGTTTTTATTTTTTTGAAGCAAGGATAAGACACTGTCTTAACTCAGTAGTTGTTCATTGATGAATAAGTCAAAGAAGACACTGATGAAGCATGGTATTTTGAATATCCTTTCCACAGAGTAGGTAATGGGCCGTCCTGAAACTCTGGTGAGATGTTTATCATTTTCAGATTTTGGAGTGGCAGAGAAAACCCTATTACACCTTGAATTATCTCTAGAAACATGAATTCAGCCAAATAAAAACAGTGCCTCTGCCTACTGAGGTTGTCAATTTCCATCTTAACAAAAGTGAACATTTTTCCTTTAGATTAAAATCAAGAAAATCCCCTCTGTCCAGGATGCAATAATGGGGTACAAGAAAGAGGAGAACTGAAGGTATTCCCTCTTTACACCTGAATAGTGAATTCATTCTGATATCAAATATTTGTTATGATTCTGCTATGACCAGGTGCTTTATTGTGTTTAGAGATCAAGTTACTGTTCTTTCTTGGTAAGTAAGAAAAATCCATGTTTTAGGACTCTGAATAGTAACTTTATATATTTTATATATATATTAAAAATAAATATATATATTACATATAATATATATTCCACCTATTCAACAAAATTGTAATTTTCATCATCTCTTACAAATGATGAACTGTATTTACTCTTTGGAAAGGGCTTATAGGGGATTAAAGTCTCCATATACTTTTTATATAAGACCATGGAAACCAAATTCTCAACTGGGAGCAAACTTAGGTTTTGCTATGAAGGTTTATGCTTGCCTGGCCTTAGCGTGGTAGGCCAGGAACTCAAGGTCTAGTTTCTCTCCTCTAAGTTACTTTCATTGATGCCACCCTGAAAAAATTTGGAGGGAGTATTTTTTGAAATAGCTTTATCTCAGTAACCCTTTAAAAATGCTTCAGGGTATGGGGGACATAGCTGTCAAAATGTTCAAGCAACTCTTGTTGATTTAAGTGAAATTGATCAGGAGCAATACAGGAAAGAGCTGGGTACAAAAGACAAAAGGCCCGAGGCTATTTCATGTATAGTTTTTGGCTTATTGTACAAAACAGAGAAAGTCTCATACACTCACACAGCCAAGGTCCCCTACTGTTCTCTCCCTTTAGTAGAAATAAAAGAGAGCTAGTTTCTCAATAGCAGCATTGTATCTTTAAGTGGGTACACAGTGATATTCTAATGGCCTCTGGAGCAGAGAATAATTCCGTGGCAGCTCTGACCTCCAGTCACGGGGTTATCTGTAACTTAGTCTTTCATGGCCAAGGACTAAAATAATTATTTCGATTTCTATTTAGCATCTCAAAATTGAAAGGATTCCATGGACAACAAAACAGTAAGTGATTTCATGAAGTGTTTTAGTATGGATAAAATAATAAACTGTAAAAATACAAATCATCAGTAAAGCTTTTTCTTTCTGGAGAACTATATTCAGAAATTAATGTAAGCATCTAAGGTGCACATGTGTGTTTTTTCACCCATGATCATGTTTGTGTGTGTGTGTGTGTGTGTGTGTGTGCGCGCGTGCATTCCACTGCTACAGGAGACATGAAAAATAATATCAGATTTGCTACTATATGAAGTACTGGTTTCTCCCAAGAACTGTGTGCTCACAGGGTTCGTTCAGGAAGGTGAGTGCCCTACCACCACATCGCAGTCATATCTCATCACCTTCGGCAGGAATAATTTACACTTTAACCTTACATGCAGGCATATTAAATTAGTATTACTCATCAGAACTTGCTTATTAATAAAACAAGCTGAATTAGCCACTGCAGAATCATATTTGGAAATTCAATGACAATTTTACATTTTTAATAAAGGCTCAGAAATATTATTGCAGAGCAGGTGGTACAGAAAACTGTGGTCAAATTTGACATTCATTAATAATTGAAGTGTGGAACGTGACAGGTGAAAATTGATATTGATTTCTTTCCTCTGATATTTGGAAGAGTTCTAAAAGGTAAATAAAATGAGATAACAAGACATATCAAGTCTCACTGATTTCTTTGATCACCTCCTCCCCACATATCACTCCTTCGCCTACCATGTTTTGAATAATTCAATGCCCATAGTCTTTCCAGTTCAGTGCATTATAAAACACACTCAAGCTGGGTTTCAATCATATTAGACTGAAAGCTGAACTTTTTATGAAGGATTATTTAAAACAAAATGCGTCTTGAGCCCAACAGCCTTTGAAACCAAACAATCCTGGGAGTTCAGTAAGGAAATGTCAACACTGTGGAGAACTTTTGGATTCAGAAAATTCAGTAATCCTATTTGATGTATGTTAACCGTATCAATATTAACAACCTTCTGCTTGATTTCAGCACTGATTTGAGAGCTGAGTTACTACTGGTCTTGTATTTTAACTAGTTGTGAAAGCACTGAGAGAGTTGTTCTTGGGTTGAACTTGACCTGCCTCTGGGAATGCTCTCTGTTCTATCCATCTTGAAAAGCTTTATTCAAGTGCATTTCTCTGCCTTCCTTCTTCTCATCTGCACCCCTTGGGAAAACGAAAGATGCTCAAATATAGATGTTAACACTGCAGATGCTCTGTTTGGCAATGGTGTCTTTCAGCTTCCCCATAAAAAATTATATTGCTGACCACCCATTTGACTGAAAAGTGACTCATTTTACTGACAGATATCTGGATTGAGATGCCAAAAGAAATAGGTCATTTCAAATTTCCTTTTTAATTTGAAGTCATAGCTTTGTGTTGCAACACTGCTTGTTCAAAAGTTAGATCATGAAGGTTCCTTCCTATGACCTCCAAATAATCAAAATGTTCTTCAATCGGCTATATAAAAAGCAAGCAGAATATTCCTAATTATCAATCTTTCTCTTGAGTCATATAGTTCTTGTAATTTCAAGGAAGAGAAACTCAAATGTAAAGTGTTACAATAGCCAAGCATACCAGCACTGTTATCTAACCATTCAGCAATTTTCTCTGCCAAGTCACTCTGAACCTTAGACTATTGAGAATGTCTTTTTAATTAATTTTTAAGGTTCTCCTCTTTTGAGTTAAAAAATGGTCACAATTTTATAAGTAAAATTAAAGAAAAAACACAAAATAGACCATCTGAGATATTTCCATTAGGCATTATATATATATATACATAATTTTAATATATATACATGTATAAATGCACTGGGCTAAATCTCCATCTTCTGTGTCAGTCAGACATAGGTCCATTTTCTTCGGAATAGGGAACTCTTTTCACAATGGAAGTGAGGAAATTGGCTGGACCATCCTTCTTGAATATAATTCCATGAAGCCGCCATTTAAGGTTGTCTGGATCTTGGTTCCTTCTAGCAATCTACTACTCCAACAGTGTGTAGTTCATCAAATTCAGGTCTTTCTGAAGCCAGGCTAGAAATACAAAGTGAGGTGGACGACTAAGGTAACTGACCAAAAAGGAGGAGGAAGAGAGCAAAACAATTTCCCAATTTCATTTTTCCCCATATTCTCTGTGCTTTACAAGGGAAAAAAATATTTGGGTCTGAGTTCCTTTCATTCTTAGCCATTGTTGGTTCAAAGTCTGGGGGGAAAAAAAAAAAAGGTAAAAATGAAAATATGGAGTCCAGAATTCCGTTAGCTCTCTTGCATGCAATATCACAACTTAAAAGGTCTTCCAAAATGAAGGGATAAACTTTAAAAAATATAGCCCAATCTTTTCAATCTAAACAAGTAAACACTAAAAATATATTTTAGAAATCCAGCAAACACACTAACCACAGTCAAAGCAAAGAAAGGCTTATGGCTTACCAAATGACAGTGGCTGTCTACAAGAGAGATAAAGAGTACTCCAAAATTCTATCTGACCTGGCAGAGCTCAGCACAGCTACTATTCTTCTTTCCTAAAATCAAGGCATAAAGAAATTGAATAAAACTTGCCAAAATGTCACCCGCTGCCTCCAAAAGCTGATTAAAGAAGGGAGTGTCCAGAAATCAGGATGAAGAAAACTACTTAGAGAAGACCCTTCTCCTATCAGTGGACCACCAGGGTTTATCTGGGTAATAAAATGATAATAGGCCTTTTTGTCATCTTCTTTTTATAATTTATACATTTAAATTTCAGTTAACATTTAAAAAATATCCAATCAGAATGACAGGCATTTTCAGAAGTATCAGTTTTTTTAATCCTCACCCTTTTACAAATGTGAAAACTGAGGCTCAGTATAGCTGTCAAGAAATTTTCCTAAATCATTGAAGCTGTAAATTTGGGACCTAAGTCTAAATCAGTTTCTCATTTTATCTTGGCTAACATCTTAAAATTCTGTTCAGGGACATGGGGAGGGGGAAGGGGAAGCTGGGACGAAGTGAGAGAGTGGCATGGACATATATACAGTACCAAATGTAAACTAGATAGCTAGTGGGAAGCAGCCAAATAGCACAGGGAGATCAGCTCGGGGCTTTGTGACCACCTAGAGGGGTGGGATAGGGAGGGTGGGAGGGAGGGAGATGCAAGAAGGAAGAGATATGGGAACATATGTATATGTATAACTGATTCACTTTGTTATAAAGCAGAAACTAACACACCATTGTAAAGCAATTATACTCCAATAAAGATGTTAAAAATATATATATGAAAGCTATACTATAAAATAGATACAGTGATAATATATCTGAGAGGTGGAATTATGGCTGCTTTTTAATCTATTTTTGGATTATTTGATTACTTGATTTCTCTATAAAGAATATGAATCCCTTGTGTAATAAAAGTTACTCAAAACCAAAAAACAAAACAAAAAAAACCCAATTCTGTTTAGGAAGAGAGGACAGAATGAAGGTTTGAGCATAGAAATCATCTAGAAATCACTGAAGATACTGGGCCTGTAGTGCAGTTTCATTTGTAGTGGGTTTGGCTTACATTCTTATGTTTAGTTTTATTTCTATACAACTATCAAAGAAGGAGAAAGAAGTTGGGTAATATTTGCATTTGCAGCTAATCAAAGCAGAATTGCTTTTAGCTTTAACAAAAAGATGGTTTTGTGATCTCAGATTAACATCTTTATTCTTTTTTTTTTTTAAATAGATTTATTTATTTATTTTTGGCTGCGTTGGCTCTTCCTTGCTATGCGCGGGCTTTCTCTAGTTGCGGTGAGCGGGGGCTACTGTTCGTTACCGTGCGCGGGCTTCTCATTGTGGTGGCTTCTCTTTTTTGCTGAGCACAGGGTCTAGGTGTGTGGGCTTCAGTAGTTGTGGTTCACGGGCTCTAGAGTGCAGGCTCTGTAGTTGTGGTGCATGGTCTTAGTTGCTCCGTGGCATGTGGGATCTTCCCGGACCAGGGCTCAAACCCGTGTCCCCTGCACTGGCAGGTGGACTCTCAACCACTGCGCCACCAGGGAAGCCCTACTAAAACACTTTTAACTTCGCTTTTCACATATGTAAAATGGTGAGCCTTGACTGATATAGAATATGAGATAACCTAGCACTGTTCTTTTTTTTTTTTTTTAACATCTTTATTGGAGTATAATTGCTTTACAATGGTGTGTTAGTTTCTGCTTTATAACAAAGTGAATCAGTTATACATATACATATGTTCCCATATCTCTTCCTTCTTGCATCTCCCTCCCTCCCACCCTCCCTATCCCACCCCTCTAGGTGGTCACAAAGCAACGAGCTGATCTCCCTGTTCTATGCGGCTGCTTCCCACTAGCTATCTATTTTACATTTGGTAGTGTATATATGTCCATGCCACTCTCTCACCCTGTCACATCTTACCCCTCCCCCTCCCCATATCCTCAAGTCCATTCTCTAGTAGGTCTGTGTCTTTATTCCCATCTTGCCACTAGGTTCTTCATGACCTTTTTTTTTCCCTTAGATTCCATATATAGGTGTTAGCATACTGTATTTGTTTTTCTCATTCTGACTTACTTCACTCTGTATGACAGACTCTAGGTCCATCCATCTCACTACAAATACCTCCATTTCATTTCTTTCTATGGCTGAGTAATATTCCATTGTATATATGTGCTGCATCTTCTTTATCCATTCATCCGATGATGGACACTTAGGTTGCTTCCATGTCCTGGCTATTGTAAATAGAGCTGCAATGAACATTTTGGTACATGACTCTTTTTGAATTATGGTTTTCTCAGGGTATATGCCCAGTAGTGGGATTGCTGGGTCATGTGGTAGTTCTATTTTTAGTTTTTTAAGGAACCTCCATACTGTTCTCCATAGTGGCTGTATCAATTTACTTTCCCACCAACAGTGCAAGAGTGTTCCCTTTTCTCCACACCCTCTCCAGCATTTATTGTTTCTAGATTTTTTGATGATGGCCATTCTGACCGGTGTGAGATGATATCTCATTGTAGTTTTGATTTGCATTTCTCTAATGATTAATGATGTTGAGCATTCTTTCATGTGTCTGTTGGCAATCTGTATATCTTCTTTGGAGAAATGTCTATTTAGGTCTTCTGCCCATTTTTGGATTGGGTTGTTTGTTTTTTTGTTATTGAGCTGCATGAGCTGCTTGTAAATCTTGGAGATTAATCCTTTGTCAGTTGCTTCATTTGCAAATAATTTCTCCCATTCTGAGTGTTGTCTTTTGGTCTTGTTTATGGTTTCCTTTGCTGTGCAGAAGCTTTTAAGTTTAATTAGGTCCCATTTGTTTATTTTTGTTTTTATTTCCATTTCTCTAGGAGCTGGGTCAAAAAGGATCTTGCTGTGATTTATGTCATAGAGTGTTCTGCCTATGTTTTCCTCTAAGAGTTTGATAGTGTCTGGCCTTACATTTAGGTCTTTAATCCATTTTGACTTAATTTTTGTGTATGGTGTTAGGGAGTGTTCTAATTTCATACTTTTACATGTACCTGTCCAATTTTCCCAGCACCACTTATTGAAGAGGCTGTCTTTTCTCCACTGTATATGCCTGCCTCCTTTATCAAAGATAAGGTGATGATATGTGCATGGGTTTATCGCTGGGCTTTCTATCTTGTTCCATTGATCTATGTTTCTGTTTTTGTGCCAGTACCAAACTGTCTTGATTACTGTAGATTTGTAATATAGTCTGAAGTCAGGGAGCCTGATTCCTCCAGCTCCATTTTTCGTTCTCAAGATTGCTTTGGCTATTCGGGGTCTTTTGTGTTTCCATACAAATTGTGAAATTTTTTGTTCTAGTTCTGTGAAAAATGCCAGTGGTAGTTTGATAGGGATTGCATTGAATCTGTAGATTGCTTTGGGTAGTAGAGTCATTTTCACAATGTTGATTCTTCCAATCCAAGAACATAGTATATCTCTCCATCTATTTGTATCATCTTTAATTTCTTTCATCAGTGTCTTATAATTTTCTGCAGACAGGTCTTTTGTCTCCTTAGGTAGGTTTATTCCTAGATTTTTTTTCTTTTTGTTGCAATGGTAAACGGGAGTGTTTTCTTAATTTCACTTTCAGATTTTTCATCATTAGTGTATAGGAATGCAAGAGATTTCTGTGCCTTAATTTTGTATCCTGCTACTTTACCAAATTCATTGATTAGCTCTAGTAGTTTTCTGGTAGCATATTTAGGATTCTCTATGTATAGTATCATGTCATCTGCAAACAGTGACAGCTTTACTTCTTCTTTTCCGATTTGGATTCCTTTTATTTCTTTTTCTTCTCTGGTTGCTGTGGCTAACACTTCCAAAACTATGTTGAATAATAGTGGTGAGAGTGGGCAACCTTGTCTTGTTCCTGATCTTAGTGGAAATGGTTTCAGTTTTTCACCATTGAGGACAATGTTGGCTGTGGGTTTGTCATATATGGCCTTTATTATGTTGAGGAAAGTTCCCTCTATGCCTACTTTCTGCAGGGCTTTTATCATAAATGGGTGTTGAATTTTGTCGAAAGCTTTCTCTGCATCTATTGAGATGATCATATGGTTTTTCTCCTTCAATTTGTTAATATGATGTATCACGTTGATTGATTTGCGTATATTGAAGAATCCTTGCATTCCTGGAATAAACCCCACTTGATCATGTGTATGATCCTTTTAATGTGCTGTTGGATTCTGTTTGCTAGTATTTTGTTGAGGATTTTTGCATCTATGTTCATCAGTGATATTGGCCTGTAGTTTTCTTTCTTTGTGACATCTTTGTCTGGTTTTGGTATCAGGGTGATGGTGGCCTCGTAGAATGAGTTTGGGAGTGTTCCTCCCTCTGCAATGTTTTGGAAGAGTTTGAGAAGGATAGGTGTTAGCTCTTCTCTAAATGTTTGATAGAATTCGCCTGTGAAGCCATCTGGTCCTGGGCTTTTGTGTGTTGGAAGATTTTTAATCACAGTTTCAATTTCAGTGCTTGTGATTGGTCTGTTCATATTTTCTATTTCTTCCTGGTTCAGTCTCGGCAGGTTGTGCATTTCTAAGAGTCTGTCCATTTCTTCCAGATTGTCCATTTTATTGGCATAGAGTTGCTTGTAGTAATCTCTCATGATCGTTTGTATCTCTGCAGTGTCAGTGGTTACTTCTCCTTTTTCATTTCTAATTCTATTGATTTGAGTCTTCTCCCTTTTTCTCTTGATGAGTCTGGCTAATGGTTTATCAATTTTGTTTATCTTCTCAAAGAACCAGCTTTTAGTTTTATTGATCTTCGCTATTGTCTCCTTCAATTCTTTTTCATTTATTTCTGATCTGATCTTTATGATTTCTTTCCTTCTGCTAGCTTTAGGGTTTTTTTGTTCTTCTTTCTCCAATTGCTTTAGGTGCAAGGTTAGGTTGTTTATTCGAGATGTTTCCTGTTTCTTGAGGTAGGCTTGTATTGCTATAAACTTCCCTCTTAGCACTGCTTTTGCTGCATCCCATAGGTTTTGGGTCGTCGTGTCTCCATTGTCATTTGTTTCTAGGTATTTTTTGATTTCCCCTTTGATTCCTTCAGTGATCACTTCGTTATTAAGTAGCGTATTGTGTAGCCTCCATGTGTTTGTATTTTTCATAGATCTTTTCCTGTAGTTGATATCTAGTCTCATAGCATTGTGGTCGGAAAAGATACTTAATATGATTTCAATTTTCTTAAATTTACCAAGGCTTGATTTGTGACCCAAGATATATCTATCCTGGAGAATGTTCCATGAGCACTTGAGAAAAATGTGTATTCTGTTGTTTTGGGGTGGAATGTCCTATAAATATCAATTAAGTCCATCTTGTTTAATGTCTCATTTAAAGCTTGTGTTTCCTTATTTATTTTCATTTTGGATGATCTGTCCATTGGTGAAAGTGGGGTGTTAAAGTCCCCTACTATGATTGTGTTACTGTCGATTTCCCCTTTTATGCCTGTTAGTATTTGCCTTATGTATTGAAGTGCTCCTATGTTGGGTGCATAAATATTTACAATTGTTATACCTTCTTCTTGGATCGATCCCTTGATCATTATATAGTGTCCTTCTTTGTCTCTTGTAATAGTCTTTATTTTAAAGTCTATTTTGTCTGATATGAGAATTGCTACTCCAGCTTTCTTTTGATTTCCATTTGCATGGAATATCTTTTTCCATCCCCTCACTTTCAGTCTGTATGTGTCCCTAGGTCTGAAGTGGGTCTCTTGTAGACAGCATATATATGGGTCTTGTTTTTGTATCCATTCAGCCAGTCTGTGTCTTTTGGTGGGAGCATTTAATCCATTTACATTTAAGGTAATTATTGATATGTATGTTCCTATTCCCATTTTCTTAAATGTTTTGGGTTTGTTATTGTAGGTGTTTTCCTTCTCTTGTGTTTCTTGCCTAGAGAAGTTCCTTTAGCATTTGTTGTAAAGCTGGTTTGGTGGTGCTGAACTCTCTCAGCTTTTGCTTGTCTGTAAAAATTTTAATTTCTCCATCAAATCTGAATGAGATCCTTCTTGGGTAGAGTAATCTTGGTTGTAGGTTTTTCTCCTTCATCACTTTAAGTATATCCTGCCACTCCCTTCTGGCTTGCAGAGTTTCTGCTGAAAGATCAGCTGTTAACCTTATGGGGATTCCCTTGGGTGTTATTTGTTGTTTTTCCCTTGCTGCTTTTAATATGTTTTCTTTATATTTAATTTTTGATAGTTTGATTAATATGTGTCTTGGCGTGTTTCTTCTTGGATTTATCCTGTATGGGACTCTCTGTGCTTCCAGGACTTGATTAACTATTTCCTTTCCCATATTAGGGAAGTTTTCAACTATAATCTCTTCAAATATTTTCTCAGTCCCTTTCTTTTTCTCTTCTTCTTCTGGGACCCCTATAATTCGAATGTTGGTGCGTTTAATGTTGTCCCAGAGGTCTCTGAGACTGTCCTCAGTTCTTTTCATTCTTTTTTCTTTATTCTGCTCTGCAGTAGTTATTTCCACTATTTTATCTTCCAGGTCACTTACCCGTTCTTCTGCCTCAGTTATTCTGCTATTGATCCCATCTAGAGTATTTTTAATTTCATTTATTGTGTTTTTCATCGTTGCTTGGTTCCTCTTTAGTTCTTCTACGTCCTTGTTAAATGTTTCTTGCATTTTGTCAATCTATTTCCAAGATTTTGGATCATCTTTACTATCATTATTCTGAATTCTTTCTCAGGTAGACTGCTTATTTCCACTTCATTTGTTACGTCTGGTGTGTTTTGACCCTGCTCCTTCATCTGCTGTGTGTTTTTCTGTCTTCTCATTTTGCTTATTTTACTGTGTTTGGGGTCTCCTTTTCACAGGCTGCAGGTTCGTAGTTCCCGTTGTTTTTGGTATCTGTCCCCAGTGGCTAAGGTTGGTTCAGTGGGTTGTGTAGGTTTCCTGGTGGAGGGAACTAGTGCCTGTGTTCTGGTGGATAAGGCTGGATCTTGTCTTTCTGGTGGGCACGTCCACGTCTGGTGGTGTGTTTTGGGGGTGTCTGTGGCCTTATTATGATTTTAGGCAGCCTCTCTGCTAATGGATGGGGCTGTGTTCCTGTTTTGCTAGTTGTTTGGCATAGGGTGTCCAGCACTGTAGCTTGCTGGTCATTGAGTGAAGCTGGGTCTTGATGTTGAGATGGAGATCTCTGAGAGATTTTCGCCATTTGGTATTATGTGGCGCTGGGAAGTCTCTTGTGGACCAGTGTCCTGAAGTTGGCTCTCCCACCTCAAAGGCACAGCCCTGGTGCCTGGCTGGAGCACCAAGAGCCTTTCATCCACATGGCTCAGAATAAAAGGGAGAAAAAAAAGAAAGAAAGAAAGAAAGAGGATAAAATAAAATAAAATAAAGCTATTATAATGAAAAATTTTTTTAAATTAAGAAAAATTTATTAATTTTTTAAAATAAATTTATCAATTTTTTATAATAAAAAATAAGAAAAAAATTATTAACAAAAAAATTTATTAAGAAAAAAATTTTAATTTTTTTAAATTAAAAATAAGAAAAAAGTTATTAAGAAAAAATTTTTTAATTTTTTAAAATAAAAAATAAGGAAAAATTATTAAGAAATAATTTATTAAGAAAAAAAAATTTTTTAAGTAAAAAAAAAAAAAAAAAGGACGGACCGAATCCTAGGACAAATGATGAAAGCAAAGCTATACAGACAAAATTTCACCCAGAAGCATACACATATACACTCACAAAAAAAGGAAAAGGGGAAAAATTAATATATCCTGCTGCCAAAATCCACCTCCTGA
The DNA here is from genome assembly GCF_028564815.1 of Eubalaena glacialis. NCBI lineage: Eukaryota > Metazoa > Chordata > Mammalia > Artiodactyla > Balaenidae > Eubalaena > Eubalaena glacialis. The sequence goes on along the minus strand of NC_083718.1, from coordinate 38,665,383 downwards.
ATTTTGGATGATTCGTTGTCTATTCAGCTATCAACAGATGCAGGTACATCAATTTGTTTGTGGAGCTTTAATCCGCTGCTTCTGAGGCTGCTGGGAGAAATTTCCCTTTCTCTTCTTTGTTGTACAGCTCCTGGGGTTCAGCTTTGTATTTGGACCCGCCTCTGTGTGTAGGTCGCCTGAGGGCGTCTGTTCTTCGCTCACACAGGACGGGGGTTAAAGGAGCAGCTGCTTTGGGGGCTCTGGCTCACTCAGGCGGAGGGGAGGGAGGGAGGGGTACGGATGCGGGGTGAGCCTGCGGCAGCAGAGGCCAGCGTGATGTTGCAGCAGCCTGAGGTGCACCGTGCGTTCTCCCGGGGAAGTTGTCCCCAGATCACGGGAGCCTGGGCGTGGCGGGCTGCACAGGCTCCTGGGAGGGGCGATGTGGATAGTGACCTGTGCTCACACACAAGTTTCTTGGTGGTGGCAGCAGCAGCCTTAGCGTCTCATGCCCATCTCTGGGGTCCGCGCTGATAGCCGCGGCTCGCGCCCATCTCTGGAGCTCGTTTAGGCGGCGCTCTGAATCCCCTCCCCTTGCGCACCGCGAAACAAAGAGGCAAGAAAAAGTCTCTTGCCTGTTCGGCAGCTCCAGACCTTTTCCCGGACTCCCTCCCGGCTAGCTGTGGTGCACTGACCCCTTCAGGCTGTGTTCACGCTGCCAACCCCAGTCCTCTCCCTGCTATCCGACCGAAGCCCAAGCCTCAGCTCCCAGCCCCCCCTGCCCAGGCGGGTGAGCAGACAAGCCTCTCGGGCTGATGAGTGCTGCTCGGCGCCGAGCCTCTGTGCGGGAATCTCTCCGCTTTGCCCTCCACACCCCTATTGCTGTGCTCTCCTCCGTGGCTCTGAAGCTTCCCCCCTCTGCCACCCGCAGTCTCCACCTGCGAAGGGGCTTCCTAGTGTGTGGAAACCTTTCCTCCTTCACAGCTCCCTCCCACTGGTGCAGGTCCCATCTCTATTCTTTTGTCTCTGTTATTTCTTTTTTCTTTTGCCCTACCCAAGTACGTGGGGAGTTTCTTGCCTTTTGGGAGGTCTGAGGTCTTCTGCCAGCGTTCAGTGGGTGTTCTGTAGGAGCAGTTCCACGTGTAGATGTATTTCTAATGTATCTGTGGGAAGGAAGGTGATCTCCGTGTCTTACTCTTCCGCCATCTTGCCCAGCGCCTAGCCAACATCTTTATTCTTAAATGGAGCATAAATAACATTTATTAGCTAAGATTATTTGCAATAAACAAGACTGTTTACTGTTTACCACCTAGCAGATGACTATTTGAAAGTCTCACTGAGTGTGCTAAAAGCTTATACTGAGCTCTCATTTTACCAGAGTGAATTTAAATTAACTTCAGCAGCCAGAATTAATGAAACTGTGTAAATGATGCAAAGATATTCCACAGGGTATTCTGTTTTAGTTAGAGATAGAAAATGTGAGTCATTAGAGGTTTTTAAAAATGTTGCATTCTATTACTTTCTCATATTTTAAATCTAGGAATATAGATGAAAACTAAAAATGTTAGCCACCTTAGTTCAGTTTTTAATGTATATCAGCTCTGAATTTATATTGAGTGAATAGTAAAGAGTCTGAATGAAGAACATAATCTGGAGGCATTCAGGTACAAGTCATAAATTTTATTAGAAGTTTAGTATCTGTTAATTAGCAGGCAGCTATATAACTTAAGTATAAAGCCACTACAATTCAAACATTGTAGCATTACTACATGAATGAACACATATACAAATTAAACAGAAAAGAATATCCACAAATAGTTCTAAGTATGTCTGGGAGGTTTGATTGTGATAAAGTCAAGTTATAATCTTTAAAATTGATGCCTAGAAAGCTACACACCCATTGAAAACTAAAGTCTGTACCTCACAGTACATACCAAAATAAATTACATCAGTTGCACCTGTAAGAAGCTTGCAAGTTGCCACTTTACCCTAACAAGATGCGTCTTTTACAAATGTTTTCTCCTGCTCTGTGGCTTGTCTTTTCATTATCTTCTTAGTGATTTTCACAGAGCAGAAATTTTCTATTTTAATGAAGTCTAGCTTATCAATTCTTTCTTTCATGGATTGTGCCTTTGGTGTTATATTTTAAAAGTCATTGCCATACCCAAGGTCATCTAGGTTTTCTCCTATGTTATCTTCTGGGAGTTTTACAGTTTTGTGTTTTACATTTAGGTCTGTGGTTCATTTTGACTTAATTTTTATGAAGGATATAAAGTCTGTGTCTAGATTTTTTTTTTTAACTATGGACATCCAGTTGTTTCAGCACTATTTGATGAAAAGACTATCTTTGCTCCATTGTATTGCCTTTGTTCTTTTGCCAAAGATCAGTTGACTGTATTTATGTGGGTCTATTTTGGGGCTCTTTATTCTGTTCCATTGATCTATTTGTTCTTTCACTAATACCACCCTGTCTTGATTACTGCAGCTTCATAATAAGTCCTCAAGCTGGGTAGTGTCATCCCTTCAACTTTGTCCTTCTTCAATGAGGTGGTAGCTATTCTGGGTCTCTTGCCTCTTCATATGGACTTTAGAATCAGTTTGCCAATAACCATAAAATAACTTGCTGAGATTTTGATTGGGATCGCACTGAATTTCTATAGATTAAGTCAGAAAGAACTGACATTTTGATAATACCGAGTCTTCCTATTCATGAACATGCAATATCTCTCCATTTATTTAGTTATTCTTTGACTTCATTCATCACGGTTTTTTAGTTTTCCTCCTATAGAGGTTGTACTTATTTTATTAGATTTATACTGAAGTATTACATTTTTGGCAATGCTAATGTAAATAGTGTGGGGTTTTTTAAACCTATTCCACTTGCTCATTATTGGTATATAGGAAAGCAATTGCCTTTTGTATATTAACCTTGGATCCTGCAACCTTGCTATAATCACTTGTTACAGGAGTTTTGTGTCAACTCTTTAAGATTTTCTACATAGATGATCATGTCACCTGTGAACAAAGACAGTTTTATGTCTTCCTTCTCAATCTGTACACGTTTTATTTCCTTTTCTTGCCTTATTGCATTAGCAAGGACTTGCAGCACAATACTGAAAAGTTATAATAAAGGAGGACATCCTTACCTTGTGCTTAATCTTAGTGGGAAAGCATTTTCTCTCCAGTAAGTATGATGTTAGCTGTTGGTTTTTTTGTAGATTGTATTTATCAAGTTAAGAAAGTCCCTCTGTATTCCTAGTTTACCGAGAGTTTTTCTCATGAGTAGCTGGATTTTGTCAAATGCTTCTTCTGCAAAACATATTTATATGTTTTTTTCCTTTTTTGTCTTGGATGGATTATATTAATTAATTTTCAAATGTTGAACCAGCCTTACATACCTGACACAAATCCCGTTTGGTCATGGTATATAATTGTTTTTATACTTTTTGGCTTCTATTTGCTAACATTTTGTTGAGAATCTCTGACACAATTTTTTATCACATTTCTACTATAAAAGGTTTGGCAGTCTAACGACTTTAAGCTATTAATTAGTCTTATCAAATTGTGCTTTTTATTCAAAGATACACCATAGCAGAACCCTGAAGGAATGGATGGTGAATGGTAAGGCCTGAATTTATGCTTCTTTTATTCTTTATACCCTGAACCCGTCTCTCAACAAGTGTTTATGGCTGATGTTTATTTTTTTGGAAATTAGACATAGCTCACTCCATTCATTCATTCAACAGATTCTACAGCAGAAGGGAGGCTTCTTAGGAGGTAGGGTGTATTAGTGGGGCTGCAGCTTATTACAGGGAATCCAAGCAAGGCCTCATAATGGAGACCATGATATTTGAGAAAAGACCTTAAAAAGTGAGTGGATGAGTACTGTAGATAGTAAAGAGAACAGCAATTCAGGTAAAGGGAACAGCAAGGGAAAATGTCTGCCTACTATACTTGTTGAACATCAAGGACTAAAGAGTATAAGGTGTTTGGAAAAGAGTGAGTAAGGAGTAGAGGTGGAGGAGATGAGATCAAATATATAAGGTGGAGGGTAATCATGTAGCAACTTTCCAGCATTTAAAGAACTTCAGCTTCAACTATGATGAAGGGGAAGACACTGAAGTCACATAATTCTTCCGACTTAGATTCTCAAAGGGTTCTCCGGCCACTGTGTTAAGGACAGATTTCAGAGGGATAATAATTAAGATGACAGACAAGGAAATCTTAATCCTGAGTGGTAATAGTGGAAAAATCGAGAAATTGTCAAATTCTGCTTCTATCTCAAAGATAGGGCTGACACATTTTGCTTCTGTATTGGGTGTGAAAGGAGAGAGAAAGAAAAAATTCAAAGATGAATCACATTTTGTAACTGAGCACCGGGAAGAATGGAGCTGCCCTTTTCTGTTTTGGAAAGGCTACAGGAAAAGCATGAGTGACTATGTGTGTATTTGATTGCAAGGTATATTAAGTTTGGGATGTCTGTTAAATGACAAAACAGAGATATTCTTTTAGTAAGCAGTCTTGTTAGGTGGACCCAGTCCATAAAGGACAACCATCAACCTACCTAATCTGCTCAATTTGAAGACCCATAAAGGACTTTGGGGCATTAGTGTGAAGAGGGCTTCCTTTTGCGTTTCTGTGTATGTGTGTTATTTGCTTTGACACTGTGGTTAGGCTAAAGTAGCACTATTCTGGGTTTTCATCTTTGGCAACTTTTTTCTCACCAAGAAGCTTTTTTATTGGGTTGACGCCAAATGAGTATTTGCCTGATTCTTCATGTCCTGATTCTTTAACTATTTTCGTAGTTTGGACAGCCACAAATTTGGTTAGTATTTGTTAATTTCACCCTTCAACGTGGACACACTTGAAGCGAAGTGAACTCCCACCACATTGATGGTAGACTCCATCTGAGCATGCTCAAAAGAGCACAGAAGGTTGTCCACGGGGAGGGTACTATCAGAGGCTGATTGACAGTATCTGTGTTGTAGACCAACTTAAGGGCAAACACATACGGTTCTTACGCTTTCCTGCTCCTGATAATAGGCAATGGCAGGCTCTGGATCACAATGTTTGAACCCAGCAGGAATAGTTTTGCACTCTATGTGGCATGACTATGATAAGGGGCCTATATCTTATCTAGCATGTATCTTCTTTTTTATGCTACACAAATACAAGGCTGAATAAGTAATAGAGGGATATTGTTTTACTAATAACTGCCAGCATTTAGTAACGACAAGCCAAACATTAAGCCTTTAGGAAATCTGTGAACTCCTTCATTTCTTACAATAACTCTGTCAGATTGGTACCAGTATTTATCCCCATTGATGAAGAAACTCAGTTTCAGAGGAAGACACTGAGGCACAGAGAGGTTAAATGTAACTTGTCCATAATCGCCTTAGCTGCTATGCTAGTCTGTTTCATCAACCACTAGCACCACTATCACATTTCTTTAATTGGACTTTAGATTCAGATAAACAATTTTTCCTGGTTGCAAGGAAATCATTTAACAAGCCCAGATTGCAATGCTTGAAATGCAAGTCTGAGCCCAAATCTGAGAACCCTAAACCATGTGATCAATAAAAATACTGAGTATCAATTCTGAGCCTTCTAATATGACTTCGCATTTAAAATAACAGGTCCTATTAGGAATAAGTGTACAAATGGCATTCTAAGAGGGAATATATCCAACAGGTGTTTTAAATTCCTTTAGTGGCAATGAAAAAGTATGAAGGCATTTCCTGCAATACTAAATGAGCTGATTTGCTTTTGGTGGGTAAACACTGAACTTTGTTTACAAAACTTAACCTGAAAGTATTTTCTAAGTATCTTGCTATTACTCTACTCAAAGTTAGCCTTGTTATCTCCTTTAACAAACAAGAATGCTAAGACACAGTCTCAGTTAGTATAGTATGGATAAATCATTTGCAGTCTTGGGGAAACTTGTACCTTAATGAGTGTCTTCAATTTGGGGAAGACAGGAAATCACAATTGCCATTCTCTATGCATATTATTGCCATATAAATTAATTCCAACAAAAGAAAGCTGTAGTTAGGTAGATCCTTTCATAAAGTGATGCAGTCACTCAGGAATACTTTATGACCTAAAACGATTGGCCAGTCGGTAACCAATGAATTATCCTAATGCTGATTCATCTGAGAGGTCCTTTAGTCCCATGACCCTTGTCATGGCGGTGTTTGTTCCAGTGCAGCTCAGGTTTACAAACTGGGGTCCCCTTGCATTGCCCAGAAGACCAGGGAGAAAACTCGTCCTGAGGATTCTTCTATGCTGTGGCTATCTGGCTCCCCGATGGAGGAAACACATTGCTGCCTGGCCTTCTGCATACCAACAGTAGAGCCCAAAGACCATCATGAGGCATGAGGTTGCTCAGAAGGCACAGATGACACTTTGGGTACACAGTGATTTTCCTCGGAAAATGGTGCAGACGTGAGCGTCCTCAGATATGTGAAAGGCACACCAGCATTACAGCACTTCAGTGGTGAAAGCCTCGGGTCTACTTGTGACCACCAACTTTGCTGATGGAAACACTGCCCCTTACTTTGAGTATGCCGCTCAGTCGACATTCGCCTTAGCTGAAGCAGTCTGCTGCATGAGCTCCTGGCAAGGAACGGCAGGCGCACTGTTTCTTTCGAGAAAACTCACTCTTCCTCCCGGGCAATTCCTGCAGGGTGTCCAACATGGGCGCCACCCCGTGCCTTTCGTTCAGTTTTCTCGCCCCAAGCCTCCTGCTTCCAAAGGGGCAAAGAATGCTTTAGCCCTCAGGATCCAGTTTCTACGTGCAAACCCAGCCTGTGGAGCAGCACCTTCTGCCCAGCTACGAGAGAGCCATGCGACACACTAGGCGCTCCTGTGAGGACCCTTTTGTAAGCAGAGGTTCTGCGCGAGGTGACGTGCCTAGTCACCACAGTGCTTCAGTCAGGCGATGTCGACTTTGGAACTTTCAATCGCCCAGCAGTGCTTCGGGAGAGGGGTCCATCATATCAGACTGGTTGTAAAGTCACATTTCTGCTTGAGGTGAAGGGTCGTCAGCTTTGAGTTCATACAATCAATGTTACTCTCCGGATATGATTCAGGGCAGCTAATATCTAAGCCGGGAGTGTGACATGCATTGCTCATGACACCGGCCCCCACTCTGTTACCAAGACTGGTTTCCAGAGGTGGAGGTCTGGCTCTCCGCCGGAGCAGGCCGTGTGTTGCCCTGCCCTCTGCATGCACAGAGTGGAGGCCAACGACCCATGTGGCTGGAGCTCACTCAGAAGCCGCAGTTGACACTTTGGGTACACCGTGTTCTTCCATGACCTGGGTCCAGGCGCGAGAGACCCTGCAGTCCTGAGAGGCCTACCAGTGTTAAAGCAGTACCTTCACTAAGGCTTCTCAGACAGAGCTGCACTCCCAACACTTTTCACGGCTCTCGAGGACTTTCCTTTGGCAGCATGCGGGCAGGTTTCCGAACCACTAGCCAAGAAGGCTTTGGGATGAGCTCCTAGCGAGGAACTGCACACACCCCCTCGTTCTTGCGAGAAAACTCACTCTTCCTCACTTTGCCTCCCCGGGAACTCCTACGGTGATTACAAGACGGGCAACAGGACCCTTTTTCAGGCAGCTCTGAGCACCCAGCTCTCCGGGTTGCCAACGGGACAGATTTCGCTTTTCTCGTCCGGCCTCCTTTTCACGGTTGCCACACAGCTCATGTAGTTGACGTTCCGGGAACCAAAGGAGGCCCGTGTCACATACTGTACTTCTTCGCTGAAAGCGCTTTGGAAAGCCAGTGTTCCTCCTGAAGTAAATTGCGCGAGCCAGTGAACGCCTTCGTTTCGCCTAGGTCATGGTACATCTCCCGAAGGCCTAGCCACCTTCAGAGGACGACTGCCTATTTCTCCCTCTAGAGGTAAAGTCCTGGTGCTGCTTCAGGGAGCAAGAGGTCAGGTATGAAGTCCGAGAACTCACCGTGTAAGCACGGTGGTTTTCCAAAAGCAGCTCAGGGTTACAAAATGAGGCCCCCTTGCATTGCCCAGAAGCCCCGGTATCAACGTGTTCTTCAGGCTTCCTCTAAGCTCTCCAAATCTAGCTCTCCCATGGAGGAAAAACGTTGTTGCCCAGCCTCCTGCATACAAAACAGTAGAGTCCAAAGACCCATGTGGCTGGATGGTGCTCAGCAGGCACAGATGCCACTTTTGGTACACAGGGACCTTCCTTGGAATACGGTGCAGACGCTCGCATCCTCAGACTTTGAAAGGCACACCCGCATTTACAGCACTTTAGTGGGGAAGGCCTCTTTGAAACTGCTGACTGCGACTCTGCTGGTGGAAACACTGCACCTTACTTTGACTCTGGCGCTCGGCTGACATTCGCCATAGATAAAGTCCTGTGCTGGATGTGCTCCTAGCAAGGCATTGCAAGCACTCTGTTTCTTTGGGCAAAGTCTCCGTTCCTCCCCGGGTATTCCTGCAGGGTTGAGAAAGTTGGCGACCACAGTGCTTTTCATGAAGCACTGATCATCCAAAACACGGACTTTCCTTGCAACACGCGGGCAAGTTTCCTTATGACTAGCCAAGAAGGCTTTGGGATGAGAACCTAGCAAGGAACGGCACGCACTCCGGTTCTTCCAAGAAAATTCACTCGGCCTCAGGTTACCTCTCAGGGTAATCCTGGGGTGAATAGAAGACCGGCAACAGGACTGTTTCTCAGGCAGCTCTGAGGACACATCTCTCTGCTTTGTCACTGGGGCAAATTGTGCTGTTCCCGTCCCTCTCCACTTTCACGGTTGGCACCTAGCTCATGTACCTGAAGTCCACAAGCAGGTGAAAGAGACATGCCACACACATGTGCCCTTCCATGAAAACACTTTGGCAAGCAGGAGTCCTCCTGAGGTGAATGGTGTGAGCCAGTGAATGATCTAGTTTCACCTACATCACCGTGGATCTTGCAAAGGCCTGACAGTCTTCAAAGGCTGAGAGCACATGTCTCCAGCTGGATCTGAAGTCGACGTGATGCATGCGAGGGGAAGACGTCAGCTATGAATTCTGAGAACACTTGCCATGGCGGTGTTTGTTCCAGTGCAGCTCAGGTTTACAAACTGGGGTCCCCTTGCATTGCCCAGAAGACCAGGGAGAAAACTCGTCCTGAGGATTCTTCCATGCTGTGGCTATCTGGCTCCCCGATGGAGGAAACACATTGCTGCCTGGCCTTCTGCATACCAACAGTAGAGCCCAAAGACCATCATGAGGCATGAGGTTGCTCAGAAGGCACAGATGACACTTTGGGTACACAGTGATTTTCCTCGGAAACTGGTGCAGACGTGAGCGTCCTCAGATATGTGAAAGGCACACCAGCATTACAGCACTTCAGTGGTGAAAGCCTCGGGTCTACTTGTGACCACCAACTTTGCTGATGGAAACACTGCCCCTTACTTTGAGTGTGCCGCTCAGTCGACATTCGCCTTAGCTGAAGCAGTCTGCTGCACGAGCTCCTGGCAAGGAACGGCAGGCGCACTGTTTCTTTCGAGAAAACTCACTCGTCCTCCCGGGCAATTCCTGCAGGGTGTCCAACATGGGCGCCACCCCGTGCCTTTCGTTCAGTTTTCTCGCCCCAAGCCTCCTGCTTCCAAAGGGGCAAAGAATGCTTTAGCCCTCAGGATCCAGTTTCTACGTGCAAACCCAGCCTGTGGAGCAGCACCTTCTGCCCAGCTACGAGAGAGCCATGCGACACACTAGGCGCTCCTGTGAGGACCCTTTTGTAAGCAGAGGTTCTGCGCGAGGTGACGTGCCTAGTCACCACAGTGCTTCAGTCAGGCGATGTCGACTTTGGAACTTTCAATCGCCCAGCAGTGCTTCGGGAGAGGGGTCCATCATATCAGACTGGTTGTAAAGTCACATTTCTGCTTGAGGTGAAGGGTCGTCAGCTTTGAGTTCATACAATCAATGTTACTCTCCGGATATGATTCCGGGCAGCTAATATCTAAGCCGGGAGTGTGACATGCATTGCTCATGACACCGGCCCCCACTCTGTTACCAAGACTGGTTTCCAGAGGTGGAGGTCTGGCTCTCCGCCGGAGCAGGCCGTGTGTTGCCCTGCCCTCTGCATGCACAGAGTGGAGGCCAACGACCCATGTGGCTGGAGCTCACTCAGAAGCCGCAGTTGACACTTTGGGTACACCGTGTTCTTCCATGACCTGGGTCCAGGCGCGAGAGACCCTGCAGTCCTGAGAGGCCTACCAGTGTTAAAGCAGTACCTTCACTAAGGCTTCTCAGACAGAGCTGCACTCCCAACACTTTTCACGGCTCTCGAGGACTTTCCTTTGGCAGCATGCGGGCAGGTTTCCGAACCACTAGCCAAGAAGGCTTTGGGATGAGCTCCTAGCGAGGAACTGCACACACCCCCTCGTTCTTGCGAGAAAACTCACTCTTCCTCACTTTGCCTCCCCGGGAACTCCTACGGTGATTACAAGACGGGCAACAGGACCCTTTTTCAGGCAGCTCTGAGCACCCAGCTCTCCGGGTTGCCAACGGGACAGATTTCGCTTTTCTCGTCCGGCCTCCTTTTCACGGTTGCCACACAGCTCATGTAGTTGACGTTCCGGGAACCAAAGGAGGCCCGTGTCACATACTGTACTTCTTCGCTGAAAGCGCTTTGGAAAGCCAGTGTTCCTCCTGAAGTAAATTGCGCGAGCCAGTGAACGCCTTCGTTTCGCCTAGGTCATGGTACATCTCCCGAAGGCCTAGCCACCTTCAGAGGACGACTGCCTATTTCTCCCTCTAGAGGTAAAGTCCTGGTGCTGCTTCAGGGAGCAAGAGGTCAGGTATGAAGTCCGAGAACTCACCGTGTAAGCACGGTGGTTTTCCAAAAGCAGCTCAGGGTTACAAAATGAGGCCCCCTTGCATTGCCCAGAAGCCCCGGTATCAACGTGTTCTTCAGGCTTCCTCTAAGCTCTCCAAATCTAGCTCTCCCATGGAGGAAAAACGTTGTTGCCCAGCCTCCTGCATACAAAACAGTAGAGTCCAAAGACCCATGTGGCTGGATGGTGCTCAGCAGGCACAGATGCCACTTTTGGTACACAGGGACCTTCCTTGGAATACGGTGCAGACGCTCGCATCCTCAGACTTTGAAAGGCACACCCGCATTTACAGCACTTTAGTGGGGAAGGCCTCTTTGAAACTGCTGACTGCGACTCTGCTGGTGGAAACACTGCACCTTACTTTGACTCTGGCGCTCGGCTGACATTCGCCATAGATAAAGTCCTGTGCTGGATGTGCTCCTAGCAAGGCATTGCAAGCACTCTGTTTCTTTGGGCAAAGTCTCCGTTCCTCCCCGGGCATTCCTGCAGGGTTGAGAAAGTTGGCGACCACAGTGCTTTTCATGAAGCACTGATCATCCAAAACACGGACTTTCCTTGCAACACGCGGGCAAGTTTCCTTATGACTAGCCAAGAAGGCTTTGGGATGAGAACCTAGCAAGGAACGGCACGCACTCCGGTTCTTCCAAGAAAATTCACTCGGCCTCAGGTTACCTCTCAGGGTAATCCTGGGGTGAATAGAAGACCGGCAACAGGACTGTTTCTCAGGCAGCTCTGAGGACACATCTCTCTGCTTTGTCACTGGGGCAAATTGTGCTGTTCCCGTCCCTCTCCACTTTCACGGTTGGCACCTAGCTCATGTACCTGAAGCAAGCAGGTGAAAGAGACATGCCACACACATGTGCCCTTCCATGAAAACACCTTGGCAAGCAGGAGTCCTCCTGAGGTGAATGGTGTGAGCCAGTGAATGATCTAGTTTCACCTACATCACCGTGGATCTTGCAAAGGCCTGACAGTCTTCAAAGGCTGAGAGCACATGTCTCCAGCTGGATCTGAAGTCGACGTGATGCATGCGAGGGGAAGACGTCAGCTATGAATTCTGAGAACACTTGCCATGGCGGTGTTTGTTCCAGTGCAGCTCAGGTTTACAAACTGGGGTCCCCTTGCATTGCCCAGAAGACCAGGGAGAAAACTCGTCCTGAGGATTCTTCCATGCTGTGGCTATCTGGCTCCCCGATGGAGGAAACACATTGCTGCCTGGCCTTCTGCATACCAACAGTAGAGCCCAAAGACCATCATGAGGCATGAGGTTGCTCAGAAGGCACAGATGACACTTTGGGTACACAGTGATTTTCCTCGGAAACTGGTGCAGACGTGAGCGTCCTCAGATATGTGAAAGGCACACCAGCATTACAGCACTTCAGTGGTGAAAGCCTCGGGTCTACTTGTGACCACCAACTTTGCTGATGGAAACACTGCCCCTTACTTTGAGTGTGCCGCTCAGTCGACATTCGCCTTAGCTGAAGCAGTCTGCTGCACGAGCTCCTGGCAAGGAACGGCAGGCGCACTGTTTCTTTCGAGAAAACTCACTCGTCCTCCCGGGCAATTCCTGCAGGGTGTCCAACATGGGGCGCCACCCCGTGCCTTTCGTTCAGTTTTTCCCTCGCCCCAAGCCTCCTGCTTCCAAAGGGGCAAAGAATGCTTTAGCCCTCAGGATCCAGTTTCTACGTGCAAACCCAGCCTGTGGAGCAGCACCTTCTGCCCAGCTACGAGAGAGCCATGCGACACACTAGGCGCTCCTGTGAGGACCCTTTTGTAAGCAGAGGTTCTGCGCGAGGTGACGTGCCTAGTCACCACAGTGCTTCAGTCAGGCGATGTCGACTTTGGAACTTTCAATCGCCCAGCAGTGCTTCGGGAGAGGGGTCCATCATATCAGACTGGTTGTAAAGTCACATTTCTGCTTGAGGTGAAGGGTCGTCAGCTTTGAGTTCATACAATCAATGTTACTCTCCGGATATGATTCCGGGCAGCTAATATCTAAGCCGGGAGTGTGACATGCATTGCTCATGACACCGGCCCCCACTCTGTTACCAAGACTGGTTTCCAGAGGTGGAGGTCTGGCTCTCCGCCGGAGCAGGCCGTGTGTTGCCCTGCCCTCTGCATGCACAGAGTGGAGGCCAACGACCCATGTGGCTGGAGCTCACTCAGAAGCCGCAGTTGACACTTTGGGTACACCGTGTTCTTCCATGACCTGGGTCCAGGCGCGAGAGACCCTGCAGTCCTGAGAGGCCTACCAGTGTTAAAGCAGTACCTTCACTAAGGCTTCTCAGACAGAGCTGCACTCCCAACACTTTTCACGGCTCTCGAGGACTTTCCTTTGGCAGCATGCGGGCAGGTTTCCGAACCACTAGCCAAGAAGGCTTTGGGATGAGCTCCTAGCGAGGAACTGCACACACCCCCTCGTTCTTGCGAGAAAACTCACTCTTCCTCACTTTGCCTCCCCGGGAACTCCTACGGTGATTACAAGACGGGCAACAGGACCCTTTTTCAGGCAGCTCTGAGCACCCAGCTCTCCGGGTTGCCAACGGGACAGATTTCGCTTTTCTCGTCCGGCCTCCTTTTCACGGTTGCCACACAGCTCATGTAGTTGACGTTCCGGGAACCAAAGGAGGCCCGTGTCACATACTGTACTTCTTCGCTGAAAGCGCTTTGGAAAGCCAGTGTTCCTCCTGAAGTAAATTGCGCGAGCCAGTGAACGCCTTCGTTTCGCCTAGGTCATGGTACATCTCCCGAAGGCCTAGCCACCTTCAGAGGACGACTGCCTATTTCTCCCTCTAGAGGTAAAGTCCTGGTGCTGCTTCAGGGAGCAAGAGGTCAGGTATGAAGTCCGAGAACTCACCGTGTAAGCACGGTGGTTTTCCAAAAGCAGCTCAGGGTTACAAAATGAGGCCCCCTTGCATTGCCCAGAAGCCCCGGTATCAACGTGTTCTTCAGGCTTCCTCTAAGCTCTCCAAATCTAGCTCTCCCATGGAGGAAAAACGTTGTTGCCCAGCCTCCTGCATACAAAACAGTAGAGTCCAAAGACCCATGTGGCTGGATGGTGCTCAGCAGGCACAGATGCCACTTTTGGTACACAGGGACCTTCCTTGGAATACGGTGCAGACGCTCGCATCCTCAGACTTTGAAAGGCACACCCGCATTTACAGCACTTTAGTGGGGAAGGCCTCTTTGAAACTGCTGACTGCGACTCTGCTGGTGGAAACACTGCACCTTACTTTGACTCTGGCGCTCGGCTGACATTCGCCATAGATAAAGTCCTGTGCTGGATGTGCTCCTAGCAAGGCATTGCAAGCACTCTGTTTCTTTGGGCAAAGTCTCCGTTCCTCCCCGGGCATTCCTGCAGGGTTGAGAAAGTTGGCGACCACAGTGCTTTTCATGAAGCACTGATCATCCAAAACACGGACTTTCCTTGCAACACGCGGGCAAGTTTCCTTATGACTAGCCAAGAAGGCTTTGGGATGAGAACCTAGCAAGGAACGGCACGCACTCCGGTTCTTCCAAGAAAATTCACTCGGCCTCAGGTTACCTCTCAGGGTAATCCTGGGGTGAATAGAAGACCGGCAACAGGACTGTTTCTCAGGCAGCTCTGAGGACACATCTCTCTGCTTTGTCACTGGGGCAAATTGTGCTGTTCCCGTCCCTCTCCACTTTCACGGTTGGCACCTAGCTCATGTACCTGAAGTCCACAAGCAGGTGAAAGAGACATGCCACACACATGTGCCCTTCCATGAAAACACCTTGGCAAGCAGGAGTCCTCCTGAGGTGAATGGTGTGAGCCAGTGAATGATCTAGTTTCACCTACATCACCGTGGATCTTGCAAAGGCCTGACAGTCTTCAAAGGCTGAGAGCACATGTCTCCAGCTGGATCTGAAGTCGACGTGATGCATGCGAGGGGAAGACGTCAGCTATGAATTCTGAGAACACTTGCCATGGCGGTGTTTGTTCCAGTGCAGCTCAGGTTTACAAACTGGGGTCCCCTTGCATTGCCCAGAAGACCAGGGAGAAAACTCGTCCTGAGGATTCTTCCATGCTGTGGCTATCTGGCTCCCCGATGGAGGAAACACATTGCTGCCTGGCCTTCTGCATACCAACAGTAGAGCCCAAAGACCATCATGAGGCATGAGGTTGCTCAGAAGGCACAGATGACACTTTGGGTACACAGTGATTTTCCTCGGAAACTGGTGCAGACGTGAGCGTCCTCAGATATGTGAAAGGCACACCAGCATTACAGCACTTCAGTGGTGAAAGCCTCGGGTCTACTTGTGACCACCAACTTTGCTGATGGAAACACTGCCCCTTACTTTGAGTGTGCCGCTCAGTCGACATTCGCCTTAGCTGAAGCAGTCTGCTGCACGAGCTCCTGGCAAGGAACGGCAGGCGCACTGTTTCTTTCGAGAAAACTCACTCGTCCTCCCGGGCAATTCCTGCAGGGTGTCCAACATGGGCGCCACCCCGTGCCTTTCGTTCAGTTTTCTCGCCCCAAGCCTCCTGCTTCCAAAGGGGCAAAGAATGCTTTAGCCCTCAGGATCCAGTTTCTACGTGCAAACCCAGCCTGTGGAGCAGCACCTTCTGCCCAGCTACGAGAGAGCCATGCGACACACTAGGCGCTCCTGTGAGGACCCTTTTGTAAGCAGAGGTTCTGCGCGAGGTGACGTGCCTAGTCACCACAGTGCTTCAGTCAGGCGATGTCGACTTTGGAACTTTCAATCGCCCAGCAGTGCTTCGGGAGAGGGGTCCATCATATCAGACTGGTTGTAAAGTCACATTTCTGCTTGAGGTGAAGGGTCGTCAGCTTTGAGTTCATACAATCAATGTTACTCTCCGGATATGATTCCGGGCAGCTAATATCTAAGCCGGGAGTGTGACATGCATTGCTCATGACACCGGCCCCCACTCTGTTACCAAGACTGGTTTCCAGAGGTGGAGGTCTGGCTCTCCGCCGGAGCAGGCCGTGTGTTGCCCTGCCCTCTGCATGCACAGAGTGGAGGCCAACGACCCATGTGGCTGGAGCTCACTCAGAAGCCGCAGTTGACACTTTGGGTACACCGTGTTCTTCCATGACCTGGGTCCAGGCGCGAGAGACCCTGCAGTCCTGAGAGGCCTACCAGTGTTAAAGCAGTACCTTCACTAAGGCTTCTCAGACAGAGCTGCACTCCCAACACTTTTCACGGCTCTCGAGGACTTTCCTTTGGCAGCATGCGGGCAGGTTTCCGAACCACTAGCCAAGAAGGCTTTGGGATGAGCTCCTAGCGAGGAACTGCACACACCCCCTCGTTCTTGCGAGAAAACTCACTCTTCCTCACTTTGCCTCCCCGGGAACTCCTACGGTGATTACAAGACGGGCAACAGGACCCTTTTTCAGGCAGCTCTGAGCACCCAGCTCTCCGGGTTGCCAACGGGACAGATTTCGCTTTTCTCGTCCGGCCTCCTTTTCACGGTTGCCACACAGCTCATGTAGTTGACGTTCCGGGAACCAAAGGAGGCCCGTGTCACATACTGTACTTCTTCGCTGAAAGCGCTTTGGAAAGCCAGTGTTCCTCCTGAAGTAAATTGCGCGAGCCAGTGAACGCCTTCGTTTCGCCTAGGTCATGGTACATCTCCCGAAGGCCTAGCCACCTTCAGAGGACGACTGCCTATTTCTCCCTCTAGAGGTAAAGTCCTGGTGCTGCTTCAGGGAGCAAGAGGTCAGGTATGAAGTCCGAGAACTCACCGTGTAAGCACGGTGGTTTTCCAAAAGCAGCTCAGGGTTACAAAATGAGGCCCCCTTGCATTGCCCAGAAGCCCCGGTATCAACGTGTTCTTCAGGCTTCCTCTAAGCTCTCCAAATCTAGCTCTCCCATGGAGGAAAAACGTTGTTGCCCAGCCTCCTGCATACAAAACAGTAGAGTCCAAAGACCCATGTGGCTGGATGGTGCTCAGCAGGCACAGATGCCACTTTTGGTACACAGGGACCTTCCTTGGAATACGGTGCAGACGCTCGCATCCTCAGACTTTGAAAGGCACACCCGCATTTACAGCACTTTAGTGGGGAAGGCCTCTTTGAAACTGCTGACTGCGACTCTGCTGGTGGAAACACTGCACCTTACTTTGACTCTGGCGCTCGGCTGACATTCGCCATAGATAAAGTCCTGTGCTGGATGTGCTCCTAGCAAGGCATTGCAAGCACTCTGTTTCTTTGGGCAAAGTCTCCGTTCCTCCCCGGGCATTCCTGCAGGGTTGAGAAAGTTGGCGACCACAGTGCTTTTCATGAAGCACTGATCATCCAAAACACGGACTTTCCTTGCAACACGCGGGCAAGTTTCCTTATGACTAGCCAAGAAGGCTTTGGGATGAGAACCTAGCAAGGAACGGCACGCACTCCGGTTCTTCCAAGAAAATTCACTCGGCCTCAGGTTACCTCTCAGGGTAATCCTGGGGTGAATAGAAGACCGGCAACAGGACTGTTTCTCAGGCAGCTCTGAGGACACATCTCTCTGCTTTGTCACTGGGGCAAATTGTGCTGTTCCCGTCCCTCTCCACTTTCACGGTTGGCACCTAGCTCATGTACCTGAAGTCCACAAGCAGGTGAAAGAGACATGCCACACACATGTGCCCTTCCATGAAAACACCTTGGCAAGCAGGAGTCCTCCTGAGGTGAATGGTGTGAGCCAGTGAATGATCTAGTTTCACCTACATCACCGTGGATCTTGCAAAGGCCTGACAGTCTTCAAAGGCTGAGAGCACATGTCTCCAGCTGGATCTGAAGTCGACGTGATGCATGCGAGGGGAAGACGTCAGCTATGAATTCTGAGAACACTTGCCATGGCGGTGTTTGTTCCAGTGCAGCTCAGGTTTACAAACTGGGGTCCCCTTGCATTGCCCAGAAGACCAGGGAGAAAACTCGTCCTGAGGATTCTTCCATGCTGTGGCTATCTGGCTCCCCGATGGAGGAAACACATTGCTGCCTGGCCTTCTGCATACCAACAGTAGAGCCCAAAGACCATCATGAGGCATGAGGTTGCTCAGAAGGCACAGATGACACTTTGGGTACACAGTGATTTTCCTCGGAAACTGGTGCAGACGTGAGCGTCCTCAGATATGTGAAAGGCACACCAGCATTACAGCACTTCAGTGGTGAAAGCCTCGGGTCTACTTGTGACCACCAACTTTGCTGATGGAAACACTGCCCCTTACTTTGAGTGTGCCGCTCAGTCGACATTCGCCTTAGCTGAAGCAGTCTGCTGCACGAGCTCCTGGCAAGGAACGGCAGGCGCACTGTTTCTTTCGAGAAAACTCACTCGTCCTCCCGGGCAATTCCTGCAGGGTGTCCAACATGGGCGCCACCCCGTGCCTTTCGTTCAGTTTTCTCGCCCCAAGCCTCCTGCTTCCAAAGGGGCAAAGAATGCTTTAGCCCTCAGGATCCAGTTTCTACGTGCAAACCCAGCCTGTGGAGCAGCACCTTCTGCCCAGCTACGAGAGAGCCATGCGACACACTAGGCGCTCCTGTGAGGACCCTTTTGTAAGCAGAGGTTCTGCGCGAGGTGACGTGCCTAGTCACCACAGTGCTTCAGTCAGGCGATGTCGACTTTGGAACTTTCAATCGCCCAGCAGTGCTTCGGGAGAGGGGTCCATCATATCAGACTGGTTGTAAAGTCACATTTCTGCTTGAGGTGAAGGGTCGTCAGCTTTGAGTTCATACAATCAATGTTACTCTCCGGATATGATTCCGGGCAGCTAATATCTAAGCCGGGAGTGTGACATGCATTGCTCATGACACCGGCCCCCACTCTGTTACCAAGACTGGTTTCCAGAGGTGGAGGTCTGGCTCTCCGCCGGAGCAGGCCGTGTGTTGCCCTGCCCTCTGCATGCACAGAGTGGAGGCCAACGACCCATGTGGCTGGAGCTCACTCAGAAGCCGCAGTTGACACTTTGGGTACACCGTGTTCTTCCATGACCTGGGTCCAGGCGCGAGAGACCCTGCAGTCCTGAGAGGCCTACCAGTGTTAAAGCAGTACCTTCACTAAGGCTTCTCAGACAGAGCTGCACTCCCAACACTTTTCACGGCTCTCGAGGACTTTCCTTTGGCAGCATGCGGGCAGGTTTCCGAACCACTAGCCAAGAAGGCTTTGGGATGAGCTCCTAGCGAGGAACTGCACACACCCCCTCGTTCTTGCGAGAAAACTCACTCTTCCTCACTTTGCCTCCCCGGGAACTCCTACGGTGATTACAAGACGGGCAACAGGACCCTTTTTCAGGCAGCTCTGAGCACCCAGCTCTCCGGGTTGCCAACGGGACAGATTTCGCTTTTCTCGTCCGGCCTCCTTTTCACGGTTGCCACACAGCTCATGTAGTTGACGTTCCGGGAACCAAAGGAGGCCCGTGTCACATACTGTACTTCTTCGCTGAAAGCGCTTTGGAAAGCCAGTGTTCCTCCTGAAGTAAATTGCGCGAGCCAGTGAACGCCTTCGTTTCGCCTAGGTCATGGTACATCTCCCGAAGGCCTAGCCACCTTCAGAGGACGACTGCCTATTTCTCCCTCTAGAGGTAAAGTCCTGGTGCTGCTTCAGGGAGCAAGAGGTCAGGTATGAAGTCCGAGAACTCACCGTGTAAGCACGGTGGTTTTCCAAAAGCAGCTCAGGGTTACAAAATGAGGCCCCCTTGCATTGCCCAGAAGCCCCGGTATCAACGTGTTCTTCAGGCTTCCTCTAAGCTCTCCAAATCTAGCTCTCCCATGGAGGAAAAACGTTGTTGCCCAGCCTCCTGCATACAAAACAGTAGAGTCCAAAGACCCATGTGGCTGGATGGTGCTCAGCAGGCACAGATGCCACTTTTGGTACACAGGGACCTTCCTTGGAATACGGTGCAGACGCTCGCATCCTCAGACTTTGAAAGGCACACCCGCATTTACAGCACTTTAGTGGGGAAGGCCTCTTTGAAACTGCTGACTGCGACTCTGCTGGTGGAAACACTGCACCTTACTTTGACTCTGGCGCTCGGCTGACATTCGCCATAGATAAAGTCCTGTGCTGGATGTGCTCCTAGCAAGGCATTGCAAGCACTCTGTTTCTTTGGGCAAAGTCTCCGTTCCTCCCCGGGCATTCCTGCAGGGTTGAGAAAGTTGGCGACCACAGTGCTTTTCATGAAGCACTGATCATCCAAAACACGGACTTTCCTTGCAACACGCGGGCAAGTTTCCTTATGACTAGCCAAGAAGGCTTTGGGATGAGAACCTAGCAAGGAACGGCACGCACTCCGGTTCTTCCAAGAAAATTCACTCGGCCTCAGGTTACCTCTCAGGGTAATCCTGGGGTGAATAGAAGACCGGCAACAGGACTGTTTCTCAGGCAGCTCTGAGGACACATCTCTCTGCTTTGTCACTGGGGCAAATTGTGCTGTTCCCGTCCCTCTCCACTTTCACGGTTGGCACCTAGCTCATGTACCTGAAGTCCACAAGCAGGTGAAAGAGACATGCCACACACATGTGCCCTTCCATGAAAACACCTTGGCAAGCAGGAGTCCTCCTGAGGTGAATGGTGTGAGCCAGTGAATGATCTAGTTTCACCTACATCACCGTGGATCTTGCAAAGGCCTGACAGTCTTCAAAGGCTGAGAGCACATGTCTCCAGCTGGATCTGAAGTCGACGTGATGCATGCGAGGGGAAGACGTCAGCTATGAATTCTGAGAACACTTGCCATGGCGGTGTTTGTTCCAGTGCAGCTCAGGTTTACAAACTGGGGTCCCCTTGCATTGCCCAGAAGACCAGGGAGAAAACTCGTCCTGAGGATTCTTCCATGCTGTGGCTATCTGGCTCCCCGATGGAGGAAACACATTGCTGCCTGGCCTTCTGCATACCAACAGTAGAGCCCAAAGACCATCATGAGGCATGAGGTTGCTCAGAAGGCACAGATGACACTTTGGGTACACAGTGATTTTCCTCGGAAACTGGTGCAGACGTGAGCGTCCTCAGATATGTGAAAGGCACACCAGCATTACAGCACTTCAGTGGTGAAAGCCTCGGGTCTACTTGTGACCACCAACTTTGCTGATGGAAACACTGCCCCTTACTTTGAGTGTGCCGCTCAGTCGACATTCGCCTTAGCTGAAGCAGTCTGCTGCACGAGCTCCTGGCAAGGAACGGCAGGCGCACTGTTTCTTTCGAGAAAACTCACTCGTCCTCCCGGGCAATTCCTGCAGGGTGTCCAACATGGGCGCCACCCCGTGCCTTTCGTTCAGTTTTCTCGCCCCAAGCCTCCTGCTTCCAAAGGGGCAAAGAATGCTTTAGCCCTCAGGATCCAGTTTCTACGTGCAAACCCAGCCTGTGGAGCAGCACCTTCTGCCCAGCTACGAGAGAGCCATGCGACACACTAGGCGCTCCTGTGAGGACCCTTTTGTAAGCAGAGGTTCTGCGCGAGGTGACGTGCCTAGTCACCACAGTGCTTCAGTCAGGCGATGTCGACTTTGGAACTTTCAATCGCCCAGCAGTGCTTCGGGAGAGGGGTCCATCATATCAGACTGGTTGTAAAGTCACATTTCTGCTTGAGGTGAAGGGTCGTCAGCTTTGAGTTCATACAATCAATGTTACTCTCCGGATATGATTCCGGGCAGCTAATATCTAAGCCGGGAGTGTGACATGCATTGCTCATGACACCGGCCCCCACTCTGTTACCAAGACTGGTTTCCAGAGGTGGAGGTCTGGCTCTCCGCCGGAGCAGGCCGTGTGTTGCCCTGCCCTCTGCATGCACAGAGTGGAGGCCAACGACCCATGTGGCTGGAGCTCACTCAGAAGCCGCAGTTGACACTTTGGGTACACCGTGTTCTTCCATGACCTGGGTCCAGGCGCGAGAGACCCTGCAGTCCTGAGAGGCCTACCAGTGTTAAAGCAGTACCTTCACTAAGGCTTCTCAGACAGAGCTGCACTCCCAACACTTTTCACGGCTCTCGAGGACTTTCCTTTGGCAGCATGCGGGCAGGTTTCCGAACCACTAGCCAAGAAGGCTTTGGGATGAGCTCCTAGCGAGGAACTGCACACACCCCCTCGTTCTTGCGAGAAAACTCACTCTTCCTCACTTTGCCTCCCCGGGAACTCCTACGGTGAGTACAAGACGGGCAACAGGACCCTTTTTCAGGCAGCTCTGAGCACCCAGCTCTCCGGGTTGCCAACGGGACAGATTTCGCTTTTCTCGTCCGGCCTCCTTTTCACGGTTGCCACACAGCTCATGTAGTTGACGTTCCGGGAACCAAAGGAGGCCCGTGTCACATACTGTACTTCTTCGCTGAAAGCGCTTTGGAAAGCCAGTGTTCCTCCTGAAGTAAATTGCGCGAGCCAGTGAACGCCTTCGTTTCGCCTAGGTCATGGTACATCTCCCGAAGGCCTAGCCACCTTCAGAGGACGACTGCCTATTTCTCCCTCTAGAGGTAAAGTCCTGGTGCTGCTTCAGGGAGCAAGAGGTCAGGTATGAAGTCCGAGAACTCACCGTGTAAGCACGGTGGTTTTCCAAAAGCAGCTCAGGGTTACAAAATGAGGCCCCCTTGCATTGCCCAGAAGCCCCGGTATCAACGTGTTCTTCAGGCTTCCTCTAAGCTCTCCAAATCTAGCTCTCCCATGGAGGAAAAACGTTGTTGCCCAGCCTCCTGCATACAAAACAGTAGAGTCCAAAGACCCATGTGGCTGGATGGTGCTCAGCAGGCACAGATGCCACTTTTGGTACACAGGGACCTTCCTTGGAATACGGTGCAGACGCTCGCATCCTCAGACTTTGAAAGGCACACCCGCATTTACAGCACTTTAGTGGGGAAGGCCTCTTTGAAACTGCTGACTGCGACTCTGCTGGTGGAAACACTGCACCTTACTTTGACTCTGGCGCTCGGCTGACATTCGCCATAGATAAAGTCCTGTGCTGGATGTGCTCCTAGCAAGGCATTGCAAGCACTCTGTTTCTTTGGGCAAAGTCTCCGTTCCTCCCCGGGCATTCCTGCAGGGTTGAGAAAGTTGGCGACCACAGTGCTTTTCATGAAGCACTGATCATCCAAAACACGGACTTTCCTTGCAACACGCGGGCAAGTTTCCTTATGACTAGCCAAGAAGGCTTTGGGATGAGAACCTAGCAAGGAACGGCACGCACTCCGGTTCTTCCAAGAAAATTCACTCGGCCTCAGGTTACCTCTCAGGGTAATCCTGGGGTGAATAGAAGACCGGCAACAGGACTGTTTCTCAGGCAGCTCTGAGGACACATCTCTCTGCTTTGTCACTGGGGCAAATTGTGCTGTTCCCGTCCCTCTCCACTTTCACGGTTGGCACCTAGCTCATGTACCTGAAGTCCACAAGCAGGTGAAAGAGACATGCCACACACATGTGCCCTTCCATGAAAACACCTTGGCAAGCAGGAGTCCTCCTGAGGTGAATGGTGTGAGCCAGTGAATGATCTAGTTTCACCTACATCACCGTGGATCTTGCAAAGGCCTGACAGTCTTCAAAGGCTGAGAGCACATGTCTCCAGCTGGATCTGAAGTCGACGTGATGCATGCGAGGGGAAGACGTCAGCTATGAATTCTGAGAACACTTGCCATGGCGGTGTTTGTTCCAGTGCAGCTCAGGTTTACAAACTGGGGTCCCCTTGCATTGCCCAGAAGACCAGGGAGAAAACTCGTCCTGAGGATTCTTCCATGCTGTGGCTATCTGGCTCCCCGATGGAGGAAACACATTGCTGCCTGGCCTTCTGCATACCAACAGTAGAGCCCAAAGACCATCATGAGGCATGAGGTTGCTCAGAAGGCACAGATGACACTTTGGGTACACAGTGATTTTCCTCGGAAACTGGTGCAGACGTGAGCGTCCTCAGATATGTGAAAGGCACACCAGCATTACAGCACTTCAGTGGTGAAAGCCTCGGGTCTACTTGTGACCACCAACTTTGCTGATGGAAACACTGCCCCTTACTTTGAGTGTGCCGCTCAGTCGACATTCGCCTTAGCTGAAGCAGTCTGCTGCACGAGCTCCTGGCAAGGAACGGCAGGCGCACTGTTTCTTTCGAGAAAACTCACTCGTCCTCCCGGGCAATTCCTGCAGGGTGTCCAACATGGGCGCCACCCCGTGCCTTTCGTTCAGTTTTCTCGCCCCAAGCCTCCTGCTTCCAAAGGGGCAAAGAATGCTTTAGCCCTCAGGATCCAGTTTCTACGTGCAAACCCAGCCTGTGGAGCAGCACCTTCTGCCCAGCTACGAGAGAGCCATGCGACACACTAGGCGCTCCTGTGAGGACCCTTTTGTAAGCAGAGGTTCTGCGCGAGGTGACGTGCCTAGTCACCACAGTGCTTCAGTCAGGCGATGTCGACTTTGGAACTTTCAATCGCCCAGCAGTGCTTCGGGAGAGGGGTCCATCATATCAGACTGGTTGTAAAGTCACATTTCTGCTTGAGGTGAAGGGTCGTCAGCTTTGAGTTCATACAATCAATGTTACTCTCCGGATATGATTCCGGGCAGCTAATATCTAAGCCGGGAGTGTGACATGCATTGCTCATGACACCGGCCCCCACTCTGTTACCAAGACTGGTTTCCAGAGGTGGAGGTCTGGCTCTCCGCCGGAGCAGGCCGTGTGTTGCCCTGCCCTCTGCATGCACAGAGTGGAGGCCAACGACCCATGTGGCTGGAGCTCACTCAGAAGCCGCAGTTGACACTTTGGGTACACCGTGTTCTTCCATGACCTGGGTCCAGGCGCGAGAGACCCTGCAGTCCTGAGAGGCCTACCAGTGTTAAAGCAGTACCTTCACTAAGGCTTCTCAGACAGAGCTGCACTCCCAACACTTTTCACGGCTCTCGAGGACTTTCCTTTGGCAGCATGCGGGCAGGTTTCCGAACCACTAGCCAAGAAGGCTTTGGGATGAGCTCCTAGCGAGGAACTGCACACACCCCCTCGTTCTTGCGAGAAAACTCACTCTTCCTCACTTTGCCTCCCCGGGAACTCCTACGGTGATTACAAGACGGGCAACAGGACCCTTTTTCAGGCAGCTCTGAGCACCCAGCTCTCCGGGTTGCCAACGGGACAGATTTCGCTTTTCTCGTCCGGCCTCCTTTTCACGGTTGCCACACAGCTCATGTAGTTGACGTTCCGGGAACCAAAGGAGGCCCGTGTCACATACTGTACTTCTTCGCTGAAAGCGCTTTGGAAAGCCAGTGTTCCTCCTGAAGTAAATTGCGCGAGCCAGTGAACGCCTTCGTTTCGCCTAGGTCATGGTACATCTCCCAAAGGCCTAGCCACCTTCAGAGGACGACTGCCTATTTCTCCCTCTAGAGGTAAAGTCCTGGTGCTGCTTCAGGGAGCAAGAGGTCAGGTATGAATTCCGAGAACTCACCGTGTAAGCACGGTGGTTTTCCAAAAGCAGCTCAGGGTTACAAAATGAGGCCCCCTTGCATTGCCCAGAAGCCCCGGTATCAACGTGTTCTTCAGGCTTCCTCTAAGCTCTCCAAATCTAGCTCTCCCATGGAGGAAAAACGTTGTTGCCCAGCCTCCTGCATACAAAACAGTAGAGTCCAAAGACCCATGTGGCTGGATGGTGCTCAGCAGGCACAGATGCCACTTTTGGTACACAGGGACCTTCCTTGGAATACGGTGCAGACGCTCGCATCCTCAGACTTTGAAAGGCACACCCGCATTTACAGCACTTTAGTGGGGAAGGCCTCTTTGAAACTGCTGACTGCGACTCTGCTGGTGGAAACACTGCACCTTACTTTGACTCTGGCGCTCGGCTGACATTCGCCATAGATAAAGTCCTGTGCTGGATGTGCTCCTAGCAAGGCATTGCAAGCACTCTGTTTCTTTGGGCAAAGTCTCCGTTCCTCCCCGGGTATTCCTGCAGGGTTGAGAAAGTTGGCGACCACAGTGCTTTTCATGAAGCACTGATCATCCAAAACACGGACTTTCCTTGCAACACGCGGGCAAGTTTCCTTATGACTAGCCAAGAAGGCTTTGGGATGAGAACCTAGCAAGGAACGGCACGCACTCCGGTTCTTCCAAGAAAATTCACTCGGCCTCAGGTTACCTCTCAGGGTAATCCTGGGGTGAATAGAAGACCGGCAACAGGACTGTTTCTCAGGCAGCTCTGAGGACACATCTCTCTGCTTTGTCACTGGGGCAAATTGTGCTGTTCCCGTCCCTCTCCACTTTCACGGTTGGCACCTAGCTCATGTACCTGAAGTCCACAAGCAGGTGAAAGAGACATGCCACACACATGTGCCCTTCCATGAAAACACCTTGGCAAGCAGGAGTCCTCCTGAGGTGAATGGTGTGAGCCAGTGAATGATCTAGTTTCACCTACATCACCGTGGATCTTGCAAAGGCCTGACAGTCTTCAAAGGCTGAGAGCACATGTCTCCAGCTGGATCTGAAGTCGACGTGATGCATGCGAGGGGAAGACGTCAGCTATGAATTCTGAGAACACTTGCCATGGCGGTGTTTGTTCCAGTGAAGCTCAGGTTTACAAACTGGGGTCCCCTTGCATTGCCCAGAAGACCAGGGAGAAAACTCGTCCTGAGGATTCTTCCATGCTGTGGCTATCTGGCTCCCCGATGGAGGAAACACATTGCTGCCTGGCCTTCTGCATACCAACAGTAGAGCCCAAAGACCATCATGAGGCATGAGGTTGCTCAGAAGGCACAGATGACACTTTGGGTACACAGTGATTTTCCTCGGAAACTGGTGCAGATGTGAGCGTCCTCAGATATGTGAAAGGCACACCAGCATTACAGCACTTCAGTGGTGAAAGCCTCGGGTCTACTTGTGACCACCAACTTTGCTGATGGAAACACTGCCCCTTACTTTGAGTATGCCGCTCAGTCGACATTCGCCTTAGCTGAAGCAGTCTGCTGCATGAGCTCCTGGCAAGGAACGGCAGGCGCACTGTTTCTTTCGAGAAAACTCACTCGTCCTCCCGGGCAATTCCTGCAGGGTGTCCAACATGGGCGCCACCCCGTGCCTTTCGTTCAGTTTTCTCGCCCCAAGCCTCCTGCTTCCAAAGGGGCAAAGAATGCTTTAGCCCTCAGGATCCAGTTTCTACGTGCAAACCCAGCCTGTGGAGCAGCACCTTCTGCCCAGCTACGAGAGAGCCATGCGACACACTAGGCGCTCCTGTGAGGACCCTTTTGTAAGCAGAGGTTCTGCGCGAGGTGACGTGCCTAGTCACCACAGTGCTTCAGTCAGGCGATGTCGACTTTGGAACTTTCAATCGCCCAGCAGTGCTTCGGGAGAGGGGTCCATCATATCAGACTGGTTGTAAAGTCACATTTCTGCTTGAGGTGAAGGGTCGTCAGCTTTGAGTTCATACAATCAATGTTACTCTCCGGATATGATTCCGGGCAGCTAATATCTAAGCCGGGAGTGTGACATGCATTGCTCATGACACCGGCCCCCACTCTGTTACCAAGACTGGTTTCCAGAGGTGGAGGTCTGGCTCTCCGCCGGAGCAGGCCGTGTGTTGCCCTGCCCTCTGCATGCACAGAGTGGAGGCCAACGACCCATGTGGCTGGAGCTCACTCAGAAGCCGCAGTTGACACTTTGGGTACACCGTGTTCTTCCATGACCTGGGTCCAGGCGCGAGAGACCCTGCAGTCCTGAGAGGCCTACCAGTGTTAAAGCAGTACCTTCACTAAGGCTTCTCAGACAGAGCTGCACTCCCAACACTTTTCACGGCTCTCGAGGACTTTCCTTTGGCAGCATGCGGGCAGGTTTCCGAACCACTAGCCAAGAAGGCTTTGGGATGAGCTCCTAGCGAGGAACTGCACACACCCCCTCGTTCTTGCGAGAAAACTCACTCTTCCTCACTTTGCCTCCCCGGGAACTCCTACGGTGATTACAAGACGGGCAACAGGACCCTTTTTCAGGCAGCTCTGAGCACCCAGCTCTCCGGGTTGCCAACGGGACAGATTTCGCTTTTCTCGTCCGGCCTCCTTTTCACGGTTGCCACACAGCTCATGTAGTTGACGTTCCGGGAACCAAAGGAGGCCCGTGTCACATACTGTACTTCTTCGCTGAAAGCGCTTTGGAAAGCCAGTGTTCCTCCTGAAGTAAATTGCGCGAGCCAGTGAACGCCTTCGTTTCGCCTAGGTCATGGTACATCTCCCAAAGGCCTAGCCACCTTCAGAGGACGACTGCCTATTTCTCCCTCTAGAGGTAAAGTCCTGGTGCTGCTTCAGGGAGCAAGAGGTCAGGTATGAATTCCGAGAACTCACCGTGTAAGCACGGTGGTTTTCCAAAAGCAGCTCAGGGTTACAAAATGAGGCCCCCTTGCATTGCCCAGAAGCCCCGGTATCAACGTGTTCTTCAGGCTTCCTCTAAGCTCTCCAAATCTAGCTCTCCCATGGAGGAAAAACGTTGTTGCCCAGCCTCCTGCATACAAAACAGTAGAGTCCAAAGACCCATGTGGCTGGATGGTGCTCAGCAGGCACAGATGCCACTTTTGGTACACAGGGACCTTCCTTGGAATACGGTGCAGACGCTCGCATCCTCAGACTTTGAAAGGCACACCCGCATTTACAGCACTTTAGTGGGGAAGGCCTCTTTGAAACTGCTGACTGCGACTCTGCTGGTGGAAACACTGCACCTTACTTTGACTCTGGCGCTCGGCTGACATTCGCCATAGATAAAGTCCTGTGCTGGATGTGCTCCTAGCAAGGCATTGCAAGCACTCTGTTTCTTTGGGCAAAGTCTCCGTTCCTCCCCGGGTATTCCTGCAGGGTTGAGAAAGTTGGCGACCACAGTGCTTTTCATGAAGCACTGATCATCCAAAACACGGACTTTCCTTGCAACACGCGGGCAAGTTTCCTTATGACTAGCCAAGAAGGCTTTGGGATGAGAACCTAGCAAGGAACGGCACGCACTCCGGTTCTTCCAAGAAAATTCACTCGGCCTCAGGTTACCTCTCAGGGTAATCCTGGGGTGAATAGAAGACCGGCAACAGGACTGTTTCTCAGGCAGCTCTGAGGACACATCTCTCTGCTTTGTCACTGGGGCAAATTGTGCTGTTCCCGTCCCTCTCCACTTTCACGGTTGACACCTAGCTCATGTACCTGAAGTCCACAAGCAGGTGAAAGAGACATGCCACACACATGTGCCCTTCCATGAAAACACCTTGGCAAGCAGGAGTCCTCCTGAGGTGAATGGTGTGAGCCAGTGAATGATCTAGTTTCACCTACATCACCGTGGATCTTGCAAAGGCCTGACAGTCTTCAAAGGCTGAGAGCACATGTCTCCAGCTGGATCTGAAGTCGACGTGATGCATGCGAGGGGAAGACGTCAGCTATGAATTCTGAGAACACTTGCCATGGCGGTGTTTGTTCCAGTGAAGCTCAGGTTTACAAACTGGGGTCCCCTTGCATTGCCCAGAAGACCAGGGAGAAAACTCGTCCTGAGGATTCTTCCATGCTGTGGCTATCTGGCTCCCCGATGGAGGAAACACATTGCTGCCTGGCCTTCTGCATACCAACAGTAGAGCCCAAAGACCATCATGAGGCATGAGGTTGCTCAGAAGGCACAGATGACACTTTGGGTACACAGTGATTTTCCTCGGAAACTGGTGCAGACGTGAGCGTCCTCAGATATGTGAAAGGCACACCAGCATTACAGCACTTCAGTGGTGAAAGCCTCGGGTCTACTTGTGACCACCAACTTTGCTGATGGAAACACTGCCCCTTACTTTGAGTATGCCGCTCAGTCGACATTCGCCTTAGCTGAAGCAGTCTGCTGCATGAGCTCCTGGCAAGGAACGGCAGGCGCACTGTTTCTTTCGAGAAAACTCACTCGTCCTCCCGGGCAATTCCTGCAGGGTGTCCAACATGGGCGCCACCCCGTGCCTTTCGTTCAGTTTTCTCGCCCCAAGCCTCCTGCTTCCAAAGGGGCAAAGAATGCTTTAGCCCTCAGGATCCAGTTTCTACGTGCAAACCCAGCCTGTGGAGCAGCACCTTCTGCCCAGCTACGAGAGAGCCATGCGACACACTAGGCGCTCCTGTGAGGACCCTTTTGTAAGCAGAGGTTCTGCGCGAGGTGACGTGCCTAGTCACCACAGTGCTTCAGTCAGGCGATGTCGACTTTGGAACTTTCAATCGCCCAGCAGTGCTTCGGGAGAGGGGTCCATCATATCAGACTGGTTGTAAAGTCACATTTCTGCTTGAGGTGAAGGGTCGTCAGCTTTGAGTTCATACAATCAATGTTACTCTCCGGATATGATTCCGGGCAGCTAATATCTAAGCCGGGAGTGTGACATGCATTGCTCATGACACCGGCCCCCACTCTGTTACCAAGACTGGTTTCCAGAGGTGGAGGTCTGGCTCTCCGCCGGAGCAGGCCGTGTGTTGCCCTGCCCTCTGCATGCACAGAGTGGAGGCCAACGACCCATGTGGCTGGAGCTCACTCAGAAGCCGCAGTTGACACTTTGGGTACACCGTGTTCTTCCATGACCTGGGTCCAGGCGCGAGAGACCCTGCAGTCCTGAGAGGCCTACCAGTGTTAAAGCAGTACCTTCACTAAGGCTTCTCAGACAGAGCTGCACTCCCAACACTTTTCACGGCTCTCGAGGACTTTCCTTTGGCAGCATGCGGGCAGGTTTCCGAACCACTAGCCAAGAAGGCTTTGGGATGAGCTCCTAGCGAGGAACTGCCCACACCCCCTCGTTCTTGCGAGAAAACTCACTCTTCCTCACTTTGCCTCCCCGGGAACTCCTACGGTGAGTACAAGACGGGCAACAGGACCCTTTTTCAGGCAGCTCTGAGCACCCAGCTCTCCGGGTTGCCAACGGGACAGATTTCGCTTTTCTCGTCCGGCCTCCTTTTCACGGTTGCCACACAGCTCATGTAGTTGACGTTCCGGGAACCAAAGGAGGCCCGTGTCACATACTGTACTTCTTCGCTGAAAGCGCTTTGGAAAGCCAGTGTTCCTCCTGAAGTAAATTGCGCGAGCCAGTGAACGCCTTCGTTTCGCCTAGGTCATGGTACATCTCCCAAAGGCCTAGCCACCTTCAGAGGACGACTGCCTATTTCTCCCTCTAGAGGTAAAGTCCTGGTGCTGCTTCAGGGAGCAAGAGGTCAGGTATGAATTCCGAGAACTCACCGTGTAAGCACGGTGGTTTTCCAAAAGCAGCTCAGGGTTACAAAATGAGGCCCCCTTGCATTGCCCAGAAGCCCCGGTATCAACGTGTTCTTCAGGCTTCCTCTAAGCTCTCCAAATCTAGCTCTCCCATGGAGGAAAAACGTTGTTGCCCAGCCTCCTGCATACAAAACAGTAGAGTCCAAAGACCCATGTGGCTGGATGGTGCTCAGCAGGCACAGATGCCACTTTTGGTACACAGGGACCTTCCTTGGAATACGGTGCAGACGCTCGCATCCTCAGACTTTGAAAGGCACACCCGCATTTACAGCACTTTAGTGGGGAAGGCCTCTTTGAAACTGCTGACTGCGACTCTGCTGGTGGAAACACTGCACCTTACTTTGACTCTGGCGCTCGGCTGACATTCGCCATAGATAAAGTCCTGTGCTGGATGTGCTCCTAGCAAGGCATTGCAAGCACTCTGTTTCTTTGGGCAAAGTCTCCGTTCCTCCCCGGGTATTCCTGCAGGGTTGAGAAAGTTGGCGACCACAGTGCTTTTCATGAAGCACTGATCATCCAAAACACGGACTTTCCTTGCAACACGCGGGCAAGTTTCCTTATGACTAGCCAAGAAGGCTTTGGGATGAGAACCTAGCAAGGAACGGCACGCACTCCGGTTCTTCCAAGAAAATTCACTCGGCCTCAGGTTACCTCTCAGGGTAATCCTGGGGTGAATAGAAGACCGGCAACAGGACTGTTTCTCAGGCAGCTCTGAGGACACATCTCTCTGCTTTGTCACTGGGGCAAATTGTGCTGTTCCCGTCCCTCTCCACTTTCACGGTTGACACCTAGCTCATGTACCTGAAGTCCACAAGCAGGTGAAAGAGACATGCCACACACATGTGCCCTTCCATGAAAACACCTTGGCAAGCAGGAGTCCTCCTGAGGTGAATGGTGTGAGCCAGTGAATGATCTAGTTTCACCTACATCACCGTGGATCTTGCAAAGGCCTGACAGTCTTCAAAGGCTGAGAGCACATGTCTCCAGCTGGATCTGAAGTCGACGTGATGCATGCGAGGGGAAGACGTCAGCTATGAATTCTGAGAACACTTGCCATGGCGGTGTTTGTTCCAGTGCAGCTCAGGTTTACAAACTGGGGTCCCCTTGCATTGCCCAGAAGACCAGGGAGAAAACTCGTCCTGAGGATTCTTCCATGCTGTGGCTATCTGGCTCCCCGATGGAGGAAACACATTGCTGCCTGGCCTTCTGCATACCAACAGTAGAGCCCAAAGACCATCATGAGGCATGAGGTTGCTCAGAAGGCACAGATGACACTTTGGGTACACAGTGATTTTCCTCGGAAACTGGTGCAGACGTGAGCGTCCTCAGATATGTGAAAGGCACACCAGCATTACAGCACTTCAGTGGTGAAAGCCTCGGGTCTACTTGTGACCACCAACTTTGCTGATGGAAACACTGCCCCTTACTTTGAGTATGCCGCTCAGTCGACATTCGCCTTAGCTGAAGCAGTCTGCTGCATGAGCTCCTGGCAAGGAACGGCAGGCGCACTGTTTCTTTCGAGAAAACTCACTCGTCCTCCCGGGCAATTCCTGCAGGGTGTCCAACATGGGCGCCACCCCGTGCCTTTCGTTCAGTTTTCTCGCCCCAAGCCTCCTGCTTCCAAAGGGGCAAAGAATGCTTTAGCCCTCAGGATCCAGTTTCTACGTGCAAACCCAGCCTGTGGAGCAGCACCTTCTGCCCAGCTACGAGAGAGCCATGCGACACACTAGGCGCTCCTGTGAGGACCCTTTTGTAAGCAGAGGTTCTGCGCGAGGTGACGTGCCTAGTCACCACAGTGCTTCAGTCAGGCGATGTCGACTTTGGAACTTTCAATCGCCCAGCAGTGCTTCGGGAGAGGGGTCCATCATATCAGACTGGTTGTAAAGTCACATTTCTGCTTGAGGTGAAGGGTCGTCAGCTTTGAGTTCATACAATCAATGTTACTCTCCGGATATGATTCCGGGCAGCTAATATCTAAGCCGGGAGTGTGACATGCATTGCTCATGACACCGGCCCCCACTCTGTTACCAAGACTGGTTTCCAGAGGTGGAGGTCTGGCTCTCCGCCGGAGCAGGCCGTGTGTTGCCCTGCCCTCTGCATGCACAGAGTGGAGGCCAACGACCCATGTGGCTGGAGCTCACTCAGAAGCCGCAGTTGACACTTTGGGTACACCGTGTTCTTCCATGACCTGGGTCCAGGCGCGAGAGACCCTGCAGTCCTGAGAGGCCTACCAGTGTTAAAGCAGTACCTTCACTAAGGCTTCTCAGACAGAGCTGCACTCCCAACACTTTTCACGGCTCTCGAGGACTTTCCTTTGGCAGCATGCGGGCAGGTTTCCGAACCACTAGCCAAGAAGGCTTTGGGATGAGCTCCTAGCGAGGAACTGCACACACCCCCTCGTTCTTGCGAGAAAACTCACTCTTCCTCACTTTGCCTCCCCGGGAACTCCTACGGTGAGTACAAGACGGGCAACAGGACCCTTTTTCAGGCAGCTCTGAGCACCCAGCTCTCCGGGTTGCCAACGGGACAGATTTCGCTTTTCTCGTCCGGCCTCCTTTTCACGGTTGCCACACAGCTCATGTAGTTGACGTTCCGGGAACCAAAGGAGGCCCGTGTCACATACTGTACTTCTTCGCTGAAAGCGCTTTGGAAAGCCAGTGTTCCTCCTGAAGTAAATTGCGCGAGCCAGTGAACGCCTTCGTTTCGCCTAGGTCATGGTACATCTCCCGAAGGCCTAGCCACCTTCAGAGGACGACTGCCTATTTCTCCCTCTAGAGGTAAAGTCCTGGTGCTGCTTCAGGGAGCAAGAGGTCAGGTATGAAGTCCGAGAACTCACCGTGTAAGCACGGTGGTTTTCCAAAAGCAGCTCAGGGTTACAAAATGAGGCCCCCTTGCATTGCCCAGAAGCCCCGGTATCAACGTGTTCTTCAGGCTTCCTCTAAGCTCTCCAAATCTAGCTCTCCCATGGAGGAAAAACGTTGTTGCCCAGCCTCCTGCATACAAAACAGTAGAGTCCAAAGACCCATGTGGCTGGATGGTGCTCAGCAGGCACAGATGCCACTTTTGGTACACAGGGACCTTCCTTGGAATACGGTGCAGACGCTCGCATCCTCAGACTTTGAAAGGCACACCCGCATTTACAGCACTTTAGTGGGGAAGGCCTCTTTGAAACTGCTGACTGCGACTCTGCTGGTGGAAACACTGCACCTTACTTTGACTCTGGCGCTCGGCTGACATTCGCCATAGATAAAGTCCTGTGCTGGATGTGCTCCTAGCAAGGCATTGCAAGCACTCTGTTTCTTTGGGCAAAGTCTCCGTTCCTCCCCGGGCATTCCTGCAGGGTTGAGAAAGTTGGCGACCACAGTGCTTTTCATGAAGCACTGATCATCCAAAACACGGACTTTCCTTGCAACACGCGGGCAAGTTTCCTTATGACTAGCCAAGAAGGCTTTGGGATGAGAACCTAGCAAGGAACGGCACGCACTCCGGTTCTTCCAAGAAAATTCACTCGGCCTCAGGTTACCTCTCAGGGTAATCCTGGGGTGAATAGAAGACCGGCAACAGGACTGTTTCTCAGGCAGCTCTGAGGACACATCTCTCTGCTTTGTCACTGGGGCAAATTGTGCTGTTCCCGTCCCTCTCCACTTTCACGGTTGGCACCTAGCTCATGTACCTGAAGTCCACAAGCAGGTGAAAGAGACATGCCACACACATGTGCCCTTCCATGAAAACACCTTGGCAAGCAGGAGTCCTCCTGAGGTGAATGGTGTGAGCCAGTGAATGATCTAGTTTCACCTACATCACCGTGGATCTTGCAAAGGCCTGACAGTCTTCAAAGGCTGAGAGCACATGTCTCCAGCTGGATCTGAAGTCGACGTGATGCATGCGAGGGGAAGACGTCAGCTATGAATTCTGAGAACACTTGCCATGGCGGTGTTTGTTCCAGTGCAGCTCAGGTTTACAAACTGGGGTCCCCTTGCATTGCCCAGAAGACCAGGGAGAAAACTCGTCCTGAGGATTCTTCCATGCTGTGGCTATCTGGCTCCCCGATGGAGGAAACACATTGCTGCCTGGCCTTCTGCATACCAACAGTAGAGCCCAAAGACCATCATGAGGCATGAGGTTGCTCAGAAGGCACAGATGACACTTTGGGTACACAGTGATTTTCCTCGGAAACTGGTGCAGACGTGAGCGTCCTCAGATATGTGAAAGGCACACCAGCATTACAGCACTTCAGTGGTGAAAGCCTCGGGTCTACTTGTGACCACCAACTTTGCTGATGGAAACACTGCCCCTTACTTTGAGTGTGCCGCTCAGTCGACATTCGCCTTAGCTGAAGCAGTCTGCTGCACGAGCTCCTGGCAAGGAACGGCAGGCGCACTGTTTCTTTCGAGAAAACTCACTCGTCCTCCCGGGCAATTCCTGCAGGGTGTCCAACATGGGCGCCACCCCGTGCCTTTCGTTCAGTTTTCTCGCCCCAAGCCTCCTGCTTCCAAAGGGGCAAAGAATGCTTTAGCCCTCAGGATCCAGTTTCTACGTGCAAACCCAGCCTGTGGAGCAGCACCTTCTGCCCAGCTACGAGAGAGCCATGCGACACACTAGGCGCTCCTGTGAGGACCCTTTTGTAAGCAGAGGTTCTGCGCGAGGTGACGTGCCTAGTCACCACAGTGCTTCAGTCAGGCGATGTCGACTTTGGAACTTTCAATCGCCCAGCAGTGCTTCGGGAGAGGGGTCCATCATATCAGACTGGTTGTAAAGTCACATTTCTGCTTGAGGTGAAGGGTCGTCAGCTTTGAGTTCATACAATCAATGTTACTCTCCGGATATGATTCCGGGCAGCTAATATCTAAGCCGGGAGTGTGACATGCATTGCTCATGACACCGGCCCCCACTCTGTTACCAAGACTGGTTTCCAGAGGTGGAGGTCTGGCTCTCCGCCGGAGCAGGCCGTGTGTTGCCCTGCCCTCTGCATGCACAGAGTGGAGGCCAACGACCCATGTGGCTGGAGCTCACTCAGAAGCCGCAGTTGACACTTTGGGTACACCGTGTTCTTCCATGACCTGGGTCCAGGCGCGAGAGACCCTGCAGTCCTGAGAGGCCTACCAGTGTTAAAGCAGTACCTTCACTAAGGCTTCTCAGACAGAGCTGCACTCCCAACACTTTTCACGGCTCTCGAGGACTTTCCTTTGGCAGCATGCGGGCAGGTTTCCGAACCACTAGCCAAGAAGGCTTTGGGATGAGCTCCTAGCGAGGAACTGCACACACCCCCTCGTTCTTGCGAGAAAACTCACTCTTCCTCACTTTGCCTCCCCGGGAACTCCTACGGTGATTACAAGACGGGCAACAGGACCCTTTTTCAGGCAGCTCTGAGCACCCAGCTCTCCGGGTTGCCAACGGGACAGATTTCGCTTTTCTCGTCCGGCCTCCTTTTCACGGTTGCCACACAGCTCATGTAGTTGACGTTCCGGGAACCAAAGGAGGCCCGTGTCACATACTGTACTTCTTCGCTGAAAGCGCTTTGGAAAGCCAGTGTTCCTCCTGAAGTAAATTGCGCGAGCCAGTGAACGCCTTCGTTTCGCCTAGGTCATGGTACATCTCCCAAAGGCCTAGCCACCTTCAGAGGACGACTGCCTATTTCTCCCTCTAGAGGTAAAGTCCTGGTGCTGCTTCAGGGAGCAAGAGGTCAGGTATGAATTCCGAGAACTCACCGTGTAAGCACGGTGGTTTTCCAAAAGCAGCTCAGGGTTACAAAATGAGGCCCCCTTGCATTGCCCAGAAGCCCCGGTATCAACGTGTTCTTCAGGCTTCCTCTAAGCTCTCCAAATCTAGCTCTCCCATGGAGGAAAAACGTTGTTGCCCAGCCTCCTGCATACAAAACAGTAGAGTCCAAAGACCCATGTGGCTGGATGGTGCTCAGCAGGCACAGATGCCACTTTTGGTACACAGGGACCTTCCTTGGAATACGGTGCAGACGCTCGCATCCTCAGACTTTGAAAGGCACACCCGCATTTACAGCACTTTAGTGGGGAAGGCCTCTTTGAAACTGCTGACTGCGACTCTGCTGGTGGAAACACTGCACCTTACTTTGACTCTGGCGCTCGGCTGACATTCGCCATAGATAAAGTCCTGTGCTGGATGTGCTCCTAGCAAGGCATTGCAAGCACTCTGTTTCTTTGGGCAAAGTCTCCGTTCCTCCCCGGGCATTCCTGCAGGGTTGAGAAAGTTGGCGACCACAGTGCTTTTCATGAAGCACTGATCATCCAAAACACGGACTTTCCTTGCAACACGCGGGCAAGTTTCCTTATGACTAGCCAAGAAGGCTTTGGGATGAGAACCTAGCAAGGAACGGCACGCACTCCGGTTCTTCCAAGAAAATTCACTCGGCCTCAGGTTACCTCTCAGGGTAATCCTGGGGTGAATAGAAGACCGGCAACAGGACTGTTTCTCAGGCAGCTCTGAGGACACATCTCTCTGCTTTGTCACTGGGGCAAATTGTGCTGTTCCCGTCCCTCTCCACTTTCACGGTTGGCACCTAGCTCATGTACCTGAAGTCCACAAGCAGGTGAAAGAGACATGCCACACACATGTGCCCTTCCATGAAAACACCTTGGCAAGCAGGAGTCCTCCTGAGGTGAATGGTGTGAGCCAGTGAATGATCTAGTTTCACCTACATCACCGTGGATCTTGCAAAGGCCTGACAGTCTTCAAAGGCTGAGAGCACATGTCTCCAGCTGGATCTGAAGTCGACGTGATGCATGCGAGGGGAAGACGTCAGCTATGAATTCTGAGAACACTTGCCATGGCGGTGTTTGTTCCAGTGCAGCTCAGGTTTACAAACTGGGGTCCCCTTGCATTGCCCAGAAGACCAGGGAGAAAACTCGTCCTGAGGATTCTTCCATGCTGTGGCTATCTGGCTCCCCGATGGAGGAAACACATTGCTGCCTGGCCTTCTGCATACCAACAGTAGAGCCCAAAGACCATCATGAGGCATGAGGTTGCTCAGAAGGCACAGATGACACTTTGGGTACACAGTGATTTTCCTCGGAAACTGGTGCAGACGTGAGCGTCCTCAGATATGTGAAAGGCACACCAGCATTACAGCACTTCAGTGGTGAAAGCCTCGGGTCTACTTGTGACCACCAACTTTGCTGATGGAAACACTGCCCCTTACTTTGAGTATGCCGCTCAGTCGACATTCGCCTTAGCTGAAGCAGTCTGCTGCACGAGCTCCTGGCAAGGAACGGCAGGCGCACTGTTTCTTTCGAGAAAACTCACTCGTCCTCCCGGGCAATTCCTGCAGGGTGTCCAACATGGGCGCCACCCCGTGCCTTTCGTTCAGTTTTCTCGCCCCAAGCCTCCTGCTTCCAAAGGGGCAAAGAATGCTTTAGCCCTCAGGATCCAGTTTCTACGTGCAAACCCAGCCTGTGGAGCAGCACCTTCTGCCCAGCTACGAGAGAGCCATGCGACACACTAGGCGCTCCTGTGAGGACCCTTTTGTAAGCAGAGGTTCTGCGCGAGGTGACGTGCCTAGTCACCACAGTGCTTCAGTCAGGCGATGTCGACTTTGGAACTTTCAATCGCCCAGCAGTGCTTCGGGAGAGGGGTCCATCATATCAGACTGGTTGTAAAGTCACATTTCTGCTTGAGGTGAAGGGTCGTCAGCTTTGAGTTCATACAATCAATGTTACTCTCCGGATATGATTCCGGGCAGCTAATATCTAAGCCGGGAGTGTGACATGCATTGCTCATGACACCGGCCCCCACTCTGTTACCAAGACTGGTTTCCAGAGGTGGAGGTCTGGCTCTCCGCCGGAGCAGGCCGTGTGTTGCCCTGCCCTCTGCATGCACAGAGTGGAGGCCAACGACCCATGTGGCTGGAGCTCACTCAGAAGCCGCAGTTGACACTTTGGGTACACCGTGTTCTTCCATGACCTGGGTCCAGGCGCGAGAGACCCTGCAGTCCTGAGAGGCCTACCAGTGTTAAAGCAGTACCTTCACTAAGGCTTCTCAGACAGAGCTGCACTCCCAACACTTTTCACGGCTCTCGAGGACTTTCCTTTGGCAGCATGCGGGCAGGTTTCCGAACCACTAGCCAAGAAGGCTTTGGGATGAGCTCCTAGCGAGGAACTGCACACACCCCCTCGTTCTTGCGAGAAAACTCACTCTTCCTCACTTTGCCTCCCCGGGAACTCCTACGGTGATTACAAGACGGGCAACAGGACCCTTTTTCAGGCAGCTCTGAGCACCCAGCTCTCCGGGTTGCCAACGGGACAGATTTCGCTTTTCTCGTCCGGCCTCCTTTTCACGGTTGCCACACAGCTCATGTAGTTGACGTTCCGGGAACCAAAGGAGGCCCGTGTCACATACTGTACTTCTTCGCTGAAAGCGCTTTGGAAAGCCAGTGTTCCTCCTGAAGTAAATTGCGCGAGCCAGTGAACGCCTTCGTTTCGCCTAGGTCATGGTACATCTCCCAAAGGCCTAGCCACCTTCAGAGGACGACTGCCTATTTCTCCCTCTAGAGGTAAAGTCCTGGTGCTGCTTCAGGGAGCAAGAGGTCAGGTATGAATTCCGAGAACTCACCGTGTAAGCACGGTGGTTTTCCAAAAGCAGCTCAGGGTTACAAAATGAGGCCCCCTTGCATTGCCCAGAAGCCCCGGTATCAACGTGTTCTTCAGGCTTCCTCTAAGCTCTCCAAATCTAGCTCTCCCATGGAGGAAAAACGTTGTTGCCCAGCCTCCTGCATACAAAACAGTAGAGTCCAAAGACCCATGTGGCTGGATGGTGCTCAGCAGGCACAGATGCCACTTTTGGTACACAGGGACCTTCCTTGGAATACGGTGCAGACGCTCGCATCCTCAGACTTTGAAAGGCACACCCGCATTTACAGCACTTTAGTGGGGAAGGCCTCTTTGAAACTGCTGACTGCGACTCTGCTGGTGGAAACACTGCACCTTACTTTGACTCTGGCGCTCGGCTGACATTCGCCATAGATAAAGTCCTGTGCTGGATGTGCTCCTAGCAAGGCATTGCAAGCACTCTGTTTCTTTGGGCAAAGTCTCCGTTCCTCCCCGGGTATTCCTGCAGGGTTGAGAAAGTTGGCGACCACAGTGCTTTTCATGAAGCACTGATCATCCAAAACACGGACTTTCCTTGCAACACGCGGGCAAGTTTCCTTATGACTAGCCAAGAAGGCTTTGGGATGAGAACCTAGCAAGGAACGGCACGCACTCCGGTTCTTCCAAGAAAATTCACTCGGCCTCAGGTTACCTCTCAGGGTAATCCTGGGGTGAATAGAAGAC
Source organism: Eubalaena glacialis (assembly GCF_028564815.1). Classification (NCBI taxonomy): domain Eukaryota; kingdom Metazoa; phylum Chordata; class Mammalia; order Artiodactyla; family Balaenidae; genus Eubalaena; species Eubalaena glacialis. Next base: position 38,625,131 of record NC_083718.1, on the reverse strand, counting down.
CGGCAACAGGACTGTTTCTCAGGCAGCTCTGAGGACACATCTCTCTGCTTTGTCACTGGGGCAAATTGTGCTGTTCCCGTCCCTCTCCACTTTCACGGTTGGCACCTAGCTCATGTACCTGAAGTCCACAAGCAGGTGAAAGAGACATGCCACACACATGTGCCCTTCCATGAAAACACCTTGGCAAGCAGGAGTCCTCCTGAGGTGAATGGTGTGAGCCAGTGAATGATCTAGTTTCACCTACATCACCGTGGATCTTGCAAAGGCCTGACAGTCTTCAAAGGCTGAGAGCACATGTCTCCAGCTGGATCTGAAGTCGACGTGATGCATGCGAGGGGAAGACGTCAGCTATGAATTCTGAGAACACTTGCCATGGCGGTGTTTGTTCCAGTGCAGCTCAGGTTTACAAACTGGGGTCCCCTTGCATTGCCCAGAAGACCAGGGAGAAAACTCGTCCTGAGGATTCTTCCATGCTGTGGCTATCTGGCTCCCCGATGGAGGAAACACATTGCTGCCTGGCCTTCTGCATACCAACAGTAGAGCCCAAAGACCATCATGAGGCATGAGGTTGCTCAGAAGGCACAGATGACACTTTGGGTACACAGTGATTTTCCTCGGAAACTGGTGCAGACGTGAGCGTCCTCAGATATGTGAAAGGCACACCAGCATTACAGCACTTCAGTGGTGAAAGCCTCGGGTCTACTTGTGACCACCAACTTTGCTGATGGAAACACTGCCCCTTACTTTGAGTATGCCGCTCAGTCGACATTCGCCTTAGCTGAAGCAGTCTGCTGCACGAGCTCCTGGCAAGGAACGGCAGGCGCACTGTTTCTTTCGAGAAAACTCACTCGTCCTCCCGGGCAATTCCTGCAGGGTGTCCAACATGGGCGCCACCCCGTGCCTTTCGTTCAGTTTTCTCGCCCCAAGCCTCCTGCTTCCAAAGGGGCAAAGAATGCTTTAGCCCTCAGGATCCAGTTTCTACGTGCAAACCCAGCCTGTGGAGCAGCACCTTCTGCCCAGCTACGAGAGAGCCATGCGACACACTAGGCGCTCCTGTGAGGACCCTTTTGTAAGCAGAGGTTCTGCGCGAGGTGACGTGCCTAGTCACCACAGTGCTTCAGTCAGGCGATGTCGACTTTGGAACTTTCAATCGCCCAGCAGTGCTTCGGGAGAGGGGTCCATCATATCAGACTGGTTGTAAAGTCACATTTCTGCTTGAGGTGAAGGGTCGTCAGCTTTGAGTTCATACAATCAATGTTACTCTCCGGATATGATTCCGGGCAGCTAATATCTAAGCCGGGAGTGTGACATGCATTGCTCATGACACCGGCCCCCACTCTGTTACCAAGACTGGTTTCCAGAGGTGGAGGTCTGGCTCTCCGCCGGAGCAGGCCGTGTGTTGCCCTGCCCTCTGCATGCACAGAGTGGAGGCCAACGACCCATGTGGCTGGAGCTCACTCAGAAGCCGCAGTTGACACTTTGGGTACACCGTGTTCTTCCATGACCTGGGTCCAGGCGCGAGAGACCCTGCAGTCCTGAGAGGCCTACCAGTGTTAAAGCAGTACCTTCACTAAGGCTTCTCAGACAGAGCTGCACTCCCAACACTTTTCACGGCTCTCGAGGACTTTCCTTTGGCAGCATGCGGGCAGGTTTCCGAACCACTAGCCAAGAAGGCTTTGGGATGAGCTCCTAGCGAGGAACTGCACACACCCCCTCGTTCTTGCGAGAAAACTCACTCTTCCTCACTTTGCCTCCCCGGGAACTCCTACGGTGATTACAAGACGGGCAACAGGACCCTTTTTCAGGCAGCTCTGAGCACCCAGCTCTCCGGGTTGCCAACGGGACAGATTTCGCTTTTCTCGTCCGGCCTCCTTTTCACGGTTGCCACACAGCTCATGTAGTTGACGTTCCGGGAACCAAAGGAGGCCCGTGTCACATACTGTACTTCTTCGCTGAAAGCGCTTTGGAAAGCCAGTGTTCCTCCTGAAGTAAATTGCGCGAGCCAGTGAACGCCTTCGTTTCGCCTAGGTCATGGTACATCTCCCAAAGGCCTAGCCACCTTCAGAGGACGACTGCCTATTTCTCCCTCTAGAGGTAAAGTCCTGGTGCTGCTTCAGGGAGCAAGAGGTCAGGTATGAATTCCGAGAACTCACCGTGTAAGCACGGTGGTTTTCCAAAAGCAGCTCAGGGTTACAAAATGAGGCCCCCTTGCATTGCCCAGAAGCCCCGGTATCAACGTGTTCTTCAGGCTTCCTCTAAGCTCTCCAAATCTAGCTCTCCCATGGAGGAAAAACGTTGTTGCCCAGCCTCCTGCATACAAAACAGTAGAGTCCAAAGACCCATGTGGCTGGATGGTGCTCAGCAGGCACAGATGCCACTTTTGGTACACAGGGACCTTCCTTGGAATACGGTGCAGACGCTCGCATCCTCAGACTTTGAAAGGCACACCCGCATTTACAGCACTTTAGTGGGGAAGGCCTCTTTGAAACTGCTGACTGCGACTCTGCTGGTGGAAACACTGCACCTTACTTTGACTCTGGCGCTCGGCTGACATTCGCCATAGATAAAGTCCTGTGCTGGATGTGCTCCTAGCAAGGCATTGCAAGCACTCTGTTTCTTTGGGCAAAGTCTCCGTTCCTCCCCGGGTATTCCTGCAGGGTTGAGAAAGTTGGCGACCACAGTGCTTTTCATGAAGCACTGATCATCCAAAACACGGACTTTCCTTGCAACACGCGGGCAAGTTTCCTTATGACTAGCCAAGAAGGCTTTGGGATGAGAACCTAGCAAGGAACGGCACGCACTCCGGTTCTTCCAAGAAAATTCACTCGGCCTCAGGTTACCTCTCAGGGTAATCCTGGGGTGAATAGAAGACCGGCAACAGGACTGTTTCTCAGGCAGCTCTGAGGACACATCTCTCTGCTTTGTCACTGGGGCAAATTGTGCTGTTCCCGTCCCTCTCCACTTTCACGGTTGGCACCTAGCTCATGTACCTGAAGTCCACAAGCAGGTGAAAGAGACATGCCACACACATGTGCCCTTCCATGAAAACACCTTGGCAAGCAGGAGTCCTCCTGAGGTGAATGGTGTGAGCCAGTGAATGATCTAGTTTCACCTACATCACCGTGGATCTTGCAAAGGCCTGACAGTCTTCAAAGGCTGAGAGCACATGTCTCCAGCTGGATCTGAAGTCGACGTGATGCATGCGAGGGGAAGACGTCAGCTATGAATTCTGAGAACACTTGCCATGGCGGTGTTTGTTCCAGTGCAGCTCAGGTTTACAAACTGGGGTCCCCTTGCATTGCCCAGAAGACCAGGGAGAAAACTCGTCCTGAGGATTCTTCCATGCTGTGGCTATCTGGCTCCCCGATGGAGGAAACACATTGCTGCCTGGCCTTCTGCATACCAACAGTAGAGCCCAAAGACCATCATGAGGCATGAGGTTGCTCAGAAGGCACAGATGACACTTTGGGTACACAGTGATTTTCCTCGGAAACTGGTGCAGACGTGAGCGTCCTCAGATATGTGAAAGGCACACCAGCATTACAGCACTTCAGTGGTGAAAGCCTCGGGTCTACTTGTGACCACCAACTTTGCTGATGGAAACACTGCCCCTTACTTTGAGTATGCCGCTCAGTCGACATTCGCCTTAGCTGAAGCAGTCTGCTGCATGAGCTCCTGGCAAGGAACGGCAGGCGCACTGTTTCTTTCGAGAAAACTCACTCGTCCTCCCGGGCAATTCCTGCAGGGTGTCCAACATGGGCGCCACCCCGTGCCTTTCGTTCAGTTTTCTCGCCCCAAGCCTCCTGCTTCCAAAGGGGCAAAGAATGCTTTAGCCCTCAGGATCCAGTTTCTACGTGCAAACCCAGCCTGTGGAGCAGCACCTTCTGCCCAGCTACGAGAGAGCCATGCGACACACTAGGCGCTCCTGTGAGGACCCTTTTGTAAGCAGAGGTTCTGCGCGAGGTGACGTGCCTAGTCACCACAGTGCTTCAGTCAGGCGATGTCGACTTTGGAACTTTCAATCGCCCAGCAGTGCTTCGGGAGAGGGGTCCATCATATCAGACTGGTTGTAAAGTCACATTTCTGCTTGAGGTGAAGGGTCGTCAGCTTTGAGTTCATACAATCAATGTTACTCTCCGGATATGATTCCGGGCAGCTAATATCTAAGCCGGGAGTGTGACATGCATTGCTCATGACACCGGCCCCCACTCTGTTACCAAGACTGGTTTCCAGAGGTGGAGGTCTGGCTCTCCGCCGGAGCAGGCCGTGTGTTGCCCTGCCCTCTGCATGCACAGAGTGGAGGCCAACGACCCATGTGGCTGGAGCTCACTCAGAAGCCGCAGTTGACACTTTGGGTACACCGTGTTCTTCCATGACCTGGGTCCAGGCGCGAGAGACCCTGCAGTCCTGAGAGGCCTACCAGTGTTAAAGCAGTACCTTCACTAAGGCTTCTCAGACAGAGCTGCACTCCCAACACTTTTCACGGCTCTCGAGGACTTTCCTTTGGCAGCATGCGGGCAGGTTTCCGAACCACTAGCCAAGAAGGCTTTGGGATGAGCTCCTAGCGAGGAACTGCACACACCCCCTCGTTCTTGCGAGAAAACTCACTCTTCCTCACTTTGCCTCCCCGGGAACTCCTACGGTGATTACAAGACGGGCAACAGGACCCTTTTTCAGGCAGCTCTGAGCACCCAGCTCTCCGGGTTGCCAACGGGACAGATTTCGCTTTTCTCGTCCGGCCTCCTTTTCACGGTTGCCACACAGCTCATGTAGTTGACGTTCCGGGAACCAAAGGAGGCCCGTGTCACATACTGTACTTCTTCGCTGAAAGCGCTTTGGAAAGCCAGTGTTCCTCCTGAAGTAAATTGCGCGAGCCAGTGAACGCCTTCGTTTCGCCTAGGTCATGGTACATCTCCCAAAGGCCTAGCCACCTTCAGAGGACGACTGCCTA